>NC_091550.1:32521328-32538828 GCF_042767895.1 Penaeus vannamei | reverse complement strand
TTTCCTCTAATGCTGCTCTTCATAATATCTAAAATAATAGCAGGGAGCAAGTGAAAGAGGAAAAAAATCAAAAGATGAAGTAGAAAAGTAGTAAAAAAAAAAGTGCATTTTCATAGATTACTATAATGTACTATTCCGCCTAAAAGTGTACACTGCAATATCGCCAATGGACGAAACTTTTCGCTAGTTATAAACCGACCACCTTTCTTTGGAGAGAGTACGCTGGACTTCACTCCGTAGGGACCGAGTCCTCGCTGTCTGTAAAGTTCTGCTACTGATTCATCTGATCCCCTCGCGTTTTCGCTGAGTCTCTCTTGCTGTGTAGCCTTGATTCTGGTGTATTTCTTTCTAGTGAGATAAATATTCTTCCAATATGATTTTACGTTCATCCTGAGTCTTTGGTATGAATGTGTTTGCAACACTAATGGCAAAAACAGTTGTGATAAAAGGATTACCTACATGTATGGGAAACAATTTTGAATCTTTGGTCAAAATGATGAAAACATAAAAATATAAATACATATGCAATAGATAAATAAATGATTGATAATACTAGACTGTATAGGATGGTATACGCCAGGAACTTACATACCAAATCATCCATAGCCATCAGTTATATATACTGAACGGAGATGTGCACAAGAAAAGGCACACATCACACTGCTTCCTCCTGCAAGACCGCGCAAGATTACCCTCTCATTCGAAGCCCCACTCACTGGACGAGAGAAGCCGTGGTGTCAAATGTTTTGCGGAATCTTTCTTAACACTTCAAAACTACTCTATGAATACCTCTATGCTTTTTATGATTTTAATTAGGAAAAGCAACAGCATAGGAATAAAGTTGTATATGTTACAGTTATTTAATTATTTAAATCGCCTCAGGAGCGGGGCTGCCAGCTTTTCCGTTGCAGCATTTCTGCCGTTCTCTAAACATCAGATAATAAAGAAAACGGTTACAAATAATGATATTAGACCATACACTATCATAAACGGATGAATATTAGAATACAGTTACAGTGCCTGATCATAAGATTCCCTGTGTTACATTCTTGTTTATTGCACTGTATGAAACAATATACAATAAATACATTACCTAGCCAGTAACATACAACATTAAATGCACTCGCATCTCTTTATAGAAAATGTATTAGATGTATACCTTAAGAAAATGCGACACTGAACCTGTAAAGTTATCTAAAAAGTATACGACTATTCATAGTGAATGTATCGTGGGGCTGAAGGTTTAAATTAACTCTGTGGAACTGTGGCTGTGGCTGTGCCCTAGAAGACCAGCTGCAGTGACATCGGATGAAATTTCCACCGTGATGTTCGGTCTGCCACATCATATCAGTTCATACCAGGATGGTTTCAGCAATTTTCCTGTTTAATTTGTCAAAAGATCTAGTCATACAAAATAACAAAAATACGGTTATCGAAAAAAAAAAACCGCTGTGACATCACCATCCGTCGGTCGTCTTTTGTTTCCGTTTAGCAGAATTTCCGTAGAATTCCAGCCCTGCTCAGGAGCATACGATGTCCACGATAATACTAACAGTGAATCCTAGCATTTCATTCTATTAATACACTGTTTACTCAATAGTCTATACAATTTTATCGCATATTCTCCCCAAAATCATACATCATCTCTTAAAAAAAAAAAAAAAAAATCCATAAACATACATACAGCGCGTGAATCCTTAGAGAGCAAATGTGAAAAACAAAACGACTCAAAACCGTTTTATTTTCGGTGCATTCAATATCCTTCCTTTAGGGAACGCTCGTGCGGAAGAATTCTTTTGAACAAATTTTCATATTAGTTTGTGAAAGTTCGACAGGGAGTTGCTGAGAGACCGCCATTCATGAATGGGCTCCTTTTCTAATGTGAAAAGTTCAGGACGGCAGCCATTGTTGTGATCGCTGTGGCGGGATTCGGCGGGGTAGACCGGGGCGGCTCCAGGGGCAGGGGGGGGGGGTATCCTTGGGGATTATGAGCTGTGTCGTACCGATGAATGAATTAGAATTCCGATTAATCGATTTCATGGCATTGTCAGTAGAACACTTAATGCAAGCATTGGACTTTATTTTCAGTCACTGACGTTTTTAATTCGATTTTTAGTATAGATATCATTCGTCATTATTATTACGAGCCTTTTTATATAATCATCATTATTGTTGTTGAATAATTTAGAATTACCATTACAGCTAATATCGTCTTTGCAATTGTTTTACCATGATCATCCATATTGCCATTATATCAGCGTTCCCAACCTGGGGGTCATGGCCCCCATGGGGTCCGCTGGGTACGTGCTAGGGTGCCTTGTAGTAATATGAAAGTTATGAAGTCACCTACAATATCTACATATACGGCCAGTTTGTTAAACATCGCAATTCGGGATATCCACACACACTCATAATTTTGTTTGCGGCTAGCCCGAACAGTTCAAATGAATTTGTTAAACGAGCGTAAATTGGGTTGGGCCAAGCACCATTCACTTTCATCCTGGCCCCAAACGTTCGTCGTTTTCGAACAGTTGGTACGCCTGTTCTCCTGTCAGTTGATGTAAACAGCGTGCGGTGATGGCTGCTCAGCGGGAAAAGCAAATTCACCTATCAAAGGATCAGAGGGAGAGCATTCTTTCTCTAATAGCTGAGCACAAATCAGCTATCCTGGGGAAAATGCATGATCTTGCTAGTATTACTAAGAACCAGGAGGCATGGGAGAAGGTCACCGGGAGCTTCAATGCGCTGTATCCTCATCTGTACCCAAGAAAAAAATTAAAATGAAGATACATGGATAGATAAATACACACACACAGGGAGAGAGGAAGAGGGGGAGGTGGATGGGGAGAGGGTGTGAGTGAGTGAGAGAGAGAGGGGGGAGAGAGAGAGAAAGGGAGAGGGACAGGGAGAGAGAGAGAGAGAGAGAGAAACTATGGTCATATTTAAATAATATTTTCATTATCTGTACCCAAGAAAAAAAATAAAAATGAAGATACATGGATAGATAAAGGTAATTTTCTATATTACGTCCGCAAAACCGATATCGACGATTTTGGTATTGTTGGATTCCTCTCACTCTATACAATGCAAATATGTAGGTTTTATTGCGCGGAAACCCCCCGACGATGTCGAAGCGGCGGACGTAATATAGAAAATTATCCTAATAATTTAATCTCACAGTGAAAATAATCATAGTTATTCACATGACTTTCCATTAGTAGGGAGGGTGCTCCTTTGCCGCAGAATGTGAAGGAGGCAGGGTGCGTCCGGCAGGAGGTCCGAGGCCGCAGGATACAGCGACGCTGCAGCACACAGGAAGTGGTGCAACTTCACATTCAGGTCCTGGTAGTGCATGAGGAACATGCACCGAGCTAGGTATCCTGCAAAGTGCTTCTTCCTGCGGCCACAGAGCGGTACCTTCCTCTTGGCCTCTCTCCACTGCCGCTCGATCGTGTTCGTATGAGCTTGCGTGTCCGGATCTACAAAGTGGTACGAGTGGTTGACGGTCAGGTGCTCGAACCCCTCGTCAGAGAGGCAGTTGTAGGCCTTCCAGCAATCAGAGATGATGATCGACCCCGGGGCAATCCGTTCCTTAATAACTGCAAGAAGAGAGTTGCTGGTCCGATCCACCACCGGGACGAGGAAGAGATCGCGCGTCTCCCTGCAGATACCGCCGAAGACCCACTGCCCGTCAATCACTCGGCCCACGTTGTACTTGCGGCGCCCGAACTTGCTTTCGTCTATCTCGACGATCTTTCCTTGGCCGAACCTCTCCCGGACGAAGATCACGAAGATCAGCAGGGTCTCAACATCGAGGCGAGATTGCACAAAGAAAGAGCCCACGAACATCGAAGCAGACCAGTCACACCTCTGCCTCTTCTGCTTCCTGACCGCCACGGACCTATCACACTTGAATCTTTTCTTTTTTAGGTCCAGGCGTGCTGGCTGCCCGCACCTGCCGCAGGCTTTCTCCCGACGGAGGAGGCCGTGGCAGAAGCACATCTCTAGCATTTTTTCCTGGCTAGTGGCAATCTCGCGCAGAAAATCCGTCTCGGAATACGAGTACCCTCCACATTCGGCCATCGCGGCGGCTATGACTGACTTCTGAACGCGACGGTTATTTCGGTTAGGAATACGAATGTCGTTATTCCAGAGGACGGGAAACTCGACCTTGAGGCCATCGGTGTAACATCGAAAAAGGCGCAAAACCCGCCGACGAGGGCGGGCCACCCTGTTCATCCTGATTATAGTACAGTCATCTCTATATACAATGCTGACTATAATAAGGTTATTATGCTGATTCAGTGGGAATCTTACGAGGTAATTGTATTACGCCCGCTGCTCCAACATCGACGATGATTGTGTAACGCTCTAGCCTGCCGTGAATACGTGGTGGAAAGTTATGTGAATAACCATGGTTATTTTCACTGTGCGTTATATTATGAGTGCTATTTAACCCCGCATTTTCCCTGGAACCTTTCATGCCCTCCTCCCCTGCTATCAGGTTCCGCGCAATAATAACTATATATTTGCAATGTGGAGAGCGAGAGGAATCCAACGGTACCAAAATCGTCGATATTGGTTATGCGGACGTAATATAGAAAATTACCTAGATAAATACACACAGAGGGAGAGAGGGAGAGGGGGAGGTGGATGGGGAGAGGATGTGAGTGAGTGAGAGAGAGAGAGAGGGGGGGGAGACAGAGAGAGAGAGGGGGGAGGGAGAGAGAGAGAGAAAGGGAGAGGGAGAGACAGAGAGAGAGACAGACAGACAGAGAGGGAGAAACTATGGCCATATTTAAATAATATTTTCAAAAGTACATGTAATTTATTTAAATAAATGTCTTGATATTTGTAATAATTTTGTCTAAAAACAGTACTGATTGGAATGTCAGGAGGGCTATAAAACCTTTAATCATAAATTAGAAGTCGTAAATTAGAAGGTTATTTCATATACAGTGAGTAACTTGCCGTCTTCAAACTGATTTCCCAGACGACAGCAGAGGGTGTCAACACCAGTATTACGAGAAAAGGCTAATTAAAGCTCAAATATCGTGAGCTGCGGCAAGCAGTGTTGACGTTTGGCCCGTAAAACTCTGAAGGGTTGATCGTAGTTTTTCTAAAAGAAAAAAAAAATGCATTCCATTTTTTTTATTAACAGATTCATTTTAAAGTCGCTTATTAATTTTAAGTTTGTAATTAGCTGCTATATGAAAAACTCGGGGAATATTTTTGATATTTCAAACATTTTTAAAATAGGGAATGCCTTTAAGGATGGGTAGGCCTGCCCGAGTTTCTCGATCGAGTTCCAATTGTGCCAGGCACAAAACAATTGCGTTGAAATCGTTTAACAAATCAAAATAAGAAGTTAACCCTGAAATAAGCACTGGGTCGTGCCTTCCCTAAATTTAACAAACCGGCCGATAATCATCTCTCATATATCAACAAATTGGAATCCATAAAGTGTTTTTCTCCTATAGTTACTGACGCCATTACACCATTCATAACTAGCAGTAACTGAATCTGAAAAGATTTTGTATGTTGATCGAGGTCACAATGTGAAAGAGGTTGGGAAGAACTACATTATGCCATTATCACTTTTGTTCTTATTCTGATATCCTCATCGTCGTCGTTTTCATTTCTTCTGATATCTTTCTCTTCCTCCTCTCCATCATCACAATCACATTGTTAGGACGCAATTCTGCAATTGTACTGATTATTTTTAGTTCATAAATTTCTTGAATTTTGCGTGGATCTGATCCAATCCTTGGTTTGCACTATCAATATAATCACATTAAAATCTATGAATTAGTTGTCTAACGTTACACTATAGGCCTTTTTCCGGCGCCAAGAGGTGTAGTACTACAGTTTCCTATGACTCCGCCCCTATTTATGGGGGCAGAGTCATATATAAACAACTGCACCTGGCTGATGAGTGCGCGGAGCACCTCTGCCCGTTCAAAAACTGGAAGAAAATGGGAAGTTCAAAGTTAATGCTGCACTGTATGGTGCAATATTAGTAACTTTGATGATGTTAATGAGGATATTATTGCACCAAGTACTAATTTAACAGTATTTATGCGCGCGCGCGCATGTATGTGTGTATATATGTATATATATCATATATACATACAGAAATGTGTAAATACATACATACCTATATATACTGTATGCACACACACACATATATTTAAACACATGCATACACACATGCATATATATATATATATATATATATATATATATATATATATATATATATATATATATATATATATGTATATGCATTTATGTATGTAAATGTATATACATATATATGCTGAAATATAATATTAAAAATAAACACTACTACCATATATAACAATATAGAGTTTAAAGTTTATATGCTTTCGTATTAATAGGGCTACGGCTAAGAAAAGCGATGTTCAAGTTTATCTCTCGTATGTGTACATTTTTATGCGATATGTCATGTAAGGCTTGTTAAGGGGCGGTCACACAAGCGCTTTTTTCAACAACCAGTTTGCGATATGATCCTGTAGCCAGAACGATTTGTTTGCGGTTTCCCAACTTGCTGGTCACACGGAACGAAAAGAACCATCGCGTATGCGCGCAATATCAGCGACAAACATGGCGTCCACGAGATTTCCCGCGCGACCCTCCTCTTAAGTATTTCATCATCTGCAGCTACAATGGAGGCTGAAAGGTTACGTAAACGGCGTATGTGGGTTCGTTCGTGATTGCAGAGAAGAAATAGCAGAAGTTTATACCATACCCTGCTGATTTTGTCAAAAAAAAAAAATAATACAGACGCTTCTTTGAGGAACTTGGAAGACGCGCGCTTGTAAACAATGATGATGTTACGGTAGCTCAAATGAATTTCCGTGGAGAATTAATAAGCACACTTTGAAAATATAAATGTATAAATTAAAATACATGTTGATGAAATTATATTGATTTAAATATAAATCGGTATTTTTAGGTACGCAGTTGAGTAATTTTTCCTTAGCAGACTATAGACTATTTATTGACAAGCCACTTCCCCGATTTGTGAGCGATGCATATAGTTCGCTTCTACATCAGCGGTATTGTCGACTAGGAAGTTGCGGGTAAAGGAAAAGTTCAAGTTTCCGTTGATTTATCGGTGTAAAAACGCTCGTGTGACCGCCCCTTTACTGTTTTTCTTATATCATTTATGCTTTAATCTTAGGCAATATCCAGGCCTCCAAAAGTGTTCCATGGCGAATAATATACGGGGAAGTATCTCATGTTTTATTTACAGAATGTGTTCGAATGGTTAAAAGAATATTATGAAAATTTATATTGGGTTTTACATAATCATTTTATTTATTATGCATGTATAATTGAATATGCACACGTAAACAAATATATCCTTAGTTGATATCAATCAATAAATAGTGTCATTTTCAAAATATTTAAAGAAGTGTGACCTTCGAAACCATTGTCGATGGACGAATAAAGAAGTATGATGGGAGGCGCTTAGGGCTCACGCATTTTCAACCGTTTTCGATAGTTTTCCGTCGTTTGATTTGTAATTTGAAGATGTTGATAACTAACAACTTGTATTTATTGTTATTTCCTAATGTTACATCGATAAGCCAGTGATTTATTAACTGAAACAATTAAAAAACAAAATCAGATTCGTCAACTCGAGGACAATTCCTAGGAATGGGGGTGGAGCCGCACCTGTCGCAAAAGCGTAGAAGCATCGGCAGCGTTGCTGTCGCGATCAGCCCGGAGAAGTGTTGCAAATGAAAAAAATCGACACTTTCTAGTGTAGTTAGACAGTTTCTTGGCACCGGAAAAAAGGCCTTATATCTAATGAATACACTCAAAACATTATCATTTCAACATAAGACTTTGATATTAAAGTTTGACTAATAACAGTTGTAGAATAAATGGCCATAACACAATAAGATCCTTCTATAATATTGGACATTTATTCATGTATACACGTACTGTGGCCCCTACCTGTCTCTTTTAATATATCCAGAAATTAGAATTTCATTATTGCAATTTCGGACTATACTAATTTTCGTTAATTGCATTTCTTTCAGAGTGTATGGCTGCATATCATCTACAGAGAAATTCAATCGCATATTGATAGCTTCCAGAATTTTCCTTATGGATTTAGAGCAGTGGTTCTCAAACTTTTAGGTCCGTTACCCCCGGCTGTGGCGCGATTGATCCCATTCCTCTTTAGTTATGTGACGTTGAAGGCAAGAAAACTATTGGAATACTGAACTCTTAATGCAATTCATTTGTAAGAAATCAATTACTCTTATTACATTTTTTAATCAAAACAGTATTTTGTTTCTCCTCGCCGGTAAAAGTGATATCATTGCTATTGTTATTGCTGCTGTTATTATTATTATTACTACTGTTATCATTATTATTATAACAAGAAAGCAGATTTTCCACTTGATTATCAGGTGATTCAGTCATTGCACCAGAAAGGAAGTAAACCCTCGTAGACCAACCAAGCAGGTGTTTTCATAGACCCAACAGGTTTTATTCCTGTTAGTGATGGAGGTGATTGATACGTTCCCCTAAGCTTGGCATATTTTCTTTTTGCTTCTCTTTGATTTATATTCTATTGATTTGTTTTTGTGTTTTTTTGTTTTGTGCTTGATTTATCTATCAGGGAGGACTTGATGTTTTCCTTTGTCGTTTGGGATAATTCCTTTCTGGGTTTCAGAATCATTCCCGCATTCCAGATAAGGTTATTACCCTCTTAAAGTCATTGTTATTGTCTATCTGCCTTACTTAATCTTGTTTTGCTTTCATTCATCTGTCTGTTTAGTTATCTACAATTGTTTTATTACCAGTTTTATTCTTTCATTTTCCTTTGAGGTTATTCATCTACATTTTGATTACCTTCTGCGAGATAATTATCCATATGACATCATGGAAGTCCTCGGAAAAGCTGCTTTCCCAACGCCTGATGACTGTGGCACCCGCTCGGAGCCGATTGCGCGATGTGGTATTTTGTAAAACCCATTTTCGCGGTACCTTTACTCTCACAATGTTGGTCTCTCTCTCTCTCTATCTCTATCTCTATCTCTCCCTCTCTCTCTCTCTCTCTCTCTCTCTCTCTCTCTCTCTCTCTCTCTCTCTCTCTCTCTCTCTCTCTCTCTCTCTCTCTCTCTCTCTCTCTCTCTCTCTCCCTCCCTCCCTCCCTCCCTCCCTCCCTCTCTTCCTTCCTCTCTCTCTCTATCTATCTAGCTATCTATCCATCTGTCTATCAGCCTCTCCCCCCCCTCTCTCTCTCTCCCTCTCTTCCTTCCTCTCTCCCTTCCTCTATCTCTCTCTCTCTCTCTCTCTCTCTCTCTCTCTCTCTCTCTCTCTCTCTCTACCTCTCTCTCTCTCTCTCTCTCTCTCTCTCTCTCCGTCCCTCTCTCTCTATCTATGTATCTTAATATACCTACTTTTCTATATACTTCTTCCTTCCTTCTCTCAATCTGTTCATTCAATGTCTCTTATTCCAACATTCCCTTCTCCTTTCTTTCACTGCTGGCTGCGGTAAAGGAGAATAAAAAGTAGAAAAGAAAGAAGAATGTAGAAGAACGTTAGTCTCGCCCTCCCACATGCCCTTAATTGCGTTGCTTAGGTAACGTCCTCTTTAATAAGGTTTACCTGAAACCAAAGGGTAATCACTGCTGTAGTAATGGCTGTTGTAACTTATGCAATTGCTTTACTGTTGGAAGGAATCTAGTTTGAGGCCATTCATCAAACTCCCCGAATTATAGGAGAAGACACATGGCGAGGAACAGAGAGAGGGAGAGGGAGGAATGGACGGAGGGAGAGAGAGGGGAGGGAGATTTAAAGATTTTAAAGATTTAGTTTTAATTCCATTTGTCATAGTGGATATTCTTTGTTGTGACATACTCCTCCTGTGTGCAAGGAATGGACGGGGATACCACTCACTGGCCGGGCGTGGGATTGAATGCAGGTCCGCAAGATTGCTAAACCAGCACCTTACCGCTGCGCCAGCACAGGGAGGGAGGGAGCGTGAGAGAGAAAGGAGAGGAGAGAGAGATATGCATATAAAAATTTACATGTATACATGCTTATAAACATGCCTATATATTTATCTATATATGAATGCATGTATATCCATATATATATAAATTATATATATATATATATATATATATATATATATATATATATATATATATATATATATATATATATATGGATATATAAATGTATATATATATATATATATATATAAATGTATATATATATATATATAAATGTGTATATATATATATATATATATATATATATATATATATATATATATATATATATATATATATATATATATATATATATATATGCGTGTGTGTGTGTGTACACACATATACATGTATGTACATGGAAGAAAAACCCACAATGCACAAACTAGATTTGTTGAGGAAAGTGAGACAACAGTTTCGGAATCGTCCTCGATTCCATCTTCGGGTCTGAGGAGGCAAGGGAGAGTAAGCGGTATAAGAGGGAAAGGAGGAGAAGCACTCGGGAACCATGGGGAAGGTGAGGACAGGAGAACGGAAGCGAAGGGAGATCAGATCAGGTCGAAGGATCAGGCGGTCTATGTGACGGGTGACCGGCATAAGGGAGGAGACGAAGGATGTGAAAAGCGAGTTGGCTGTCGACAGGAGAGAAACCGCTGTTCAAGTTGAAATTGGGCAGCAGCTTAATCAGAGAAGATTCCACCAGTCTGCGGGCATGGACATCAGCGGGAAGAGAATGCGTGCTGCTTTCCAGTCCATCTGATGGCCAGTGTCCCACTGATAGCAGAAGAGAGCGTTGTTGCTATGTCCCCTGGATACAGCGTACTTATGCTGAGACAGACGCTTAGTAAGACTGGCGCCTGTTTCACCAAAATACTGCTTATCACAGGAGGCACACGGAACAGCATAGGTGCCCACCTTCGAGGTAGAGGGAGGGCAGGTGTGGACCAGGTTACGACGGAGAGTATTCACCTGGCAAAAGGAGAGTCTGCAGTTGAGAGACTGCAGGGGCCGACGGAGGGAGTAGATCTCCTCAGTGTAAGGTAGGCTGAGGACAGGCAGGTGACGAGACTCATTGGGAGGGGAGTCATGGTAGAAGACACGCCGCGCCCTTGATAACGCGACGTCTAGAACAAGGCGAGGATAGCCCAGTTTGGAGAACGAACGACGAAGGAAGTCGATCTCTCCATCCAGGTACTGGGGGTCACAGATGCAGAGGGCACGAAGAAACAGCGAGGTGGCAACCCATCTCTTCACGTGCAGTGGATGGTACGAGAAGAAGTGTATGTACATACCACTGTGCATAGGTTTCCTGTATATAGAAAAGGAGAAATGATCAGCAGAGCGATGGAAAAGAGTGTCCAAGAAAGGGAGCTTGTCGTCAACCTCCCATTCCACCTTGAAGCTGATGGAAGGAGAGAGAGAATTCAACTGCGACAGGAAATCAGGAAACAGGGCAGGGTCATGGGGCCAGAGAGCGAAGACGTCGTCGACATATCTCAGCCACATGGAAGGACGAGGGGAGATGGATGGGAGGAGCTCCGACTCGAAGAACTCCATGTACAGGTTAGCCAGAACAGGGGAGAGAGGAGAGCCCATGGCAACACCGAACGTCTGTAAGTAGAAACGACCCTCAAAGGAGAAGGAATTCGACTCCACAAACAGACGAATCAGCTGGAGGAAGATTTCGGTGGGAAGAGGAAGACGAGGATCCTTGGCAGGGAGCTTCTTCTGAAGGAAAGCGAGGACGTCATCAAGCGGGACCTTGGTAAACAGGGAGTCGACATCCAGGTTCAGCATGGACGCCGGCGAGACACCGCGGACACGGGAGATGAAGTCCTGTGAATGGCGAAGGTGAGCAGGAGAGAAGGTGCCGAGAAGGAGAGTGAGAGACTTAGCCAGCCAAGCCGCCAGAGGATGCGTCACCGATCCCCGGGAGGAGATGATGGGGCGTAGAGGCACGGCCGGCTTATGGGTTTTAGGAAGCCCATGAGGGAGGCGAGGGTTAACGATCTTGAACCGCTGGTAAAGGTTCGCCTCCGGGAAACAGGCTACAAGCTCTCTCAGACGATGGTGGAAAGTGGCAGCAATGCGTTCCCGAGGGTCACTGGTCAGGGGGGCATAGGTGGAGGTGTCACTTAACAGGTCCTGGGCCTTCTGCAGGTAGGAGGCTCGGTCGAAGACCACCACCGAGTTACCTTTGTCAGAAGGCAAAATGGTGACATCCTCCCTGCGCAGGCTGTGAAGGGCCTCCCGGTAACGCCTGGAGATGGAAGGGTTAGGGTGAAGGAAGGACTCGAGGGTCGGAAGGAAGGCCCCATGAAGGAGGGAGACATCGGGCAAGGAGTTCCTATGAGCGGAGATGAACCGGTCAAAGGAAGAAATGATGTCAATAGAGGTAAGGGGAAGAGGGCAGAGAGCAAAGGAAAGACCGAAACCAAGGAGTTGTTGTTGGTGAGGGGTCAAGGACAGGGAGGAGAGGATGGTAACCCGCGTCGGTGAGGGAAAAGCGGGACCAGGGACTACGGGAGGTGAGGTTATAGAGTTTCTGGGAGAGGGAGCGGGCATGGGTAGTGGAGAGAAACCGGGAAGAATCGTGGGCCACGTCAGCTAAGAGCTGGAAGACATGGCCGGGGAGTCGTTCCTTCAGGAGGTCAGAACGAACCCGTGAGTGATAGTAGGAAAGCTCGACATCCCTCTTACCAGCGCGGATCCGTTCAAGGAGGAGGGAACGAGCATAATCAGGAAAAGGAGATCCTCCATCCGAGTGCTTCTCGGATGGAGGATCTCTCAACTGCAGACTCTCCTTTTGCCAGGTGAATACTCTCCGTCGTAACCTGGTTCACACCTGCCCTCCCTCTACCTCGAAGGTGGGCACCTATGCTGTTCCGTGTGCCTCCTGTGATAAGCAGTATTTTGGTGAAACAGGCGCCAGTCTTACTAAGCTTCTGTCTCAGCATAAGTACGCTGTATCCAAGGGACATAGCAACAACGCTCTCTTCTGCTATCAGTGGGACACTGGCCATCAGATGGACTGGAAAGCAGCACGCATTCTCTTCCCTTCCGCTGATGTCCATGCCCGCAGACTGGTGGAATCTTCTCTGATTAAGCTGCTGCCCAATTTCAACTTGAACAGCGGTTTCTCTCCTGTCGACAGCCAACTCGCTTTTCACATCCTTCGTCTCCTCCCTTATGCCGGTCACCCGTCACATAGACCGCCTGATCCTTCGACCTGATCTGACCTCCCTTCGCTTCCGTTCTCCTGTCCTCACCTGCCCCATGGTTCCCGAGTGCTTCTCCTCCTTTCCCTCTTATACCGCTTACTCTCCCTTGCCTCCTCAGACCCGAAGATGGAATCGAGGACGATTCCGAAACTGTTGTCTCACTTTCCTCAACAAATCTAGTTTGTGCGTTGTGGGTTTTTCTTCCACACACACACACACACACACACACACACACACACACACACACACACACACACATATATATATATATATATATATATATATATATATATATATATAAAATACGAAAGCATTAGGAAATGATAAGCAACACCTGTGCCACAGGTCGCCGAGTAACAGTGCCAACCGCGCGGGCATTACAGTTTCCACTCAAGTAGATTTGCTAAGGAACAGTCAACGGCCAGTATGTAAGTACAGTACATCACAAATTCAGGTAAGTTAAAAATGGTTCCCATAAAGCGTAAAGTATCACCTGACATTCGACAGAAGAAACGCCTGATAAATCAAGTAATAATAAAACGTAATTCAAGCTTTGGCACCTCAGATGAGCGCCAGACGCCGACCCCATGACCTGCGGTCAGCCGAGGCCGCACCCCGTTAGGCTTAACAACAATTAAGGAATGCGACGCCGCTCCGAAAAATTGCCAGATACAAAATCACCCTTATAACTCCCTTTATCCCAAACCCCATCCTTAACCACTCCAATACCATCCTAAATCGTCCCACACCACCCGCATCCTTCCCTCAATTCCTCTGCTGCAACACTACAATTTAAGGACATTATAATGCATGGGCTCATTATAATGGAGTGCGTGTGTGCGCCTATGCAGACTGTTCATACGTTCGTGCGCGAGTATGAGCGCGTAGGCACGAAAGTGCGCAGGTGCATATGTGCGCATGTACATGTGTATATATGTGTACAGGTTCATATGAGTGTAGGCGAGTTTAAATTCATGTGCGGATACATGGGCATGTATGCTGCTGTTGTCTACGTAAGGCTATAAGGTTCCATATAGCTTTGTGATAGAGTACATTATATATGGGTATGTTCCGTGCTTATACATGAGGGTATACATGGGTTTAAAGGCGTAAATATGCAAATCTGTACATATGGTGTATATATTCATGCATGAATGTGTACATTTACATGTGTATATAAGCATGTATATATGTGTATGTGTATATAGGTATATATAATGTGCGTGTTTTTGTGTATGCGTGGGTGAATGTATAGGTAGACATATGTAGGTATTTATATGTGTAAACGTATAGGTATACGTATATAGGTGTGTGCAGGATGTAGGAAGGTGGATAAATACTTAAATATATGTATGTATGTAAGTACGTATGTATGTACGTAGAGGTAGTTATATGTAAAGCAAGTACAGATATATACACATATGTAAAGGGGGGGGGGGGGCACAAGTGTATGCTGCAAATGTATGTGCTCATACACGGATGCGTGAGCACATGCAGGGATAGATACATGCGTATGTATAGTGATATGTAGGTTTGCGAGGTATGCAAAAAGGGGTGTTTACATATACACGGGTGAGTATACACATGTATTCTCACTCACTTATCAATAACATATAACAAGCGCATAAAGGGACAAGCGATGTGAACATATCACTAGGTCAGACTATGATGGACATGTATGTAGTTATTTATAACGTAGGAATAAGTATCCATATCCATAAGCATAGATACAAGAATAAAGGTGTATGCTTGCATATGCATATGCGTGGGAATGAGCATATGCGTAGTACTTAGAGCATGTGCGGGAATGAATATGTCTGCATCAGGTGCACATACGCACAAATGAAGTTAATAAATAAAATAAAATAAAACATACATGCACTTCTGATAATTAAGCCCAGCTCACGGGAGTAGTGAGCAGGCCGTGCACTGCCGCTCCTAAGTCCACACCAGATAGGACCAAACCTGCTGGGGGGACTTATCAATGGCATTCCGGCTAAATTACTCCCCTCCCACCAAGATACCCCTAAGCCAGTAGGTGGGAGGTAAATCGGCTGTCCACATCCCAATATAAAATCCATGAACTTACAAACAAAGAAAGGGCCCTCATTCCCCGGAGGCGAAGGAGCCCCTGGTTACGGCGGCGATCAGGATCGCTCCGGAGCAGAGGGTGCTAAAAATATCCGGGTAAAGACAGGCCGCCCCACGTTGATGAACCTTTGCACATACAATATAAGGACCATGAGAACTGAATCCGACTTACTAGCTTTACTAGAGGAACTCTCTTCCAAATGGGATGTAGTAGGACTCTGCAAAGTTAGAAGACTAGGCGAAGAGCAGAAGTTAATAAATGAGGGACACGTGCTCTATTGGAGAGGAAAACCTCTGGGTAGCAAACAGGAATTAGGGGTAGGATTCTTAATACACAAACGCTTAGAAAAGAACATTGTAGAATTCTATAGTGTCAGCGAAAGAGTGGCTTCTGTAACAATAAAACTAAACACTAGGTACAACTTAAAAATTATTCAAGTCTATGCTCCAACCTGCAGCCACAGTGATAAAGAAATAGAGAGCTTCTATGAAGATGTTCATTTAGCCAGCGAGAGAACAAAAACCCATTTCACTATAATTATGGGGGATTTCAATGCCAAAATAGGTAAAAAGACAGAGGGCGAAACCGCAGTAGGGAACCATGGAACAGGCACTAGGAACGAGAGGGGACAAATGCTAGTCGACTTTGCGGAGGCTCGATCACTCAGTATCATGAATACATTCTTCGAAAAAGACTAGAACGGAAGTGGACATGGAAGTCGCCTTCTGACGTCAAAAACGAAATTGACTTCATAATTTCAAATAGGCGCGATATAATAAAAAATGTAGAGGTTATAAATAAAGTAAATGTAGGCAGCGACCATAGAATGGTGAGAGGCGAAATTAATATACATCTCAGAAGGGAAAGGAACAAACTAATACGTAAACCACAGCCAAACTTAGCTAACTTGAGTATCAGAGCAACAGAATTTAGCCTAAACATCCAAAACAGATATTCACTCCTCCGCGACGAAGATCTCAACATCGACCAAATCAATAAACAGTTCAATGACATAATAAAAGAAGCTGCACTTGAAGTAGGCGGAAAGAACGACAATCGAAGCTCCAGCAAGTTCTCGGTAGAAACTAAACAGCTTATGCAAAAACGGAGAGACATGAAAGTATCGTCAAATAGGGACAAGATAGAATTGGTTGAACTAACAAAGACCATAAATAAAAAGAAGAGGGAAGATGTACGGAAATTCAATACTCAAATAATAAATGAAGCAGTGATTTCAGGTACCAGCATGAAAGCAGCTAAAAGAAGACTAGGCATAGGGAGAAATCAAATGTATGCAATTAAGAAACCAGACGGAGAAGTAACATACAACAAGAATGAAATCATCAAAGTAGTGGAAGACTTTTACAGGGATCTATACAACTCAAACAAACAGCCACAAATAGAAGCAAACGCGGTAACTTGCGACGTACCTAATATCACAAAAGAAGAAATAAAAAGAGCACTTAAAGGCATGAAGAGAGGGAAAACACCAGGCGAAGACGGAATTAGTATAGACCTCATATTAGATGCAGGAGACATCGCAACAGTGAAACTAGCCAATCTTTTTAACAAATGTCTTCTCAGCGGAAAAACTCCGAAAGCCTGGAAAAATGCAACAATTACCTTGTTACACAAAAAAGGCGATAAAAAGGATTTAAAAAATTACCGACCCATAAGCCTCCTTTCGGTTACTTACAAACTGTTCACGAAAGTCATTACAGCTCGCATCTCTGACAGTCTGGATTCCAGCCAGCCTAGAGAACAGGCAGGTTTCCGCAGCGGATTCTCAACAACAGATCACATCCACACGCTCACCCAAATAAGAGAAAAAGTAAACAAATATAGGAAACCCCTGTGTATGGCATTCATCGATTATGAAAAGGCATTTGACTCTGTACAAATGCCAGCAGTATTAGGTGCTATTCAACAACAGGGAGTTGAGGAGGTATATTGTAATATATTGGAAGATATATACAAAGATGGGACAGCAACCATCAAACTCCACACAGAAACCGATAAAATACCAATTAAAAAAGGCGTTAGACAGGGCGACACCATCTCACCAAAGCTGTTTACAGCCTGCCTCGAGGAAATATTCAAGAAACTAGAATGGGAAGGGAAGGGTATCAAAATTGGAGACGAAC
>NC_091550.1:32511328-32513828 GCF_042767895.1 Penaeus vannamei | reverse complement strand
CCAGAGAGATTTATGAAGGTGGCTTTTGCCGTAGCAACTGATAGGGTGCAAGTGATATCATGACGTCAAACCCCAACAGTAACTCCGAATCTTGTAACGTGTGCACACAATTAAAATGAAAACACCGCAATGTCGGAATGATTCGAATACTTGGTGGACTGGCGATTTGCTTTTGCAATATCATCATTAGAATTCGAAAACGGAGGGGCAACTGAGGGTGCATGCCTGATCATAGCCGGGCCACCTCCCCCTCCCTCCCTCCCTCCAGCTGTCCCCCTTATAGATCCGCCACTGATAGGGGAACACATCAGTTTAATACTCAAATCACACTAGACAAGACTTCTGACAACACATATTTATCGATGTTCACAATATTCTCAAAAGAATGACTTCCTGTAGTATAAAGCCCTTTTGCAATACTCCCTACAACTCAGAGTCTCACCCCTTCCAGTATCAATTTGCAAAGCTTTCTTTCTGAAATTGAAGAAACGAGATAAATGTATAGTTGGCAACTCCGACGGCCGTTGGACAGCGTTCCTGAATCTCATGGCCTAGAAATGGGTGGCCTTGGGAATCGGACAGAGAGTGTCCAGTGTTCTCTTTTATGCTGATGTTTACAGCTTCTGGATGGAAAAAATGTCTTCTAAATTTTAAAGGGACAGGAGAGTTGATATTACGGAAGTCAAAGACGTAGGAAGGACAAATGATGAAAGCCATGAGCTTGACAAAAAAAAGTTGATACTTTGTGTTTTACGGAATAATCTCCCAACATTATTTCGACAAACACAGGATAATATACGCATGTTTTTATACCGCCCACTTTGGATTATTGCAATGAAAAGAACAAAAACTCGTAATTCAGATATCTCTGCAATATAAAAATGGATGATATAATTTCCCCTTTCTTCTTTTAACCTGAGATAACTAATTCCTGACAAAAAAAAAAAGAATTACCTCAAGCTCGACGTAGTTGATTTTTTTTTCAAACAAATACTCCCTCTAACACACTTATGCCTATATTAGTGAACTATTTCAATGAAGTGGCAACCTTCACGCTGTTGAACACATCCGGAACTGTGCGTTGTTCAATACATCAAACTGATGGTAGCTATACTAGAAACGAACAAGTGTAGCAAGTAATCACAAAAAATACTATCCGTGACTGAAATGCTTCGGATAACAAAGGTTTCCCACACGTTACTCATTATCTGATAATGTCGATGCATTCCTAGAATTTAGATATGACCGCTCTGATATGATTTTCTCTGTACGTGCGTTTGTAATTATATGCATAGCTTTGTTACTACTCACCCCTGTACTCATTAGTAGCATTGTTGCAGGTCAGGCATTTGTGCATGCACATAAACACAAAAAACTACACACACACAGCAATCTATCTGTCTATTTCTCAATCTATCTATCTAGCTATATTTATCTCTCTATATATAAAGCTCCATTTCCGGGGCAGCTTTGACCTACAATATATAGCATTATTCTTTTACATACGTAGTACGTTTTGTATATGCCTGTGTCTGCATGTGCAGATGTAGATGTTATACTGTTGGGGTGTGACTTCGACCTCTTTAGAGATCGACTCTTTCGCGAGGGATAACCCTCTTTAGCAACGTGCATTTATAGCAACGTGCGCGTGGTATCCCTGACATCTTTAACAAGCAAAGTGTGTATTGTGACCTTGACCTCTTTACACCTTATATGTTTTCTGACCCCGGTCCTCCAACGACCCTGTCATTTTTGTGTGACCGTAACTGATGCAACTTGTAAGACCAAAGGTATTTTCCTGTTAGTGGGGCGGAAATGTAACATCTTTTGGTCGAGTTGTGCATCGGGAAAATGCGGGAATCACGACGTCACTCCGCCAAAAATTGAGATGTTCAAAATGGCTGTCACGAACCGCGTTTCCGTCCATAAAATTGTTCTTAGTGCCCCAATTTCAATAATCTTGATGTCTCTACCTGTGTTTTGAGGTGAACGAATACAATGGAACGCATGCCAACACTTTTAACGTACACATCCGTGCCAGTTGCCTGTATCATCAGTTTGATGAATCCTTGATGGAATGCATGGGAGGCATGAAGCAAGAGCCGTGTGGTCGCTTCTTCGTGAGTGCCGGAGAGTTCAGCACACATTTACCAAAAAAAAAAAAAGAAAAAAAAAGAAAAAAAAAATTATATATATGCATATACATATATGTGTGTGTGTGTGTGTGTATGTGTGTGTGTGCGTGTGTGTGTGTGTACATATACATATATATGTGTGTGTGCGTGTGTGTGTGTGTGTGTGTGTGTGTGTGTGTGTGTGTGTGTGTGTGTGTGTGTGAGTGCGTGTGTGTGTGTATTTGTGTGTATGTGTGTGTGTATGTGTGTGTGTATGTATATATGTATATTCATACATACATGTATACTTACACACATACTTATATACATATATAAATATATTTATGCATGTGAGTGTGTTCTATTCTACACAGCACAGATGATGC
>NC_091550.1:32496328-32501328 GCF_042767895.1 Penaeus vannamei | reverse complement strand
TGTTCTATCTCGTTTCATTGAAATTATCTATCACACGTTAACAACAGCTATTCGAGGCAAAGTGATAATGAAAATAGGTAATGTAGTCCTCATAGTTTCGGGAGCGACTCATTACATCAAATATGTTTGCTCATGACAACATAGGCACAATAAGTATGTAATGCAAGGCAAGAATACACAATTGGCGCAAGTCGATTATCTTCTCGGAAACAGTACGCATGTAATTCTTGTACAATTAACGGGTTTACACGAGACGATGTGCGCATGTGGCTACGTGATTGGTGAGTAGACTAGTTGAGTAAGTGAATGGGTGAGAGTTATGAAATGAGCAAGCCAGAGTGTACCGCACGAGTAGAAAATAGAACTCTGATAGATATTTTGTTAGAGTAATTAGTAGTTTGTTAAAGTAAGAGCGAGACTATAAAGAAATAGAATGGCGTGGGAGTTGGAATAAAGAATGGCGTAGGAGTTGGAATAAATAAACTAGGGAGGAGTGGGTGTGCAGGCGACTAAGGGAAGGATGGAGTGAGGCGGGGTAAAAGAGGAATGGGTGTGGATGGGGGGAGGGTCAGGTAAGTAGGCGAGGGTGGTAATTGGGTTGAGCTTAATGAAAATAATCACCGATCTGACAGCACGAAAAGAACATTCACACCAATAACAACAGACGCAGTAATTTCAACATTAATCAACTACTATGTGAAATCATTAGATAATTAGTACGTAAAATGAATGAAATGGCGACAGGTCTGTTTCAGAACAGACTAAGGCTTGCAGAGCAATGCATGATGCTAGCAGGGTTTCTCAGCTTCCCTTAGACAACTGACAGCCAAAAGACAACCCCTGTGGTTGTAAATATATATACATAAAATAAATTCCATGAGGAAAAGTGATGACAGACCCCAACGTAGAAAAGGATATCGAACGAGCACATACACAGAACGCAAATGGGCATCCCATCTTTTTGGGAAATACCAGTAGTAATCTCACATATAGTTGTATAAGAAAGGGCGTGGCGTGGCACTAGATCGCATCTGGGCGATAAGTATGCAGCACATACAGGAGAACGTTTTTACTTAACACTAATTACATTTCCATAACCCAGCTGGGGGTCGTCACCAAGGACCATGTAATAATGGTGAAATGAGGTTCGTGATTAAGATTGAATAATGAAGAAAAAAAATAAAAATCAAATCAGCATCATAATGTTTATCATAAGAAAAGAAAGAAATGGAAAATCATTAGGATGACCTAGGTAATTCAGCATGTGTTGGTGAATCATGAGAGAGAAAATCAAGAATAGTACAAAGTCGTAGCTGATATAATTAATCTCTAACATGTAGAGATAACTAGATTGAAGTATTAATACAAATAGCTGGAGTGTATTTTTCAGCCGAGCAGTCAGATGACTAGAAGTAGGTACCTTCTACCTGAGTAGGGTCAAGTGAGGTCATTATCCAAATATCCATTTAAAATAGGAAGAGCTAGTAGATATAGAATCGAGATTAAATGTGTAAAAAATTAAGCACAGGGATCGAAAAATTTAATAATCCAATTATCAATAAATGAAATAAAGAATTTACCATATGTGAATAATTAAAGGAAAAATATATCTATAAAGAAAACGAATAATTATGGCGAAATATACTTCAGAATGTGCACAAATATTCTGTAATAATAACATAAAATCACACAATTTAATTTGATGAATTATATCATTATTCCAACTCTCAGATATATTCATGGAAGCCTGAAGTAAATTGTAATTTACGGTAAATCATTCGATGACGATAAAGAACAATGAGTATCGCAATCTTAATTCATGTTATCAAAATTATTATGTTATGGAAAACAATTATCTAAGACAGGTCATGAAAGGGGAGACATGTCATCATTTGACAAGACCTGACCTTACTTGACCTGAACAACTATGTGTGAAATGCACCACCCTTGTAAAAGGAAAAAAAATAAAAGAGTATAACATTTTATACATTAAAAAAAACTCAAGTTGATATTAATAAAAATACCAGTAAAACAAGATGCACGTTGCTTGTAAAATTTATATATGTATATATACATACATACATACATATATATATATATATATATATATATATATATATATATATATATATATATATATATATGATATTGAACGTTCAAAGCTTAACTTCAAGATAATTTTGGGTAATAAACCGAGGAATCATAAGAACAGAAAAGGTCAGGAGGACAGATCACTATAAATCTATCTATCTATCTATCTATCTATCTATCTATATATATATATATATATATATATATATATATATATATATATATATATATATAAACAAATATACATATTTATGTATGGGCCTGCACATAACTTTGATATTACTTTAATACTTATAGGTGTTCCATTCCCATTACTTTGAGGTAAATGGCTACATGTGGACTTCAATTGAAATTAGCAGATAATCCTGAATGATCCCAGGAGTTTGTGAATATATGTTTCAAGGAAATATTACAGTAAGATGCAAGCACTTTCCAACGGTAGGTCTCCTTCCTGACAGCACAGCCATACAAACATGTAGTAAAAAATGTCAGGGTATTTCCTGGTGTATCAGGGGAAATTGGCATTTTAGAGAGTGTGCATGTGATCCTATTTTAGAATTATATGTGGTGCATTTAAATGACATCTGTAAAACTGCAGACTTTTGGTAAACATTGACTACAGCACAGAATTAGAACAAATTCAGAATGTTTGATTGAAAATATCGTATGTACGCCCTCATATCTCATTTCTAATGTAAGCAACCCTACTAGTGGTTCTGAACTAAGATATGATGCAATTCATTGAAGAATCATGAATTTGATTGTGAGAAGGCATTTGGTGTGTGTCAGAGAAGATTGATTTGTGACAATTTTCACATAAACATGGTCATTTAACAATGGGTTATTCCTACAAATGAACATGTAAATAGTAATACTATTAACAATTAAAATGACAATGAGAGGGAAAGGGTAGAATTGGCAGGTGAGAAGGATTAAGGGGATAAAAGCAGGCATTATAAATTCTGTGTATGTGTATATGCCTGCTTGTATATGTTAGAAAAATTATGAATATGTGTGACAGTATTAAGGTATAAGTGCTTGTGAATGCACTTTTTTCTATGTTAATCATCTTTTATTGGTATTTGGAGTGATAGCCTTTATGAAAAAGTCAACAAGCATCGAATTTCGCACCAATTTCATGTTTTGATTCGCTAGATAGTAGCGGTTATTGTCGGAGTTAGCATTTTTCGTGGCGGCCGAACGCCAGCAGTAGCCTGGCAGTCCCTGGCGTTGCCCTGTTTTTAGAGTAAGGATTCGCTCGTGAGCGCCAGACCGCGAGCGCCTCTGTGCGAAGGTTTTAAAGTACGGCCCTTAACGTACGGCCCTATGTCTCCCCCCCCTCTCTCTCTTTTACACTTTCTCTCTCTCTCTCTCTCTCTCTCTCTCTCTCTCTCTCTCTCTCTCTCTCTCTCTCTCTCTCTCTCTCTCTCTCTCTCTCTCTCTCTCTCTCTCTCTCTCACACACACACACACACACACACACACAGGGCCGTACTTTAAAACTTCCGCCACCACTGGCGCTGACGTTCAAGTGGCGGTGGACCAGTTTCGTACTTTAAGAACCCGAACTTCGAACGCTTGGCGTTCCGACGCCTCGAACTGGCGTTATATTATTGGAACCCGGGTGGCGGTGGAGCGCCAGCATGGATGTGTCTTTCATGGCGGCGTTCGATAGTGTTCTTCTATACTGTTAAGCCTACACTCAACGAATATTTATTTCATAATAGACAAAACGACACAGGAAATTTGGATAGTGTTTTTATGATCATTTAGCAATTATTTTACAATCGAAATATTTTTAAAAGACTTCTCATCTCACTTAGGTCACCTTATTTCAACGTTATTTCTTAATGCTTTCTTAAACATGAAGCAAATTCATATTGCACAATCTTTAATACGCATTACATGGTATCAAAAACATGATGATAGCATGTTCAAGTAACAAATATTTCGCATTTTGCTAGACTGGACATAGTCGGTATATTACCTAGCTTATGTATGCATATGTATGTACACACACACACGACATATATATATATATATATATATATATATATATATATATATATATATATATATATACATTTGTAAATATTTATATTTTATATATTACATATATATATATATATATATATATATATATATATATATATATATATATATATATATATATATGTATGTATGTATGTATGTATGTATATATATACATACATATATATTTTATATATTACATATATATATACATATATATTTATATATACATACATAAATTCATATATATATATATATATAAATACCCAAATCTATATATCCATATGTGTGTGTGTGTATGTATATATATATATATATATATATATATATATATATATAGATATAGATAGATAGATAGATAGATAGATATAGATATATATACATATATATATACATATATATATATATATATATATATATATATATACACATATATATTTGTGGAATTGTATGAGTGAGAACGAATATCTTCACAATACAAGACATGTATTTAACCGGTTTCGATTATATCTTAGTCAGAAATACATACATTTAGGATAAGGATACGTCCGATATGCGAAGCTGAGCCTCGCCCCGGCTATGGGGGAGCCCGGCCTGTGCCGACTAATGTCGACTCGATCAACGTGTGTCAGCGAGTGCTGACGCGACAGAGCTTAGTCCTTACCCACCGTGGTGCCCAGCCACAGCAGTAACCTCCGCATCGGGTAGATTCAAACTATCCAAGATCGCGGCAGCAATTATGCGTACAACGAGCGCGAGGTCACGGTCATCAGGTGATTCATCAGCTCCTGTGTAATATAAATATGCTGTGTATTCTCCTAAATGTATGTATTTCTGACGAAGATATAATCGAAACCGGTTAAATACATCTCTTGTATC
>NC_091550.1:32482104-32485828 GCF_042767895.1 Penaeus vannamei | reverse complement strand
CTCTTCCGCTATTTCTTTCCTCTCATCTCCTCTCTCATCCCACACCAGAGAGGAGAGAGAGAAGAGAGGAGAGAGAAGAGAGAGGAGAGAGAGAGAGAGAGAGAGAGAAACGAAATGTTTAAATCTACCGTTGTGTTCGACAAAGCTAAATGCTATTCCTCTGTACCCTCGCTCGCGCACGGATTCATTTTTCCCTATATTTTTTTTCTCTTCAAAATTTGAGAGTCCCCGCGGAGGTTGTATATATTTATTTGTTTTTCGTCCTCCGCCGAACGCGTTCCTCGGGGGTATCGGAGAGGCCCTGGGGGAGATGGCGTCCTCATTGCCACGGTCGGGGTGTTCTCTTAACCTGGTATTTTTGGAAGGATTCTGGCTCGCGGGAAAACCGTTTTCCTGAACTGACCTCAAGTGTCTTCCTTTTCCCTGTACGATTTACTCGACGCAGTTCGGGAAACTTGATGGGAGGAAGATATTACGCTTATGCGAGCGCGAAAATTGATGAGAAGTTTAGAGGAAATAGTAGTCTAGCGAGTGCTCCTCCTCCTCTTCTTATCTTTACTCTTCTTCTTTTTTGTCAGAAATTCCTTTCTATTTTTTGTGTGTTTCACCTCTTCATTTATTTCCCTCGCTTTTATCTAACGACGTATCCTTCCTTATCTCTGCTTCTTTAAGACCGTTCTCCTTTTTTCTAACTTTTAACACACTTCTTGCTCTCGTCCCCTTGTTCTTTCTCCTCTCGGTCGCACCTTCCCCATCTCCTCTGGAAAAACAGCTCGGGGAATTGAGAAATAAATAGAGAAGGAAGGCGTAATAACCGCGGATTTTATCTTCCAACAAGAATTAAAAGATAAAGACAAAGAAGGATAAAGAGCTAGATATTGGATCGTGGCGGGTTTTCTTGACCGAGTGTGAGGTCTTTTTTGCCTTCAGTGGATTCGCTGCGTCGCCTCCTGAAGTTGTAACATTTCATTTCTAGGCGTCAGTGTTGTCGGAATAATCACTCGCTACTGGATGTAATTTCTGGAATTACGATATCTTTCTTTTGCAATATGCGATGACTTTTTTGTGAAATTTATATTATCACTAAACTTATGATCGTTACTATTATTATTTAGTTTATCATTATTTTTATCAATATCATTCTTATTATCATTATGCATATAATCTATGATTATGATTATTGCAATGATAATAAAAGTGGTGATAATAATGATGATGATAATGACAATGATAATAAAAGTGGTGATAATAATGATGATGATAATGATAAAATAATGATAATCTCTATAGTAACCTATTAATAATCGGCCAAATACATCTCTCAGAAGATATTCATTCTCATACATAATATTTTTTACAGGTAATGATGATGATAATAATGATATAGGCAATAATTATGATGATGATAGTGATGATGATAATAATAATAACTACTACTATTTATACTACCAGCAGAAGTAGCAGTAGTGGCAGCAGTAGCTGAAGTAGTAGTAGTAATAATAGTAGTAACAGTAGTAGCAGTAGTAGTAGTAATAATAATAGTAATAATAATGACGATAATGATTATAAACAGGATAATGATAATAACAATAATATCAAATGATATTACTATCAACATCATTTCAATATTACTGTTAGTATTACAGCTATTATCATTATTATTTTGATTATCAGTATTATTATTATCATTACCATTATCATTATCATTATTTTCATCATCATCATCATATTATTATTATTGTTGTTGTTGTTATTATAGCAATCACTGTTGTTATTAATATTATAATCATTATCATCATTATTATTATCACTAATGTTATTACTCACAGTAATGTTACTATTATTATTATTCTTATTATTATCCTTTTATTGTTATAATAATATCAACAGCAATGACATAGAAACTATAACTACTACTAATTGTAATACTAATAATACTAATGATAATAATAATAATAATAATAATAAAAATGACAATAATAATAACAAGAACAATAATGATGATGACGATGATAAAGATAACAATAGTATTAAAAATAATATAGACAATGATAAGAATGGTATTGATCATAATAACAATGATAAATATTATAGTAATGGTACTAATATCAGTGATGCTACTACTATTACTATTAATGATATTGATGATAATAACAACAGCAACACCACAACCATCAACAACAACGACGATAATAATAATGATAAAATGAATAGTACTAACCAGAAGTACACAGAGAGCGCATACCTCCGCCAAGGCAATAGGGTCACCGGTGCAATGTAAATATGCACAAAAAGAATTACATTAAAAATTCCCATGTGTTAGTTGGGCTACGACATACCTCTGGTGAAAAAAATAATAAAAATGTTCATAAATTTTTGAGTTATCCTGCGCAGGATCACCACCAAAATTGAATGGCCTCTAAGTTGGGCTAAAATCCGGTAAAACACTTCATAAAAATCTGTTTATAACATTTTGTTACCCTGCTACTCAACTAATCAACGCTACCAAAACCTTCAGCTCTTTAGCGGAAGTAATAATTATAATGATGATGATAGCAATGATGAGCATTATTATATCACATCATTATCAGCATTTGTATCATTATTATTCTTATCCTTATCACTGTTTCATCAATTTATTAATACTAACATTACCGTCGTTATCACTACCATCACTTAACAAGGAAAAGTTAAGGCGCGCTACCAAACTGTTTTTAAACTCTTTTATCAATACATTTACTTTCCTGAACTCACGACATTCTGGAAGCCTCGAGATCCAGCATAATTCACAATCAAGTTAAAATTATAACCCCACTTCGGCTTTATTTAGATACCGTGGAAAGCCGGCTGAGTCAGGGCACTTAAGTAACTGTGTCTTCAGCAATGAATGGGTCATTACCGCGATCTTATGCCTCATAATCATATCTTAATGGTTCATTTTCCGACTGTTTGTCTCGTCTGCAGCCGAAAGTTAATATGTTCGCGGACCATAACAGCGCGAGGCCTCATCCAAACTGTCGCTCTACACGGTTTTCGATGCTCAAGACGTAACGTGTAAATTCCCTGGCGTCTGCGCGGCCCCAGCCCTTCTACAGGATCTCGAGCACAAGTCTCCGCAATGGCCTCCGTTGCCACCCCACTACACGGGATCGCCGAGCGTCGCTTCCCGTTCGTGAGTGTCGGACATTCCATAAGTTTCGCTCCCGATGCCGCGCGGAGGGTCGCGGTGCGGAAAACATCCTGCCGCCGACTCTTCGCCTCTCATCCAGTTTGGGAATTCATTCGCTGTTCCTTTTCTTCTAAGCATTATCATTATCATTAATGCTATTATCATGATTATGATTGCAACTGTTTGATTTTTCTTACCTTTCTTATTATTTTTAATAGCATGTTAATCATAATTAAGATTTTGATTTAACCATGATTATGATTATGCTTACAGTATCATTATCATACCATAACCACCATCATCACTATCGCTATAATTAGGGTTATTATCACTCATTGATGCGATGGTAATGATTATGCAGTTGTAGCTATTAGTATCATTAACACGTAATGTTACTATTATCATTGTAATCATCTTTATTACTCTGCCTTTCATTGTTGTTTTGTTAAACCTTTATAGTCATTTTAAGCAATTTGTTGCTCTTTTGATCTCCTCTTGCGTGATCGTGAAGCAAACAACCTCTAGTCAAAACACAAACGCGGTAACAACATCTAT
>NC_091550.1:32472104-32474604 GCF_042767895.1 Penaeus vannamei | reverse complement strand
CACAGACAGGAGGTCAAGGAAATTGGTCTGTTTTTGTCAGTGTTGGATTTGGGTATAGGGATGATTAAACTTTTAGTCCAGGAGCTTGGGAGGATTCCTTGTGATAGGCTGAGTCTATACAGGTGTAAGAGTGGGTTGCCTGGCACCTGCGCAATGAGGCTAAGAACACTGTAAGTAATGCCATCCTCGCCAGGGGCTGTTGCCTTGCCTTTCACAAGGGCATTTCTCAGTTCCCACTCGGTTATTTCGGCAAAGTCGGATGGGTCAATAGCAGCACAGGCTACTGCTATATTGAATTTCCTATCTATTTTTGACTTGTCGAGATGGTCTTTTATCCCTTGTGGAAGTGAGCTCAGCTGAGAGTTTTCAGCCCACTGCTCCAGTAGCATATTAGCCTGTTCTTGTGGGCTGTGAAACTGCGGTGTTGTGGGAGCTTTACCTGTCAGCCTATTAATCTTTTTCCATAGTGTTAGTGTGAAATGTGGGTGTGTTATCCCGTAGAGTTACAACATAAGCCCATCCAATGAGAAAAAACCCGTGAGCCATGTCCCGATGAGCATAAAAGTATAAACTACATACATTGTATAAGAGTATATATATAGTGTGTGATAGATACTCCTAGTGTAAATTGCGTATAGAGTATCATCGGTTATTTGAGATTAGTCTTTACTTCATAAACCTTATAACATTGCATTCCCACCTCACATTACATGGACATGCCAAGCTCAAGTAGCATTTTGTCTTGTATTTTCTTCTCCATTGTGATGCAATTCTCCACCGCTATGACTTGCTTGACAAACATTCGCCCATAAGCGACAATCTTTGGGCCAAACAGAGGTGTCAGAGGGTAGCAATCTGACATCCCTTGCCAGTTTCCAGTTGACTGCGATCTCATGACTGCGCCGTTTAAAGATTTTCGGCCAGCCCAACCATTTCTGGAAGTCATATTGTTACTTTCTGGACGCTGTCCCGGTTCAGGAGATAGCTGGTTCTGTTAACTGGACATGTCCTCCGACCACCGGTGTTGGTTCCTCCCCAAGAGTAAGTTTGTATTGTGTCAGTCCTGATCCTATTCGATTATTGTTGACCCTGCATCTCTGCTGTCCTTCAGACTTCTGTTCTATATCCAGCATCCAGCCCCTCTTCTGCCATTAATTTGATCATCCCTCCAAGAACCGGTTTCTTTAATAACTAAAGTGCACTGATGCTTTTCTATCTTTTTGGGGTCTGTTTCTTTGCCTGTTTCCATCACTGTCACTATCACTATCTCTTTTGATGTGTCTATCATCAATATTAGCCGTATCTTGAACCTGTGTGCTCGATTCATCATCACATATCGTTATTACAATTGCAGTCGCCCACGAAAAAGTCATTGTAGGAAACAGCAGGTTTAATTTTGTCTGCGGGACTACTAATGATTTTCCCGTTAAGTGGGTGTTTGAGCATCCCTATCTTTTACCACTTCAAAAGGTTCTCTCCTGTTCTACATTTAGTTAGATTTGATTTAATTTCCCAATCTTTATACAATTTGAATTTTACCTTTAATCAAAAGTGTCACCCCGTAGAATCACGCCATCCAAATAATTTCGTACCCATCCCTTTCGGATATGAACAAGGATTTCCTGCATCTCTTTGCTAAAAATGGCGGGGGCACAATTCAATCCGAATGGCAATCTGCGAAATTTATATAGCGAACAACCATCTGAAAATGTTAAATTTCGGGATATTTCATCGTTTAATTTGAAAGTAAGCTTCATTAAGATCTATTGATGCATAATATTCCTGTCTGGCTGCCTTTCCGACTAATTCATTAAGCCTTGGAAGAGGATACACGTCCTTGGCTGACTGGGTGTTCATTCAACGATAATGGAGACATAGTCGTTTATCACCATTTGACTTGTTTACCAAGACGATTGGACCCAACTAGGCTGATGCTGAGGGCTAAGTTTTGCCCTTTTCCATTTCTACTAACATGGTTACTATGATTTCCTTAGTCTTATCAGAATATTGATAAGCAGGCACCGGAAGTAGAATAATTATTTTCAATATGTATATGTGCTGGTTCAGATCTGAGTTTTCCCAGTTCATCTTTATCTAAAATAAAAACTTTACCATGATTAATGATCACGTTCCTTGCCTTTTCCCTATTTCCTTCATTTAGATGATCCCAATCAAAATCTTCAATTACTTTACTTATCTAATCTTGAATCCTTGCTTTTACAAATCTCAGGTAGTCTTGGGACTGTCATAATTTTTGGAGCAGGATTTGTTTGAACCACTCAACAAATATTTATATTATTCTACTATTTATTTACTAAATGTTCACTACTATGCGTCTGTGCAACTTCATTTTCTACCATATCTACATACGATTGTGTTTCGTAACTTTTTTGATCACTCTAATATTGTTAATACAAGGAACAACAATTTGTTTTTCTCCCATGACTTCAACATAGAATGGGAAATCGTTACCAGCAAATTTAGGATGGACTAGTTCTTT
>NC_091550.1:32418454-32425954 GCF_042767895.1 Penaeus vannamei | reverse complement strand
ATGGATAAACCGGATGTAATATGCATCACTGAAACCAAACTGGACCCCTCCACAGGCGATGTAACATTAGGGCTTAAAGACTATAATATTTGGAGAAAAGATAGGGCAGATGGAAATGGAGGGGGGGTAGCAATATTAACAAAGAAAGGAATTATTATAAAGGAGTTAGAAATTAATCAGGACCCCATAGTGGAAATGAAGGTAATTGAGGTAGAAACAAATGGGGTAAACACAATAATAACCACGGTATACATGCCACCTCAAACATCGGTGTGGTCACTAGAAAATTACCAGAAACTAATTCAAGAGACAATAAATAGCCTAGAAGAAGTGCTACAACTTTCGGAAACCAATTCAACAGAAATTCTTATTACAGGGGACTTTAATAGCAAAATCGACTGGGAAAGTCTCGATCCTAGAGCACAATCAGATTCTTGGAATGCTAAATTACTAGAAGTCATAAATGAGCATTGCCTTTTCCAGAATGTAACAGATCATACCAGGATAGGAGGGCTAGATAGGCCGTCTATGCTTGACCTAATATTTACAAAGCATAACGACGATATTAATGATATCGAATACTGTCCTCCTTTAGGAAAAAGCGACCATGTAGTGATTAAACTAAAATACTGTCTGCTACAGGAAAAACTCATCGTAAGCAAAGAAAGAAAGGAAAAGTACAATTACAAAAGAGGTGATTATAGAAGCCTTAAAGACTTCTTTGATAACATAAACTGGGAAACACTTCTGGATGATGAGAACCTTGATGTTCAGTATGCAAAATTTTGTGAGATCTATAAAAAAGGAGTGGAAACATTCATACCCAAATTCAAACCTGAAGCAAGAAATGGCCAAAAATGGTTCAACGACAAATGCAAGAAAATGAGGGAAAAAAAGCATCTCCTTTGGAAAAGATTCAGAAGGCATAGATCTCAGGCAGCATATGAAAGATATAAAGTAGGAAGAAATGAGTATACCCAAACCATGAGAGAGGCGAAATTAGACTTTGAAAAGGACATAATAAACAAATGCGCGTCAACCAAAACTCTTCTCTAACTACATAAATAGTAAAACTAAAAGTAGGGATCAAATTAGCGCTATCAAAGACAATAACATTATATATTCTAAGGAGGAAGAAATGTGTGAAATCCTAAATGAGAAATTTCAGTCAGTGTTTGTTCAGGATCCATGCTTTGATATGGCAAATACCCATACAGACGTAAAGAACATCGAAAATATCGCCCTCAAAAAGAACGAAATAAAAGATCTGCTAAAAGGATTAGACAAGACCAAAGCAGAGGGACCAGATGAAATTTCTAACTGGGTTCTTAGGGAATGTGTCGAAGAGCTGTGTACTCCTTTATTGTTAATATTTCAAAATTCACTAAGACAAGGTAAACTACCAAAAAGTTGGAAATTCGCAAATGTTACACCCTTATATAAGAGCGGCGACAAACAAAACCCACTAAATTATAGACCAGTTTCATTAACTAGTGTAGTATGCAAACTGCTAGAAAGAATAATTAGAAAACAATGGGTTGAAATGCTTGAAAAATACGAAATGATATCAAATAAACAATTTGGTTTTAGAGAAGGAAGGTCGTGTGTAACAAATCTCCTCTGTTTTTATAATAGAGTATCTGAAATATTACAAGAAAGAGACGGCTGGGTGGATTGTGTGTATTTAGACTTTAAGAAGGCTTTTGATAAGGTGTCTCATAGAAGACTACTATGGAAATTAGAGCACCTAGGTGGAGTGAAAGGTAACCTACTCGCATGGATGAAAGACTTTCTTCATGAAAGACAAATGAGCACAGTAATTAGAGGAAAGCATTCTACATGGCGACGGGTAACCAGCGGAGTGCCTCAAGGATCGGTGTTGGCGCCAATTATGTTTACTATTTTCGTCAATGATTTAGAGTCAAACATAAGCCCAGGTAGTTATCTGAATATGTTTGCAGATGACGCAAAGATACAAAAGAGGGTAACAGACAACGTCTCATGCCAATGCCTCCAAAGTGACATCGAGAACTTATTCACGTGGAGTTGTACATGGAAAATGGAATTCAATACCAATAAATGCCACGTAGTCAGATTTGGAGAAAGTAGAAATCGCCCACTATTCCAATACAAATTAGGGGACGCAGTATTAGACACAGCTGACAGGGAAAAAGATCTTGGGATAATCATAAATAGAAACCTAAATCCAAATGACCATATAAATGAAAAGGTCCACAAAATGTTAGGACTGATTGCCAACATGAAGAGGGCATTCGTGTATGTGGACGAAGATATGGTAAAGAAGATTATTAAAGCAATCATAAGACCAGCTCTTGAGTACGGTGCAGTGGTATGGAGTCCACACTTGAAAAAAGATATTGACAAACTGGAAAGAGTCCAAAGAGCGGCGACAAGATGGGCACCTACCCTAAGAGATCTGAGTTACGAAGACAGACTACAAAAATTAGGACTTACAACCTTGGAAGAAGGAAGGAAAAGGGGGGATATGATTATGCTTTTCAACTGCATTACAGGAAGAGTGAAAATAGATAAGGATGACTTTTTGATCTTGAACACAAGAAGAACGAGAGGACACAACAAAAAGTTGAAAGTAAAAAGAGGTGATAAAGATGTCAAAAAATATAGTTTCCCAAACAGAATTATTGAATCGTGGAACAGTCTCCCCAATCAAGTAGTGTGTGCCAAAACTGTACATCAATTTAAAAAGTTATATGATAATTTAAATATAGCAGACGGGACCAGTGAGCATAGCTCTTCTCCCGTATCCAAACAACTAGGTAAGAACACACACACACACACACACACACACACACACACACACACACACACACACACACACACACACACACACACACACACACACACCAGTCACACACACACACACACACACCAGTCACACACACACACACCAGTCACACACACACACACCAGTCACACACACACACACCAGTCACACACACACACACACCAGTCACACACACACACACACCAGTCACACACACACACACACCAGTCACACACACACACACACCAGTCACACACACACACACACACACACACACACACACACACACACACACACACACACACACACACACACACACACACACACACACACACACACACACACACACACACACACACACACCAGTCACACACACACACACACACACCAGTCACACACACACACACACACACCAGTCACACACACACACACACACACCAGTCACACACACACACACACACACCAGTCACACACACACACACACACACACACACACACACACACACACACACACACACACACACACACACACACACACACACACACAGCACTAACACACACACACACACACACAGCACTGACACACACACACACAGCACTGACACACACACACACACACCAGTCACAAACACACACAGCACTGACACACACACACACACACCAGTCACAAACACACACAGCACTGACACACACACACACAGCACTGACACACACACACACACAGCACTCACACACACACACACACACACACACAGCACTCACACACACCCACAGCACTAACACACACACACACACACAGCACTGACACACACACACACACACACACACAGCACTGACACACATACACACACACACAGCACTCACTCACACTCACTACACTGACACACACACACACACAGCACTGACACACACACACACACAGCACTGACACACACACACACACACACACACACAGCACTGACACACACACACACACAGCACTGACACACACACACACCAGTCACAAACACACACAGCACTGACACACACACACACAGCACTGACACACACACACACACAGCACTCACACACACACACACACAGCACTCACACACACACCCACAGCACTCACACACACACACACAGCACTCACCCACACACACACAGCACTCACACACACACACAGCACTCACACTCACACACACACGTATGTATGAATGCATACATGTATACATATGTGATTATCCCATGCATAAATTGAATCAAGCAATATTTCATTGGCAGGCCTGTGCCGATCCAGTGTATGTGACATCTTTATGCGATTGGGAGCACTTGCCCAAAAGTGGCTTTCCTCTGATTTTCCATGGTGTGAAAGGAAAAGATGAGAGACAAGGGAACTCTCCTAGCTACTTCAATGCTCAGGAGGTCAGTATTTAGTCTTCTTTTTTCCTTGCCACGTAAATGAACAATTTAATGAAAATTGTTGTTTGTGTAATAGGTAGGCATATGAGATTGGAATTGGAACTTAGTCACAAGTTAAATGTTGCCTATCGCTATCAAGACATACAGTTTTATGTTTTTACTTTGACGTCAGGAATTCCCATTTGATGTGCTGATCACAATGCCATTGTTAATGATTCTAGGAATACTATTTACGTGGAAGTCTCAGATCTATTTGACACTACATGGTAATTCCAGGTATCTCGAGTGATGGACTATGTTAAGAAACTCATAGACACAAAACGCAACCGAGTTTTGCCCAAGGATATTGGAATCATCACACCTTACAGACAGCAAGTGACAAAGGTTTGGGCTATATGATCTTGTGTCATAGTTATTTTGAAATAGAAAGTTCTTATTGTTTTTAAAATATCCCAACTGTATATCATATTTTCTTATTTTTACATAAATGCCTTTTCTACTTGTAATTGTAACAGATCAGGATGCAACTCCACAGAATCAGGGATGGTTATGAGATCAAAGTTGGATCGCCAGAGGAATTTCAAGGTGATGAACGCCGCGTTATTATCATTTCAACAGTCCGGTCAAATGCAGACAAGCTGGCCTATGACCTGAGGTACCAGCTTGGATTCCTTAGAAATTGCAAGGTAAGAAAACACACACACTGCTCTCTTACACACACACACACACACACACACACACACACACACACACACACACACACACACACACACACACACACACACACACACACACACACACACACACTCACACTCAGACACTCACACACACTCACTCACTCACACACTCACACACTCACACACTCACTCACTCTCCTCACTCACTCACTCACTCACTCACTCACTCACTCTCCTCACTCACTCTCACTCCTCTCTCTCTCTCTCACTCTCACTCTCACTCTCACTCACTCACTCACTCACTCACTCACTCACTCACTCACTCACTCTCACACACACACACACACACACACACACACACACACACACACACACACACACACACACACACACACACACACACACACACACACACACATGGACACACACACATGGATACACACACATGGACACACATATGAACACACGCACACAAATGGACACACACATGGCCACACACACACGGACACACACACCCACACACACGAACACCCACACTCACGGACACCCACACACACGGACACCCACACACATGGACACCCACACACATGAACACCCACACACACGAACACCCACACACACGGACACCCACACACACGGACACCCACACACACGGACACCCACACACACGGACACCCACACACACGGACACCCACACACACGGACACCCACACACACGGACACCCACACACACGGACACCCACACACACGGACACACACACACATGGGCACCCATACACACACACTGACACGGACATGGATACACACGGACATGGATACACACACACGGACACCCACACACACGGACACCCACATACACAGACATCCACATACATTTACATGCTTACACAAACACATGCACATGCACACATACACATGCATACACACACATGCATGCACATACATACATTCACACACTTTCACACACACGCACACACACACACAAATGGACACACACACACAAATGGACACACACACACAAATGGACACACACACACATACGGACACACACACACATACGGACACACACACACCCACTCACACACCCACACACACGGACACCCACACACACGGACACCCACACACACATGGACACCCATACACACACACTGACACGCACACACACACTGACACACACACGGATACACACACACGGACACAGACACACGGACACACACACATACACAAGCACACACACTTGGATACATGCACACACACACACACATGGACACTTGCATGCACATGGACATACACATACACACACACACGAATGGACACATGGACACGCACATACACACACTGAATGTGCACACACAAACACATGCACATACACTCACAAATGTTCACAAACATCCACATACCTTTACATGCTTACACAAACACATGCACATGCACACATACACATGCATACACACACACATGCATGTACATACATACATTCACACACTTTCACACACACACACATGCGCACGCACGCACACACATGGAAAGATGTACACATGCACACATACACACACACAAATATAAATGTACATAAACACACACATTTTCACACATTTGATATGGCAAATAGCCATACAAATGTGCACACACATCCACATACAATTAAATGCACACACACACACACACACACACACACACACACACACACACACACACACACACACACACACACACACACACACACACACACACACACACAATTTTCAGTCAGTGTTTGTTCAGGATCCATACTTTTATATGGTAAATACCCGTGCAAAGGTAAAGAACATTGAAAAATCATCCTCAAAAGAATAAAATAAAAGATCTACTAAAATGATTAGACAACACCAAACCAGATGAAATATCAAACTGGGTTCTTGGGGAATGTACCAAAGAACGATGAACTCCTTTATTGTTAATATTCCAAAATTCAGTGTGACAAGATAAATTATCAACCTTATATAAGGGTGGCGATAAACAAAACCCACCAAATTATAGACCAGTTTTGTTAACTAGTATAGTAAGCAAGCTGCTATAAAGAAGGATTAGGAAACAGTGGGTTGAAATACTTGAAAAGCACGAAATGATATTGGTTTTAGAGAGGGAAGGTCATGTGAAACAAATCTCCTTTGTTTTTATGACAGAGTATCTGAAATATTACAAGAAAGAGATGGCTGGGTGGATTATGTGTATTTGGAATTTTAAAAAGGCTTTTGATAAGGTGTCTCAAGGAAGAATACTATGGAAATTAGAGTACCTAGGTGGAGTGAAAGGCAAACTACTCGCATGGATGAAAGACTGTTCATGAAGGACAGATGAGCCCAGTAATTAGAGGGAAGCATTCTACATGGTGACGGGTAACCTTTGACACAAAAATACAAAAGAGGATAACTGAGAATGTCTCATGCCAATGTCTCCAAAATGACATCGAGATCTTATTCACGTGAAGTTGCATATCGAAAATTGAATTTAGTACCAATAAATGCCACGTAGTCAGGTTCAGGGAAAGTAGAATTCACCCAGTTCCAATATAAATTATGAGACACAATATTAAATACAGATGACAGCGAAAAAGATCTTGAGATAATCATAAAT
>NC_091550.1:32395954-32400954 GCF_042767895.1 Penaeus vannamei | reverse complement strand
CCCCCCGCCTCACGCTCCCTCACCCCCTGCACCCCTCGCCCCCTTCCCCCCCGCCTCACGCTACCTCACCCCCTGCACCCCTCGCCCCCTTCCCCCCCGCCTCACGCTCCCTCGCCCCCTTCCCCCCCGCCTCACGCTCCCTCACCCCCCTGCACCCCTCGCCCCCTTCCCCCCCGCCTCACGCTTCCTCATCTCCTTCCCCCCCGCCTCACGCTCCCTCGCCCCCTTCCCCCCCGCCTCACGCTTCCTCATCCCCTTCCCCCCCGCCTCACGCTCCCTCGCCCCCTTCCCCCCCGCCTCACGCTCCCTCACCCCCTGCACCCCTCGCCCCCTTCCCCAACGCCAATTCTCGCTTCTCCCTCCCCGAAATTCTGGGTGATGGAAAAGGCGTCTCGCGCTGAAGCCATTTCACAGTTATATCGGCGTATCTTCGCCACATTTTTTCTGCGTGATGTTAGCTCTAAGCGCTAACTGCGGGCGTAAAAAGAGCGTTCGCATTTTTTGCTCTCCTCTTCCCCTCTTTTTTTCTTTATGGAAACCCATTACCGGCAAACTTCCTCAAACGGTCATAAGATGAGGGCCTTTTGTCGATGCATTTATGTTGACTAAAACCGCTAAGTTCGCTCTATGATATGAAACAAATTTTGATCATTTGGCCCAAATCATTCGATATCAAAATGTATTACAATCGCTTTTGTACTTATCAATTTTCTCTGCTGCACCACACTCTCTCTATGAATATTGGAGTACTCTCAATTTAAAGGTCTGCCTATTTGCAAGTGCATCGATCTGCACATAACAAAATGTGCATTATTATATCACTATTACACAAACTGTCATAACCATCATAGAAATTATCCTTATTACCATCGGCGGGGGTGGGCGGAGAGAAAACAGTTTTCTTTCTTTTAGAAACATTTTTCCCTCTTCTGTTTTCCCCTGTATTCAATATTTTGTTGTTGTTTTGTTTACCATTTAACATCCGTAAATTCTGTTCTCACTCTCAACAGTTTTATCATTATGATTATAATCAATTCCTTGTTTCATATCACTATAGTGATGGCAATTGATAATCATCATTAGTGTTATTATAAGCATCATTACCATTACTGGAAGGACTACTCATAACATATATTATCGTTATCGTTATTGTATTATCATCATCATCCTTTATATTATGATTATTAGCCTTATTATTATTATCATTTCTATTATTATTGCCATTACTTTACTATTATCATTATTATTATTACTGTTATTAGTAATATCACCATTATTGTTATCATTTTGACGCTAATGATGATAATAATAATAATGATATTAATAATGATAATAATAATAAAAATGATATTGATAATAATAACAAGGATAATAATAACAATAATAATAATAACAAGAAGCACTCACAAAGCGCATACCTCCGCCAGGGCAATAGGGTCACTGTACAATAGAAATATTCGCGCTTGAAGAATTATATTAAAATCCTCACTTTCTCAAGTACACTGGTGACGTTCGGAAACATAATAATCATTAGGGGTAACTGATGCAATCATCAAAAAAATCCTGGATCCAGATCAACGCCAAATGCTACGCTAAGATGATTCTTTGGTCAAAACTTCATAAAAATCTGTTCATAACGTTTTGAGTTATTTTGCTAACGAAGAACAAGCAAACCAACACTACCAAAAATAACCACTTTAGCGGAAGTAATAATGATGATAGTGATGATAATACTGATTATGATAATAATGATGATTTTATTACTATAATTATTAGTATCATTATTATTATTATCATTATTATTATTATTATTGTTATTATTATTACTGTTATTATTTAATTGTGATTATTGCCATTATCATTATCACTAAAATCACCAGTGTTATCCTTACCAATGATATAAGCATCATTATTAATAGTGTAAATATCATTATTACTATTATTATTATAATGACTGTTCCTGTTAACATTATCATCATTATCCCTGTCATCACCATCATCCTCATTACCATCATCATTACCATCATCATTACCATCATCATCATTGCGATAAAGTATCTGTCTACAATTCTACCCTGTGCCACCACGAACCACATAACCAGTGAATCAAGGAAAGGTTAATGAGACGATGATTTGCTTTCACATTCAACAAAACTCTTCACAGAACATACAACGTGTTTGCCGGTACTGCCTATTGGGGCTTTGCCAAAGGCCGGTTTCCTGGGGTGGGTTGGGGCCGTCCAAGGCCACTTTTCCCCGCCTCTTCGGTAATGACCCTGCTTTAGCTGTGTGTTTTTTAAGCTCTGAGTATGATGATAATGGTGATTATGATTATATTTTTTATTATAATAATGGCAATGGAAATAATGATGATGCTAATAATGGTAGGAATAGTAATGATAAGGATGATATACTGATAGTAATGATGGTTATGGTGATGATGATAATAATGATAATAATTATTATGATAATATAATTGCTGAAAAAGAAACTAACAATAATGATGATGATGATAATATAATAATGATAATAATAATAAAAAACATAAAAATAAACGTAATAGTAATGATAATAAAATTAACGATTGTTATAATAATAATGATAATGGTAAAAAGAAATAGCAGTGATGATGATGATGGTAATAATAATGATGATAATAACAATAACAATAATAATAACAATGCTAACAAATAATGATAAAAATAACAATAACAACATTGATCATGATGATGAGTAAGCTGCTCTGTATCCCAGGGGGGGGGGGGATGCCTTACGCAATTTGAGGGTATAAAATTGCTCCTGAATGGCCTAGTCCCCCCTGAGTGTGGCAGCGGGCAAGAGGGATTCTAGAATACGTTTCAGCGGACTTTCTTCGAATAATAATAAAAAAAAAAAACGATATAAAAAGCTGCAACAGATGCATAGACGACTGATTTTAAATCATCCAAAAAATATAACGATAAGAATCAATAAAGAGGCTTATATAAAATTTTATTTAATTTACGTTAACCATCATACAATTCTTATAATTATTATATAAATGAACGTCCAGCTCCTAAGTAATAAAAAAAGAACTTTCATGACAAGTAACTTTTGTTGTTAAGTATGGGCGGGCTCAGTCATCGGCAAATGGGAAGGTCAGAAACACAAATATCAACACAAAGCATCCATTGCGGGGGCCGACTGTTTATTTGGCGGGAACTGGGTTTCAAAATAACGAAATTCTATAAAATGACAGAGAAAATATAATTTCAATGATTGAGATAAAGCGAGTTAAATACTAACCCGAACAAATACTACAACCAATGGAAATAAAGAATAGCACCAAAGAAAACCAGAACCCAAATAGGTATAACTAAAAGAAACCCAACGCTCCCAAAACGCGTTGACAAAGACTGAAAAATTGTGTGAAGGTATATAAAAAGCACGGGCGAGCGCGGGCTTCTCAGAGCGGAGGAGCGAGACGGTCGCGGGATGCACACTGTTAGGATAGCAGCAGTGATAACAACAATGATGATGGTGATGATAATGATAATGATAATGATAATAATAATGATAATAGTAATAATAATAATAATAATAATAATAATAATAATAATAATAATAATAATAATAATGATAATGGTAATAATAATAATAATAATAATAATAATAATAATAATAATAATAATAATAATAATAATAATAATAATAATAATAATAATAATAATAATGATAATAATAATAATAGTAATAATAATGATAATGATGATAATAATAATGATAGTAATAATAATAATAATGATAATAAAAAACAATAGTGATAAGGATGATAATGATAATAATGATGAATAAGATGGCAATGAGGATGATAATGACGATAATAATGATGATATAGAAATGATGATGGAAAAGATGATGATAGTAATAATGATAATGATAATAATGAAACTAGGACTCATAATGATAGTAACAATAAATGAACAATAAAACAAGCAATCATGATAATGAAACGCCAGGATACTCAATCAACTTAGTCTAGTATCCTACTTGAAAATTATTTCCTGCCGGTTAACTCGAGAAGTGCGAACTGTGCTCAGAACTAATTCCGAGAGAAGTGTGGTATTATTGGTGTTCTTTCCAATTAGTTGTGCTTTTTGTTTTGTGATGAGTGCATGTTTCCCCCGTGTAGATACTGGCCTACGCGGTCATGTGCTAGACGGTCCGTGATGAAGGGGTTAACTGATTCATTAATGAGGCCACAGAATCTGCAGTCTGAATTTCTGCCATTCTTTAAGATGGTTTTGAAATGGCACTAAAAACCCCGCCACCGATTAACAACATTATTAGCATATTCATTATTATTACTATCATATTCATTATTATTTTTACTGCTGTCATATTCATTATTATTTTTACTGCTATCATATTCATTATCATTACTACTTTCATATTAATTATTATTATTACTACTATCAAATTCATTATTATTATTACTGCTATCATATTCATTATCATTACTACTTTCATATTAATTATTATTATTACTACTATCAAATTCATTATTATTATTACTGCTATCATATTCATTATCATTACTACTTTCATATTCATTATTATTATTATCATTATTGACATTGTAATTATCTCTATCACTATCATCATTGTCAATATTATTATCATTATTTTTATTTACATCATCTTTATTATTATTATTATTATCATCATTAGTATCATCATTATTATTGTTGTTATTATTATCATCCTTATGTGCTGTGTCCTTTGCCTCGTTTGCACTCTGTTCTGCGTGCACCTTCCAGCGTGCAAAGTCGGAGGGTGCAAGTGCGAGAAGTCTGTCATAACTTGATTGATATTTTTACTCATATACAGTTTATTCACATCGTCAGCAAGCCCCCTGATATCACTTTTCTATTGTACAATGTGTAAGATATTTATACCATGTGCTTTTTCCTGTAGAATTTGTCTATACTACTATATACGCTTTATATTTAACACTCACC
>NC_091550.1:32380397-32395454 GCF_042767895.1 Penaeus vannamei | reverse complement strand
ACACACACACACACACACACACACACACAAGGTCTGTATATAAGTACAGACCCATACACACACACACACACAAGGTCTATATAAGTACAGACCTTGCCACACACACACACACACACACACACAAGGTCTATATAAGTACAAACCTTACACCTTTTTGCACAAACACATATGCATATGCAAACACACGGAGCACGCCAAAAACACACACACACACACACACACACACACACACACATAACACACACACACACACACACATGATAGTGAGTAAGGATAATAATAAAAATAAAAAAAGGGGAATAACAGTAATAATCATTCATTATAATAATAGTTTTAATAATAATAAACAATGAGAAAAGTGATAATAATAGTAATGAAAAAAAACATGAGATAAAAAAAAATAGAAAATTTAGTTACTTTGTTATGAACTATGATAAAGGCGATGCTAAGAAGGGAGAATAAAAAGGGGTTTCCCAGCCTCAGTATGAAAACAAAACATTGACAAATGTACGCCTTCACTGCAGAGGGCGGAGCGAGGAGACGGGCTGCTAAGAACGGTCTGTAGTTTCCCCTTTCCTGGCCTTTGTCGGGCCGGGGTCAAGGGGAACTCATGTTCACCTTTTTGGGGGCTTTCTCTGTTTTTTTCTCCCTGCCCCACGCCCCCCTCCACTCCCCCCCCCCCCCAAATTTGTGGCCCAGCCTCATCACCCCTAACCCCAATTACTCCTCATTCCCCCCTCACCCCGCCTATTCGCCCTCCCAAACCCTCGCTCTCTGTTTGCTGGATGCCACCACCAGCCTCGGTCTCTGGGCCCCATGCGCCCTCGCACCTCACCCACCCCGCCTCACCCTTTACCTCACCCCCTGCCTCCTCTCGCCCCCTTCCCCCCCGCCTCCCGCTACCTCACCCCCTGCCCCTCCCTTCCCCCTTCCCCCCCGCCTCACGCTACCTCACCCCCCCTGCACCCCTCGCCCCCTTCCCCCCCGCCTCCCGCTACCTCACCCCCTGCACCCCTCGCCCCCTTCCCCCCCGCCTCACGCTCCCTCATCCCCCCCTTCCCCCCGCCTCACTGCCTCACCCCCTGCACCCCCTCATTTGCCCCCCGCCTCACCTCCCTCACCCTGCACCCCTCTCGCCCCCCCTTCCCCCCCGCCTCCACGCTACCTCACCCCCTGCACCCCTCGCCCCCCCTTTCCCCCCCCACATCACGCTCCCTCATCCCCTTCCCCCCCACCTCCACGCTGCCTCACCCCCTGCCCCTCTGCCCCCGCCCTCCGCCCTACCCCTCCCCCTCTGCCCCCTCGCCCCCTTCCCCCGCCTCGCATGCCTCGCCCCTGCACCCCTCGCCCCCTTCCCCCCCGCCTCCACGCTGCCTCACCCTCAACCCTTCCCCCACCCCACTGCCTCTGCCCCCTGCGCCCCCGCATCCGCTCCCCCCTCATCCCTTCCCCCCGCCTCCGCCTTCCTCATCCCCCCTGCACCCTCACCCCCTTCCCCCCCCGCCTCGCCCTCACCCCCTGCACCCCTCATACTTCCCCCTTACTCCACTTCCCTCCCACCCCCTTCCCCCGCCTCACGCTACCTCCCCTGCCCCCTGTTTTGCCCCCACCTCCTTTTCCCCTCCACCCCCCTGCCCCTCGCCCCCCCTTCCCCCCGCCTCGCTCCCTCACCCCCCACCCCTCGCCCCCTTCCCCCCCGCCTCACGCTCCCCCCTCATCCCTTCCCCCCCGCCTCAGCTGCACCTTTCCCCCCGCCTCCGCTACCTCACCCCCCTGCACCTAACCCTTTTCCAACCTCACGCTACCTCACCCCCTGCCCCTCACCCCTTCCCCCCACATCCGCTCCCTCATCCCCCCTTCCCCCCCACTACCTCACCCTGCCCAAAACCCCTCGCCCCCTTCCCCCCCCGCCTCTACTTCCTCTTCCCCCTGCACCCATGCCACATGCTCCCCCTTTTCAGCCCAGCCACCTCACGCTACCTCACCCCTGCACCCCTCTCCCCCCTTCCCCCCGCCTCCACGCTCCCTCATCCCCTTCCCCCCCGCCTGCTTTGCCTCACCCCCTGCACCCCTCCCCCTTTCCATCCCCGCCTCATCCCTCATCCCCCCCTTCCCCCCACTCACGCTACCTCCTTCCCTGCACCCCTCGCCCCCCCTTCCCCCCGCCTCGCTACCTCCTTGCCTGCCCCCCGCCTCACGCTACCTCACCCCCTGCACCCCTCGCCCCCTTCCCCCCCACCTCACGCTACCACCCCCTGCCCCCTCGCCCCCTTCCCCCCCGCATCACGCTCCACTCATCCCCTTCCCCCCCACCTCCACGCTACCTCACCCCCTGCACCTCGCCCCCAACCCCACCCGCCTCACGCTACCTCACCCCCTGCCCCTCTTGCCCCCTTTCACACACGCCCTCACATCCCTCATCCCCCTTCCCCCCCGCATCCACGCTCCCTCATCCCCTTCCCCCACCTCCGCTACCTCACCCCCTGCACCCCTCGCCCCCTTCCCCCCGCCTCACACGCTCCCTCACCCCCTGCACCTCGCCCCCATTCCCCCCCACTCAGCCCCAACACCCTCACCCCCACTTTCTCCTTCCTTCCCCCCGCATCCACGCTCCTACATCCCCTTCCCCCCACCTCCCGCTACCTCACCCCCCTGCACCCCTCGCCCCCCCTTCCCCCCGCCTCACTTCCTCACCCCCCTGCACCCCTCGCCCCCCCTTCCCCCCCGCCTCCCGCTCCCTCACCCCCTGCCCCCTCGCCCCCCCTTCCCCCCCGCCTCGCTGCCTCACCCCCCTGCACCCCTCCCCCCTTGCCCCCCGCATCCACGCTCCCTCATCCCCTTCCCCCCACCTCACATGCCTCACCCCCTGCACCCCCTCGCCCCCCGCCCCCGCCTCATGCCTGCCCCTGCACCCCCGCCCCCCCTTCCCCCCCGCCTCACGCTACCTCACCCCCCTGCACCCCCGCCCCCTTCCCCCCCACGCCTCACGCTCCTCTTCTGCCCCCCTCTGCTTCTTCCCCCTGCCTCAAAACCTACTCAATTTTGCAGCCCCGCCTCGCCCTCACCCCCCTTCCCTCCGCCTCACGCCTACCTCACCTACCCCCTCGCCCCCCCTTCCCCCCGCCTCCACCCTCGCCCCCTGCCCCCACCCTTCCCCCCCGCCTCCGCTCCCTCATCCCCCCCTTCCCTGCCTCGCTCCCTCACCCCCTTCCCCTCGCCTCACCTTCCTCACCCCCTGCACCCCCTCGCCCCCTTCCCTGCCTCATACCTCACCCCCTTGCACCCCTCACTTCCCTTCCCCCAACCTCACGCTCCCCCCTCATCCCTTTTCCCCCCGCCTCCACGCTCCCTCACCCCCCCTTCCCTCCGCCTCACGCTACCTCCGCCCCCTGCACCCCTCGCCCCCCCTTCCCCCCCGCCTCACGCTCCCTCACCCCCACACCCCTCCCCCGCCTCACGCTCCCTCTCCCCCTGCACCCCCTCGCCCCCTTCCCCCCCGCCTCGCTCCCCTCACCCCTGCACCCCTCGCCCCCTTTCCCCCGCCTCACGCCCTCACCTCACCCCTGCCTGTTCCCCCCCCCATCGCTCCCTGGCCCCCCCCTTTCCCCCCCACCTGCGCTCCCTGCCCCTACCCCTCCCGCCCCTTCCCCCCCGCCTCACCTTCACCTCACCCCCTGCACCCCCCTGCCTTTCCCCCCCGCCTCCCGCTCCTATCGTCCTTTCCCCCCGCATCACTGGCCTCCTCATCCTTCACACACCTCCACGCTACCTCCACCCCTACCCTTACGCCCCTTCCCCCCCCGCCTCACGCTCCCTCACCCCCCCTCTTCTTCCCCCGCCTCCCCTTTCCTCCCTTTTGCCTCGCCAGCTACCGCATCCATAGCCTCCTCATCCTTCCCCCCCCACCTCACGCTACCTCACCCCCTGCACCCCTCGCCCCCTTTCCCCCCGCCTCATGCCTCCACCCCCTGCACCCCTCGCCCGCACCCCCGCCTCACGCTCCCTCGCCCCTGCCCTCGCCCCCCTTTCCCCCCCGCCTCGCGCTACCTCACCCCTGCCGCCCTCATACCGCCCCCATCACGCTCCCTCATCGCCACACCCACATCCTGCTCCCTCATCCCCTTTCCCCCCCCACCTCACATACCTCACCACCCCCGCCCCCCCCTTTCCCCCACACGCCTCCATGCCTCACCCCCCCCCACTGCCCCCTTCCCCCCCCCGCCTCACCCCCTGCACCCCTCGCCCCCTTTCCCCCCCTGCCTCCTGCTCCCCTCTCTGCCCCCGCCTCACGCCTCCTGCCTTCCCTCCCGCCTGCTGCCTCCCCACCCCCTGCCCCCTCCCTTTTATCCCCCGCCTCACTGCGCTCCCCTCGCCCCCTGCCCCCCCTCACCCCCTTCCCCCCCCGCCTCACGCCTCCTCATCCCCCTTCCCCCCCCGCCTTACGCTCCCTCACCCCCCCTTTCCCCTCCGCCTCACGCTACCTCACCCCCTGCACCCCTCGCCCCCTTTCCCCCCCCGCCTCACGCTACCTCACCCACTGCCCCCTCGCCCCCCTTCCCCCCCGCCTCACATCCCTCATCCCCTTTCCCCCCCCGCCTCACGCTCCCCCTCACCCCTTCCCCCTCCCTCACACTACCTCCACCCTGCACCCCCCCTCCTTCTTCCCCCCCCGCCTCACGCTCCCTCCACCCTGCCCCTCCTTGCTTCCCCCCCCCCGCCTCACGCTCCCCTCTCCCCTGCACCCCTCCTTCCTTTCCCCCACCTCCACTCCCTCCACCCCTGCCCCCTCGCCCCTTTCCCCCCCCGCCTCCCCCTCCACCCCTGCACCCCTCCCGCCCCTTCTCCCCCGCCTCCCCACTCCCTCCCGCCCTCCCCCGCCTCACACTCACCCCCTGCCCCTCGCCCCCTTCCCCCCCGCCTCACGCTCCCTCACCCCACATACCTTTCCCATGCCTGCCCTGCTGCCTCGCCCCCTTCCCCACACACGCCTCCACGCTCCCTCACCCACTGCCCCCCTCGCCCTTCCCCCCCGCCTCACGCTCCCTCGCCCCCTTTCCCCCCCCGCCCTCACGCTCCTTCACCCCCTGCACCCCTCGCCCCCTTCCCCTGCGCTCCATCCCTCGTCCCCTTTCCCCCCACCTCACGCCACCTCCACCCCTGCCCACGCCCCCTTCCCCCCCACCTCCGCTACCCTCCCCCTGCCCCTCTTCTTCCCACCCGCCTCGCTCCCCTCACCCCTGCCACCCCTCCCGCCCCTTCCCCCCCCGCCTCCACGCTGCCTCCACCCTGCACCCCCTCGCCCCCCCTTTCCCCCCAGCATAATTCTCCCTTCTCCCCTCCGAAATTCTGGGTGATGGAAAAAAGGCGTCTCGCGCTAAAGAGCCATTTCACAGTTATATCGTATCTTCGCCACATTTTTCTGCGTGATGTTAGCTCTAAGCGCTAACTGCGGGCGTAAAACGTTCGCATTTTTGCTCCCCTCATATTCCCCTCTTTTTTCTTTATGAGAGGAAAAAACCCTTACATGCAGCGGCTTTATCAAAACGGTCATAAGATAAGGGGGCCCCTTTTGTCGGTATGTTTATAACGACTAAAACCGCCAAGTTCGCTCTATTACCGATTATCGAGCAATTTTTGATCATTTAAAATTTTGATGTTCGATTTCAAAATGTATTACAATCGCTTTTTGTTCTTATCAGCATTTTCTCTGCTGCTCACCTCTCTATGAATATTGGAGTACTCTCAATTTAAAGGTCTGCCTGTTGCAAGTGCCATCGAATAACAAAATATGCATTGTTATGTCTTTATTCTTACAAACTGTCATGTGCATCATAGAAATTATCATTATTACCATCAGCGGGGTGGGCGGAGAAAACACGCTCCTTTTCTTTCTTTTAGAAACATTTTTTTTCCCTTCTATAACCACCTGTTTTTTGCAATATTTTGCCATTTCATTGCTGATACCATTTAACATCCGTAAATTCTGTTCTCCTCTCAACAGGTTTTATCGTTATGATTATAATCAATTCCTTATTTCATATCACTATAGTGATGGCAATTGATAATCATCGATAGTGTTATTATAAGCATCATTACCATTACTGGAAGGACTACTCATATTATATATTATCGTTATCGTTATTGTATTATCTGATAAATCATCCTTTATATTATGATTATTAGCCTTATTATTATTATCATTTCGTATTGTACCATTACTTTACTATTATCATTATTATTATTATATTGTTAGTAAATATATATTATTGTTATCATTTTGACCTAAATATTATTGATAATAATAATAATGATATATTAATAATGATAATAATAAATAAAATAATATTGCTAATAATAACAAGAATAATAATAACAATAATAATAATAACAAAAACTCTAAAGCGCATACCTCCGCCAGAGACAATAGGAGTCACTGTACAATAGAAATATTCGCGCTTGAAGAATTATATTAAAAAATCCTCACTTTCCCCAAGTACATGGTGACGTTCCCGGAAACATAATAATCATTAGGGGTAACTGATGCAAATGTCAAAAAAATCTGGATCCAGATCAACGCCCAAAATTTTACGCTAAGATGATTCTTTGGTCAAAACTTCATAAAATCTGTTCATAACGATTTTGAGTTATTTTGCTAACGAAGAACAAGCAAACCAACACTTAAAAATAACCGCCCCCAGGGCGAAGTAATAATGATGATAGTGATGATAATACTGATTGATAAATATGATGATTTTATTACTATAATTATTATGTATATTGTTGTTAAATTATCTTAATATAATATTATTATATTATATTTATAACAATACTGTTATTATTTAATTGTGATTATTGCCATTATCATTATCACTAAAATCACCGGGATATCCTTGCAAACGATATAAGCATCATTATTAATAGTGTAATATCATTATTACTATTATTATTATAATGACTGTTCCTATTAACATTATCATCATTATCTACCATATATCATTATATGTTATCATATTATTTACAACATTATTTTAATCATCATTATTGCGATAAAGTATCTGTCTACAATTCTACCCTGTGCCACCACGAACCACATAACCAGTGAATCAAGGGAAAAAGGGTTTAATGAGACGATGATTTGCTTTCACATTCAACAAAACTCTTCACAGAACATACAACGTGTTTTACCAGTTACTGCCTATTGGGGCTTTGCCAAAATAGGGGTTTTTCCTGGGGTGCGTTGGGGCGCATCCAAGGTACTTTTTTCACTCTCTTAGGTAATGACCCTGCTTTAGCTGTGTGTTTTTTTTAAGCTCTGAGTATGATGATAATGGTGATTTGGGTTATATTTTTTATTAAAGTTAATGGCAATGGAAATAATGATGATGCTAACAATTTTAAATGAATAATGTGATAGGATGTTATCATGTAATAACTAAATTGGTTATAGGTGATGATGAGTAATAATGATAATAAAGTTATATATTACTTCTAATTTGAAAAGGAAACTAACAATAATGATGATGATGATAATATAATAACTGATAATAAAAATAAAAAAAAACATCAAACACAATAATAATAAATATTGATGTGATTGTTATAATAATAATGATAATAAATTACAAAAAATAGCAGTGATGATGATGGGTAATAGCATGATGATAATAACAATAACAAATAACAATAACAATTTTATAAGACAATGATAAAAAAATAACAATAACAGCAACGATTATGATTGATGATGAAAGCTGCTCTGTACTTAAAGAGTTAACCCAAATTTGGGGAGTGTCAAATTTGCTCCCTGAATATTTACATTCACACTGAGTGTGGCTTGGCAGACAGAGGATTCTAGAATACGTTTCGGCGGACTTTATTGAATAATAACAAAAAAAAAACGATACATAAAAAAAAGCGCAGCAGATTATGAACATTGATTTTTTAAAAAGTCATCAAAGAATATAGCGATAAGAATCAATAAAGAGGCTTATATAAAATTTTATTTTTAAATTTACGTTAACCATCATACAATTCTTATAATTATTTTAAACCATATTAGCGTCAAAAACCACAAGTAATAAAAAAAGACTTTCGCGACAAGTGACTTTTGTTGTTAAGTATGGAGCGGGGCTCAGTCATCAACAAATGGGGGAAAACACAAATATCAACACAAAGCATCCATTGCGGGGGCCGACTGTTTATTTGTAGAATTCAGGACAAATAACAGAATTATATAAATAATGAGAAGAAAATATTAAAATTTCAATGGGTTTTGGGACAAAACAAGTTATCTAACGAACCCCCCAAATGCCAACCCCAATGGGAAAATAAAGATAGCCTGAAAACCAGAAAACCCAAATGGTGCTAACTAAAAAAACCCAACATAAAAAACACCTTGACTGAAAATTTGAAAAATTTATTTGAAGGTATATAAAAAACTGACGAAGCATAGACTATCAAACGATCAGAACAGGATACCTCCATGTGATCTAACGGCAGATGATAATAATGATATTAAATGAATAATGATAATGATATAGATAATAATAATAAGTAATAGTAATAATTTAATAATAATAATGTAATAAAATAATAATAATATCAACAACAATAATAATAATCAATGATAATAATAATAATAATGATAATCTTAAAAAATTTGATTGTGATAATAATGATAATGGTAATAATAATAATAATAATAATAATAATAATAATAATGATAATAACAAAAACAATAACAATAATATTAATATAATAATAATAATGTAGATCGTATATATGTAATAATGTTAATAATGATGATAAATATAATGATAGTAATGATAATAATTTGATAATAAAAAACAATAGTGACTAGGATGATAATAATAAATAATAAACAGTGAATAAGATATAGCAATAGGGATGGTAATGACGATAATAATGATATGCAGTAGTATGGAAGAATAGTAAGTAGTAATAATGATAATGATAATAATGAAACTGGAATCTCAATGATAGTAACAATAAATGAACAATAAAACAAGCAATCATGATAATGAAACGCCAGGATACTCAATCAACTTTATTATGTTTAACTACTTGAAAATTATTTCCTTAACTCAAGGTGCGAACTGTGCTCAGAACTAATTCCGAAGAAGTGTGGTATTATTGGTGTTCTTTCCAATTAGTTGTGCTTTTTGTTTTGTGATGAGTGCATATTTCCCCCGTGTAGATACTGGCCTACGCGGTCATGTGCTAGACGGTCCGTGATGAAGGGGTTAACTGATTCATTAATGAGGCCACAGAATCTGCAGTCTGAATTTCTGCCATTCTGTAAGATGGTTTTGAAATGGCACTAAAAACCCCTTTGACTCTGCCTAAAATTCGGAACTCCTCAGCCACCGATTAACAGCATTATTAGCATATTCATTATTATTACTATCATATTCATTATTATTTTTACTGCTGTCATATTCATTATTATTTTTACTGCTATCATATTCATTATCATTACTACTTTCATATTAATTATTATTATTACTAATAACTCATTACAATTATTATTATTACTGCTATCATATTCATTATCATTACTACTTTCATATTAATTATTATTATTACTACTATCAAATTCATTATTATTATTACTGCTATCATATTCATTATCATTACTACTTTCATATTCATTATTATTATTATCATTATTGACATTGTAATTATCTCTATCACTATCATCATTATCAATATTATTATCATTTTTATTTACATCATCTTTATTATTATTATTATTATCATCTGTATCATTTATTATTGTTATTATTACGTCATTATTATGTGCTGTGACCCTCGCCTCGTTTGCACTTCACGTGCATACCTAAGGGTGCAAAGTCGGTGGTGAAGGGGAATCGGTTGATACCACCTGTCTTAACTTGATTGAAGTATTTTTACTCATATACAGTTTAGTACATCGTCAGCAAGCCCCCTGATATCACTTTTCTATTGTACAATTTGTAAAGATATTAATACCGTGCTTTCCTGTAGAATTTGTCTATACTACTATATATACGCTTTATATTTAACACTCTGTTCCATATATTCATTAGGAAAAACGTTTTGTTTTGGGTGAATAATTTTTTCGATTTCTATCACCACTTTCAGCCGCTCAAATTAGTTTAGTTTTGGTTTGGTCCTTTGTTACACCTGGCTAACTGCACAGGCGTGGGCGAAGCTGTAATTACATTTGATGTGATTAAAAGCATTATATAATATTATTACAGAATAAATCTATACTTAAATTACAGTGCAAATATCATTTTAAAAAGGAAAAAAGAACGATGCAGTAATTTATCTACTCATCTGTCAAGCCGGCATACGGCTTGGGCATTGAAGAGTAATGTAACATTTGTTACATGTGGTCATGTGATACTACGTTCATTTGGGGGGATATAACATGATTATATCTTCCAAGACATCAGATGATATGAAGTAGTTACATAGTTCTCCATACCTCATGCTAGAGTGGTCTGAAGAGCTGTATTACATGGCACTCTGAGATATAATGTACAAGTGTTCGCTTATATTCTTCATTGCATAATTGCTGGTTTTCCCCTTCCAGCAGTACAGGCTGTACTGACCTGCTGGTGATCTATATCCCAGCCTGATTCTTGCGGTCTAAATATCCCTTTTGTCTTGTTCTTGTTTTGTAAATAAACCATGAATGCCCATCTTGCGCAACTATATATAGTGCTTTGCTGCACAACATCGGAGCCGTTGAAGAAATTTAATCAAGTCATTCAAGTCCTCTTTGAAGGAAGTTTTAATGATGTGTGAAATCCTAGCAAGAGGTACTCCAGAGTCTATCAATATGAAAATGCATGCTGGATTTGCTGGGCGGTCGGCATGATCGTGCTATGATTCCCAAACCCATGCGATGATATCCACCAAAAACGTATATCTGGCCTCCGTTCCCCTTTTGCACGATACACATTTATCCTTATGTCATTTGCAATATTTCTCTGCCCCCTTTTGTCCAGTGTGTTCAATGCCTGGAGAGCACTCTGTAGGTCTGCGAAGATGGTATATTTGGTGTCAGAACAACAGTGTCATGACGATGCGAATCGTTTGTCAGTGTATTGATCTTTTTGAACCACTCAAATCTAACAGATCATTCTTTGTTTGTAAGCGTCTTGCTCCATCCCTAATTTATAGGATCATATCGATAAAACATTCATACACGTAAGGCATAATTTCAAAAGGGGTCCTCAAATTTTGATAATGTATTTGTCTGTTCAAAATACGACAGAAGGCATATCTTTTTGAGCTTGGGGATCGTATAAAATCACATAGATTGACCTTTTTTCCCCCAGTGGTGGAGACGTCTTCTGTATAGAGTCTTCACAGTTATGGTGTCATTTTAAAATGTGAGGACAATTTTCCATGTTATTTGTTGCCATGGGGATTTGATTGAATCGTCTTTGCCCCATTTGGATAGCTATCTTCTATGTTTCAGATTGTTTTTGAGACTCTCTTTAATAGAAAGGGGTTCTAACTACTTTGTTTTTCCCAGATGTGATGATATTTTATTATATCAATCTTCTTTCCATTGAATGGACGACAAGTTGTTCACAGTCTCTGTTCCACAATCCTCATTTATGTGGGGACAAGAATAAACCTCATGACTCAGTGTTGTGACACATTCTCAACTATTAAAACCTCTGGTGTCTGCATGTTGTGTGGTGTGTCATGACTAATCTGTTGATGTGTCCATTAGGCGGTAGAGAATTGTAATATTGACAAAATTCAACCATAATTGCACAGACAAAGTATCTCCAAAAAGTGGCTTCAGACATTTGTGTATATGAGGTTTGTGTGGTTTTTTCACATCATTGTGTACCCCCAAGATGTGACACAAACAGAGGATCTTAATCATCATTGATTTTGAAACATGTGCTTGAGATATTTGATTGGTGCCCCTTGTGGTTTTGATCGATCTTATCTAGACACTCTGGACTGCAACAAAAATATTTTATCAAAGGTCTGTTTATTCTCTATAGGTGAGGGTTTATTCCAAAAATGTCTCCCTTTGCTCAATAAATTGTGGATGTTTGCCCCTCAAGTGGTAATCTTCAGTCAATCTTGTAGTGGATATTGAATAAATGAGCCAAATGCATGTCCTGAGGTGTGGGGCCGAGTTCAAACACTTTTGCATAATTACTCTTCCAACACCCCCTGAAGAAAACCTGAACCGATCGATTGGATAGATACATTTGAATCCATATTAACGTTTTCCCTGAATACCAAAGCTAGCTAGTTGCTCAAGGATCATTTCTCTGTTTGCAATATCAAAGGCAGATTGAAGATCAAAATGCGGTTGCGTACCTGGTATTGAGTTTGTTAAGTATTCTGCAAAACAATGCTGACTGCTACGTCCTGGGAGAAATCCATACAGTCTGGGGATAACACTTTAAATATGCAGTGCTGAGTCTGTTCAAATTTATTCTCAAATGCTTTTTGAACTGGAGGTCAAGGAGATTGGTCTGTGTTGTCAGTGTTGGATTTGGGTATAGGGATGATTAAACTTTTGGTCAGGACTTGGGAGGATTCCTTGTGATAGGCTGAGTCTATACAGGTGTAAGAGTGGGTTGCCTGGCACCTGCGCAATGAGGCGAAAGAACTGTAAGTAATGCCATCCTCGCCAGTGTTGCCTTGCCTTTTCGCAAAGGGGCGTTTCTCGTTCCCACTCAGTTATTTCGGCAAAGTCAGTGGGTCGTGTGCTTTGAGCTGCTATGACCGATTTTCCCCTATATTTTACGACTTGTCGAGATGGTCTATTCCCCTTGTAAGAGTGAGCTCAATGAGAGTTTTCAGCCCACTGCTCCAGTAAACTTATTAGCCTGTTCTTGCGGGCTGTGAAACTGCGGTGTTGTGGAGCTTTCCCTGTCAACCCTTTTAAATTTCTTTTCTCCCATGCATCAGCCATGGTTATTCTTGTTCAATGCTTTGCAAAAATTGTTCCCAGTGTTTACTACGAATCTCAGTTTTTAGGTAATGAAACTTGATGGATCAACCCCGTAGAGTTGCTGAACCCAATATTACCTCCTGGATCATTTGTAGTTACTTGAGGTTGTGGTGTAAGTTAAATGTACTCATGAGTTGTGTGTCGGCCCATCTAAAAACAGCCAACAGAAGACTGTAGTATCTCAGCTGGTGGATGCGCTGTTAAAAAACCTCATTTTGGTACCCCCGGCTTTCGTGGTGTCGATTTCGCTCTCGGGAAAATTGATTAAAATTTCTCCGTTGACAGACCAAATGGAAAATATGACACGTAGAAAAATTCGAATCAGTTCAGCTGAAGTATGCATCGCCGGCAGAGCTGGTTGAGCTGACTTTCAAGTGTGTTATTTAACCTCATCCGAACCCTTCTAATGAGATCCGTTTCATCAACATGACGGCTAATTGGTTAACAATCCACAAAGGTATATCTGATCTAATTTTCTCTATTTCATTTGGTATTATAACAAATCATTCATATGATTATCTTTCAGTAGCAGATAATGGTATTTTAAGACTCGTGCATATTTAAAGTACTCAAATGAGATGATAGCATCACCTACACTCATAACATTTTTGGCCTGACAAGACCAAAACTGAGACGAGAGAACAACAAAAAAGTAAAGTATGAATGGAGAAATAAAGACAACGACGTTGATAAACGTAAAAAAACGGAAAATAATAGACAGGAATTTCCATATACAAATTCATACGCGCTTTCCTATCCAGCCTTTCTGCTGTTCCATGCATTAAACAGGGACCCTGACTAGGATACTGATTTACTTGATCATTGAAGCGCAGAATTTTGAAAGTCATCGTCATTTCTGTTCGCTGTGACCATTATTATTATCACACACAGGAGAGAGAGGGAGATCAGAGAGAGAGAGAGAGAGAGAGAGAGAGAGAGAGAGAGAGAGAGAGAGAGAGAGAGAGGAAGGGAGAGAGAGAGAGGAGTAGAGAGAGAGAAGAGAGAGAGAGAGAGAGAGAGAGAGAGAGAGAGAGAGAGAGAGAGAGAGAGAGAGAGAGAGAGAGAAAGAGAGAGAGAGAGATAGAGATATATGTGTATGTGTGTGTGTGTACGCGTATGTGCATGTGTGTGTGTGCGTGCGTGTATGTGCGTGCATGCGTGTGAGTGCGTGTGTGTGTGTATGTGTGAATGTATGCGTGTGTGCATACATACACACGCATATACACAAATCTCTCTCTCTCTCTTTCTCTCTCTCTCTCTCTCTCTCTCTCTCTCTCTCTCTCTCTCTCTCTCTCTCTCTCTCTCTCTCTCTCTCTCTCTCTCTCTCTCTCTCTCTCTCTCTCTCTCTCTCTCTCTCTCATTCCATCTCTCTCTCTCTCATTCCATCTCTCTCTCCCTCTTTCTCTCTCTCTATTTCTCATTCATCTCTCTCTCTCTCTCTCTCTCTCTCTCTCTCTCTCTCTCTCTCTCTCTCTCTCTCTCTCTCTCTCTCTCTCTCTCTCTCTCTCTCTCTCTCTCTCTCTCTCCATTCGAAGGCCATCGTACTACGCTCGCTCGGGGTGGAGCCAGAGCTGGAAGTCCCTCTCCTCCTCCCGAAGGACGCCGGAGCGCAGCCGGTAGCTGGCAGACGAGGTCATCCCCCTCTCCGTGCGTCTCCCACACAGGGTGCGCTTGAATCCTGGGTTCCAAGGGCGAGTATCCCCCTCTGGAGCGAACGTCTGGCAATGACATTTTCTTCATTATCTTTATATCCATCTTTATGTATATCTATATATCTCTTTATCTATATCTGCATGTCTTTCAGTATCCATTCATCTATATCTTTATATGTCTGTCTATATCTAACTCTATTTATCTATCTGCATGTCAATCTTTCTATCTGCCTATCTATATCTATCTATCAATTCATCTATCTGTCTATCTATCTATCTATATACGTATGTATTTATATCTAAATAGAGATGAAAATATTGATAGATATTTTCATTTTTTTCTCCTGTCTAGACGGAGCTTTTGCGGTTCGGACGCGGTCTGAACACAATTCTGCTGCCGGC
>NC_091550.1:32378337-32379897 GCF_042767895.1 Penaeus vannamei | reverse complement strand
TACTCTCAAAATTATTACCAATTGACGAGAACGTATGAAGGTTTTCTCCGCCGTGATCCACATGTCTATCGAATGTACAACAAAACAACTCAAATTCTAAGTGCCAGGGTTCCCGGAGGAGATATTACTGATGCCACATCCTTCTTTTTCCTCATCCAGTTTATGGAATTCCTGTCATCATTAGACCACCACGCTTGGAGAGAGAGAATGAGTGATAACAAAAATCCACAGAAACACGTAGGTCCCTCTATGTTGACTTTGCAATGAACATGTTACCTTACAACACCCTACCTATATCCCTCGATGCTGCATACGAGGTGAAGGAAAAATTCAGATATTGGTCACGCTGCCATATCATTAAAAAACAAAGAAATTATGCTAAACGTACACAGCCTCCTTTTCCATATTACAGAGTATTTTTTCTTTACCAAGGCTGAGAGCCGGAGAGTCATTCCTGTTTCGAAATGTCAAAGTGCTTCATGGAATATGCATCAGTAATATTATATGGATATATGCGTGTGTCTCTGGGATACCATGGCTATATACTCCTTACATCATCTTTGGTGCTTAGATATTTCGACTGACTTAGATTACCTCTTCTTCCTCTTCTTCCTCCTATGTATTTTAAATTCAAATTACGAGCGACACACACCTGAGTTATTGCTGTACCCATCGCTGTAAGCTGTAAATACTCTTGGCTTATCAATAATCCTCACTGTATCCTTATCACTGAGACGTTGACACATATCCATAGTCTACCTCACTTCTCTGTAATCTAAACCTCCAGCTTATGAAAGTGATGAAAATTACAGTTGACAAGCGCCCGTCCATCTTCTTCGACCCAAGATGGAGAAAAGACTTCAATATTCATCTAACTTTTCGCTAAAGATTCAGGAGATGAATTCAGGCACATAAAGCCACAGGGAAGTGAGTACATTCTTAATCTCTGTTATCCTTTCTTTCCTTTTCTGTCAGTCTATCTGCCTATCTATCTGTCTATCTACCCATCGATCTATTCATTTCTATCTGTCTATCTATCTATCCATCCATTCATTTCTGTCTGTCTATCTATCCATCCATATGTCTATTCCTATCTGTCCATGTATCTATTCATTTCTATCTATCTATCCATCCAACTACTCATTTCTATCTATCCATCCATCTATTCATTTCTATCTATTTATCTATCAATCCATCTATTCATTTCTATCTATTTATCTATTCATTTCTATCCATCCATCCATCTATTCATTTCTATATATCTATCTATCCATCCATCTATTCATTTCTATATATTTATCTATCCATCCATCTATTCATTTCTATCTATACATACATCTATTCATTTCTATTTATTCATCTATCCATCCATCTATTCATTTCTATCTATTTATCTATCCATCTATCTATTCATTTCTATCTATCCATCCATCTATTCATTTCTATCTATCCATCCATCTATTCATTTCTATATATTTATCTATCCATCCATCTATTCATTTCTATATATTTATCTATCCATCCATCTATTCATTTCTATATATTTATCTATCCATCCAT
>NC_091550.1:32344420-32355337 GCF_042767895.1 Penaeus vannamei | reverse complement strand
TGATATATAAGTATTAAAATAAAAGGAATAACAGTAGTGATAATTATTATAATAATAGTAATAATAATAATAAAAGCAATGAGAAAAGTGATAATAATAGTAATGAAAAAAACATGAGATAAAAAAATGAAAATTGCAGTTACTTTGTTATGAACTATGATAAAAAGGGGATGCTAAGAAGGGAAGATAAGGTTCAGCCTCAGTATGAAAACAAAACATTGACAAAACAACCGCCTTCACTGCAGAGGGCGGAGCGAGGAGACGGGCTGCTAAAAGAACGGTCTGTAGTTCCTTCCTGGCCTTTGTCGGGCCGGGTCGTCAACCGGAGACTCATGTTCGCCTGGCTTTCTCTGTTTTTTTTTCTCCTACCCGCCCCCCCCACTCCCCCCCCTCCTTGCGCCAGCCTCATCACCCTAACCCCAGGTACTCCTCATTCCCCCTCACCCGCCTATTCGCCCCTCAACCCTACGCTCTCTCGCCCCCTTGGGATACCACCACCATCACTCCGATCTACGGGCCCCCTTCACCCTCGAACCCCCTCCCCCCGCCTCACGCTACCTACCCCCTGCACTCCTCGCCCCCTTCCCCCCGCCCCACGCTACCTCACCCCCTGCACCCCTCCCCCCTTCCCCCCGCCTCACGCTACCTCACCCCCTGCACCCCTCGCCCCCTTCCCCCCCCCGCCTCCCCCCACCCCCCTTCCCTCATCCCTTCCCCCCCGCCTCACGCTACCTCACCCCCTGCACCCCTCGCCCCCTTCCCCCCCCCCTCCCCGCTACCTCACCCCTGCCCGCCCCTTCCCCCCCCCCTCACGCTACCTCACCCCCCTGCACCCCCGCCCCCCTTCCCCCCGCCTCCCCTCCCTCCCCCCCACCCCTCCCCCCTTCCCCCCCCCCTCCGCTCCCTCATCCCCCCCCCCGCCTCCGCTCCCTCACCCCTTCCCTCCCCTCTCCTCACCCCTGCCCCTCGCCCCTTCCCCCCGCCTCACGCTCCCTCCCCCTGCACCCCTCGCCCCCTTCCCCCCGCCTCACGCTCCCTCATCCCCTTCCCCCCGCCTCACGCTCCCTCACCCCCTTCCCCCCCCCCCTTCCCCCCTCACCACCTCCCCCCCCTTCCCCCCGCCTCACGCTACCTCACCCCCTGCCCCCTCGCCCCCTTCCCCCCCCTCACGCTCCCCCACCCCCCCCCCCCGCCCCCTCCCTCACCCCTTCCCCCGCCTCACGCTACCTCACCCCCTGCACCCCTCGCCCCCTTCCCCCCGCCTCACGCTCTCACCCCCTGCCCCTCCCCCCCTTCCCCCCCCTTCATCCCTCCCCCCCCCCCCCCCCCGCCCCCCCGCTCCCCCACCCCCCGACCCCCCGCCCCTTCCCCCGCCTCCCTCCTCCCCCCGCACCCCTCCCCCCTTCCCCCCGCCTCACGCCCCTCGCCCCCCTTCCCCCCCCCTCACGCTCCCTCACCCCCCGCACCCCCCCCCCCTTTCCCCCCCTCCCCCTCACCCCCCGCCCCCTCGCCCCCCTTCCCCCCCCCTCCCCCCCTTCCCCCCCCCTCCCCCCTCACCCCCCTTCCCCCCCCCCTTCCCCCCCCCCCCTCGCCCCCTTCCCCCCCCCTCACGCTCCCCCCACCCCTGCCCCCCCGCCCCCCTTTCCCCCCCCCTCACGCTCCTCCCCCCTGCACCCCCCCCCCCTTCCCCCCTCCCCGCTCCCTCTCCCCCCCCCCCCCTCCGCTCCCCCCACCCCCCCTTCCCCCCCCGCCTCCCCCTCACCCTGCCCCCTCACCCCCCTACCCCCCCCCCACCCCCTCCCCCCTGCCCCCCCCCCTTCCCCCCCCCTCCCGCTCCTCACCCCCCCACCCCTGCCCCCCCCCCCCTCCCTCCCCCCCATCCCCCCTTCCCCCGCATCCGCTCCCCCTTCCCCCCCCCCCCTCCGCTCCTCACCCCCGCCCCCCCCCCCTTCCCCCCCCACAACCTCCCCCCCTCCCCCCCCCCCTTCCCCCGCCTCCGCTCCCTCACCCCCCGCACCCCTCGCCCCCCTCCCCCCCCACGCTCCTCCCCCCCCCCCCCCCTCCCCCTCCCCCCCCCCTCCCCGCTCCTCGCCCCCCGCCCCCCCGCCCCCTTCCCCCCCCCTCACGCTCCCTCACCCCCCCCGCACCCCCTCGCCCCCTTCCCCCCGCCTCACGTTTCCCTCACCCCTTGCACCCCCTCGCCCCCTTCCCCCCGCCTCACGCTCCTCACCCCCTGCACCCCTCGCCCCCTTCCCCAACGCCAATTCTCGCTTCTCCCTCCCCGAAATTCTGGGTGAGGGAAAAAGGCGTCTCGCGCTGAAGCCATTTCACAGTTATATCGGCGTATCTTCGCCACATTTTTTCTGCGTGATGTTAGCTCTAAGCGCTAACTGCGGGCGTAAAAAGAGCGTTCGCATTTTTTGCTCTCCTCTTCCCCTCTTTTTTTCTTTATGGAAACCCATTACCGGCAAACTTCCTCAAACGGTCATAAGATGAGGGCCTTTTGTCGATGTATTTATGTTGACTAAAACCGCTAAGTTCGCTCTATGATATGAAACAAATTTTGATCATTTGGCCCAAATCATTCGATTTCAAAATGTATTACAATCGCTTTTGTTCTTATCAATTTTCTCTGCTGCACCACACTCTCTCTATGAATATTGGAGTACTCTCAATTTAAAGGTCTGCCTATTTGCAAGTGCATCGATCTGCACATAACAAAATGTGCATTATTATATCACTATTACACAAACTGTCATAACCATCATAGAAATTATCATTATTACCATCGGCGGGGGTGGGCGGAGAGAAAACACGCTCCTTTTCTTTCTTTTAGAAACATTTTTCCTTCTTCTGTTTTCCCCTGTATTCAATATTTTGTTGTTGTTTTGTTTACCATTTAACATCCGTAAATTCTTTTTCCTCTCCAACAGTTTTATCATTATGATTATAATCAATTCCTTGTTTCATATCACTATAGTGATGGCAATTGATAATCATCATTAGTGTTATTATAAGCATCATTACCATTACTGGAAGGACTACTCATAACATATATTATCGTTATCGTTATTGTATTATCATCATCATCCTTTATATTATGATTATTAGCCTTATTATTATTATCATTTCTATTATTATTGCCATTACTTTACTATTATCATTATTATTATTACTGTTATTAGTAATATCACCATTATTGTTATCATTTTGACGCTAATGATGATAATAATAATAATGATATTAATAATGATAATAATAATAAAAATAATATTGCTAATAATAACAAGAATAATAATAACAATAATAATAATAACAAGAAGCACTCACAAAGCGCATACCTCCGCCAGGGCAATAGGGTCACTGTACAATAGAAATATTCGCCTTGAAGAATTATATTAAAATCCTCACTTTCTCAAGTACACTGGTGACGTTCGGAAACATAATAATCATTAGGGGTAACTGATGCAATCATCAAAAAAATCCTGGATCCAGATCAACGCCAAATGCTACGCTAAGATGATTCTTTGGTCAAAACTTCATAAAAATCTGTTCATAACGTTTTGAGTTATTTTGCTAACGAAGAACAAGCAAACCAACACTACCAAAAATAACCACTTTAGCGGAAGTAATAATGATGATAGTGATGATAATACTGATTATGATAATAATGATGATTTTATTACTATAATTATTAGTATCATTATTATTATTATCATTATTATTATTATTATTGTTATTATTATTACTGTTATTATTTAATTGTGATTATTGCCATTATCATTATCACTAAAATCACCAGTGTTATCCTTACCAATGATATAAGCATCATTATTAATAGTGTAAATATCATTATTACTATTATTATTATAATGACTGTTCCTATTAACATTATCATCATTATCCCTGTCATCACCATCATCCTCATTATCATCATCATTACCATCATCATTACCATCATCATCATTGCGATAAAGTATCTGTCTACAATTCTACCCTGTGCCACCACGAACCACATAACCAGTGAATCAAGGAAAGGTTAATGAGACGATGATTTGCTTTCACATTCAACAAAACTCTTCACAGAACATACAACGTGTTTGCCGGTACTGCCTATTGGGCCCTTTTCCAAAGCCGGTTTCCTGGGGTGCGTTGGGGCCGTCCAGGCCACTTCCCCCCTCTTCGTAATGACCCTGCTTTAGCTGTGTGTTTTTTAAGCTCTGAGTATGATGATAATTGATTATGATTATATTTTTTATTATAATAATGGCAATGGAAATAATGATGATGCTAATAATGGTAGGAATAGTAATGATAAGGATGATATACTGATAGTAATGATGGTTATGGTGATGATGATAATAATGATAATAATTATTATGATAATATAATTGCTGAAAAGAAACTAACAATAATGATGATGATGATAATATAATAACAATAATAATAATAAAAAACATAAAAATAAACGTAATAGTAATGATAATAAAATTAACGATTGTTATAATAATAATGATAATGGAAAAAAGAAATAGCAGTGATGATGATGATGGTAATATAATGATGATAATAACAATAACAATAATAATAACAATGCTAACAAATAATGATAAAAATAACAATAACAACATTGATCATGATGATGAGTAAGCTGCTCTGTATCCCGGGGGGGGGGATGCCTTACGCAATTTGAGGGTATAAATTGCCCCTGAATGGCCTAGTCCCCCCTGGGGTGTGGCAGCGGCAAGGGGGATTCTAGAATACTTTTCCAGGGGGCTTTCTTCGAATAATAATAAAAAAAAACGATATAAAAAGCTGCAACAGATGCATAGACGACTGATTTTAAATCATCCAAAAAATATAACGATAAGAATCAATAAAAAGGCTTATATAAAATTTTATTTAATTTACGTTAACCATCATACAATTCTTTTAAATTTTTATATAAATGAACGTCCAGCTCCTAAGTAATAAAAAAAGAACTTTCATGACAAGTAACTTTTGTTGTTAAGTATGGGCGGGCTCAGTCATCGGCAAATGGGAAGGTCAGAAACACAAATATCAACACAAAGCATCCATTGCGGGGGCCGACTGTTTATTTGGCGGGAACTGGGTTTCAAAATAACGAAATTCTATAAAATGACAGAGAAAATATAATTTCAATGATTGAGATAAAGCGAGTTAAATACTAACCCGAACAAATACTACAACCAATGGAAATAAAGAATAGCACCAAAGAAAACCAGAACCCAAATAGGTATAACTAAAAGAAACCCAACGCTCCCAAAACGCTTTTACAAGACTGAAAAAATTGTGTGAAGGTATATAAAAAGCACGGGCGAGCGCGGGCTTCTCAGAGCGGAGGAGCGAGACGGTCGCGGATGACACTGTTAGGATAGCAGCAGTGATAACAACAATGATGATGGTGATGATAATGATAATGATAATGATAATAATAATGATAATAATAATAATAAAAATTTTTTCTTGATAATGATAATAATAATAATAATGATAATCATAAAATTGATTGGGGTAATAATGATAAGGGAATAATAAAAATAATAATAATAATAATAATAATAATAATAATAATAATAATAATAATAATAATAATAATAATAATAATAATTATAATAATTTTTGTTAATAATGAATTGATAAATAATAATGATAGTAATATAATAATAATGATAATAAAAAACAATAGTGATAAGGATGATAATGATAATAATGATGAATAAGATGGCAATGAGGATGATAATGACGATAATAATGATGATATAGAAATGATGATGGAAAAGATGATGATAGTAATAATGATAATGATAATAATGAAACTGGGAAATCATAATGATAAGTAACAATAAATGAACAATAAAACAAGCAATCATGATAATGAAACGCCAGGATACTCAATCAACTTGTTAGTACCTACTTGAAAATTATTTCCCTTAACTCGGGAAATGCGAACTGTGCTCAGAACTAATTCCGAGAGAAGTGTGGTATTATTGGTGTTCTTTCCAATTAGTTGTGCTTTTGTTTTGTGATGAGTGCATTTTCCCCCGTGTAGATACTGGCCTACGCGGTCATGTGCTAGACGGTCCGTGATGAAGGGGTTAACTGATTCATTAATGAGGCCACAGAATCTGCAGTCTGAATTTCTGCCATTCTTTAAAATGGTTTTTAAATGGCACCCCAAAAGAACCCCGCCACCGATTAACAACATTATTAGCATATTCATTTTTATTACTATCATATTCATTATATTTTTACTGCTGTCATATTCATTATTATTTTTACCTATCATATTCATTATCATTACTACTTTCATATTAATTATTATTATTACTACTATCAAATTCATTATTATTATTACTGCTATCATATTCATTATCATTACTACTTTCATATTAATTATTATTATTACTACTATCAAATTCATTATTATTATTACTGCTATCATATTCATTATCATTACTACTTTTATATTCATTATTATTATTATCATTATTGACATTGTAATTATCTCTATCACTATCATCATTTCAATATTATTATATTATTTTTATTTACATCATCTTTATTATTATTATTATTATCATCATTAGTATCATCATTATTAAAATTAAAAAAAAAAAAGGGGAAAAAAAAAAAATTTTAAAAAGGGGGGGGGTTTTTTTAAAAAAAAAAAAAATAAGGGAAAAAGGGGAAAAAATTTTTTAAAAAAATTTTGGGGGGGAAAAAAAAAAGGGGGAACAAAAATCCCCCCCAAAAAAAAAAAAATTTTTTTTTAAAAAAAAAAAAAAAAATTTTTTTTTAAAAAAACCCGTTTTTTTAAAAAACCCTTTTTTTTTTAAATTTTTTTTTTTAAAAAAAAACCCCCGGGGTTTGGCCCCGGGTTTTGAAAACCCCGGAAAAAGGGTTAAACCCAAAACCAAAATCTGGGGGAAAAAATTTAAAGGGTTTTAAAAATTTTTTAAAAATTTTCCCCAAATTAAAAAAACCCCCCCTTTTTTTTTTTTGGGTTTTTTTTTTGGGGGGGGCCCCCCCTTTTTTTTTTTTCCCCTTTTTTTTTCCCCCCCCAAAAAAAAATTTTTTTTTTTTAAAATCCCCCCCCAAAAGGGCTTTTTTTTTTAAAATTTTTTTCTTTTTAAATTATTTTTTTAAATTCTTTATTTTAATTAAATAATTTCCCCTTTTTTCCTTTTTTTTATTTTTGGGGCTTTTTTTTAAAAATTTCCCCTTTTTTTTTTTAAATTTTTTTTAAAAAATTTTTTTTTTTTTAAAATTTTTTTTTTTTTTTTAAAATTTTTTTAAAAAAAAAGGGGGCCCCTTTTTTTTTTTTTTTGGGTTTCGGGGGGTTTTTTAATTTCCAAAATTTTTTTTTAAAAAAAAATTTTTTTTTTCTTTTTTTAAAAAACCCCCCAAACCCCTTTTTTTTTTGGTTTTTTGTAAATTTCCATGGGGGGTTTTTTTTTAAAATTTTTAAAAAAATTTTTTTTTTTAAAAAAAAGGGGGGGAAAAATTTTCAATTTTTTTTAAATTTGTTTTTTTAAATTTGTTTTTTTTTAACCCAGGGGGGGGGAAATTAAAAAAATTTTTTTTGGGTTAAATTTGGGAAAAAAATTTATTCAAAAAAAAAAATTTTCAAAAATTTTTTAAAAAAAAAAATTTTAAAAGGAAAAAATTTTTTTTTTAAAACCCCCCTTGGGGGTTTAAAAAAATTTGTTAAAAAAAAATTTTTTTTAAAAAATTTTTCCCCCCCAAAAATGGGGGCCCTTTTTCCCCCCCCCCTTTTTTTTAAAAAAAAAGGGAAAAAAAAATTTAAAGGCCCAAAAATTAAAAAAAAAAAAAAATTTTTGGGTTTTAATTTGGGGAAAAAACCCTTTTTTTTTAAAAAAAATTTTTTAAAATTTTTTTCCCTTTTTCCTTTTTTAAAAAATTTTCTTAAAAAAAACCCCCTTTTGGGTTTTTTTTTTTTCCCCCAAAAAAGGTTTTACCCCCCCAAAAAATTTTTTTGGAAAAAACCTAGGGGGAAAAAACCCTTTCCAAAAAAATTTTAAAATTTTTTTTTTGAATTTTTTTAAAAATAAAAAAAAATTTTTTTTGGGTTTTTGGCCCAAAAAAAAAAATTTTTTTTAAATTTTCCCCCCTTTAAAATTTTCCCCTTTTAAAAAAAAACCCCCAAAAAATTTTTAAAAATTTTTTTTTTAAACCCCCCGGTTTTTGGGGTTATTTGGGGGGGCCCCGGCCCCTTTTGGGGAAAAAAAATTTTTTTTTCCCACCCCTTACCCCCAACCCCCCCCCAAAAAAGGGTTTAACAGGGGTTTTCCCTTTTTTTAAAATTTTTAAAAAAACCGGAAACAGGGGTTTTTTTTTTTTTTTAAAAAAAGGGGGTTTTTTTTTAAAAACCCCCCCCTTTGGGCCCTTTTGGGGGGGCCCCCCGGGTTTTTTTTTGGGGGGTTTTTCCCCCGGGGGTTGGGGCCCCCCGGGGCCGGGGGGGCGGGGGTTTTTTTTGGGAAAGGGAAAGGGGTTTTAAAAAATTTTTTTGGGGCCAAAAAATTGGTTTTTTTGGGGGTTTTTTGGGCCCCTTTAAGGGGGGGGGGGGGGTTTTTTTTTGGGTTTTTTTTGGGCTTGGGGGGGTTGGGGGGGGGGGGGGGGGGTTTTTTCCCCCCCCAAAGGGGGGGGGGTTGGGGGGGGGTTTTTTCCCCTTTTAGGTTTTCCCCCCCCGGGGGGGGGTTTTTTTCCGGGTTTAATTTTTTTCCCCCCGGGGCCGGATTTTTTGGGGGGTTTCCGGGGGCCCCCTTTTAAACCCCCTTTTTTTTTCCCCCAAAATTTTTTTTGGGGGGGTTTTAAAAAAAAAAAAAAATTTTAATTAAATTTTTTCCCCTTTCCTTTTTTTGGGGTTTTTGGGGGCCCCCCCCGGGGGGGTTTTTTCCCCCCAAAAAAAAAAAGGGGGGGTTTTTTTTTTTTAAAATTTTTTTTTTTTTTTTTAAAAAGGGGGGTTTTTTTAAAAACCCCGGTTTTTTTAAAAAAACCCTTTTTGGGGGGGGGAAATTTTTTTTTCCCCCCTTTTTGGATTGGGTTTTAAAAAAAGGGGGGAAATTTGGGGGAAAATTTTTTTTTTTCCCCCCCCCCCTTTTTTTTGGGGGGGGGGTTTTTTTTTTTTTTTGGGGGGTTTTTGGGGGGCCCGGGGGTTTTTTTTGGGGGGTTTTTTAAAGGGGGAAAAAATTTTTTTTGGGGGGGGGGTTTCCTTCCCAAAAAGGGGGCCCCCCCGGGGAAATGGGAATTTAAAAAATTTTTTTTTTTCCCCGGGTTTCCCCCATGGGGGGGGGGTTTTCCCCCGGGGGGGCCCCCCCCCCCCGGGAAAAAAAAGGGGCCCTGGGGCCCCCCCCCCTTTTTTCCCTTTTTGGGCCCCAAAAAAAAAAAAACCCCCCCCCCCTTTTTTTCCCCCAAGGGTTTTCTTTTCCCGGGGTTTGCCAATTTTTCCCCGAAAAAATTTTGGTAAGGGGGGGGGGGGTTTTTTGGGGGCCCCCCCCCGGGGGTTTTGGGGGTTTTTTTAAAAAAATTTTTTTTTTCCCTCTAAACTTTTGGGGGGGGTTTTTTTTTAAAAAAATTTTTTCCAAAATTTTTGGGGGGCCCGGAAAAATTTAAAAAAAAAAGGGGGTTTTTTTTTTTTAAAAAAAAAAATTTTTTCCAAAAATTTTAACCCCAAAAATTTTTTTGGGCGGGGGGAAAATTGCCCAAAAAATTTTTTAATTAAACTAAAACCCCCCGGGGGTTTTCCCCCAAAAAAAGGTTTTTAAAAAAAAACCCCCCCAAAACCCTTTTTAAAGGGGAAAAAATTTAAAAAAAATTTTTTAACAATTTTTTTTTAAAATTTTTAAAAAAAATTTTAATTTTTTTTTTTTTAAGCCCCCAAAAAAATTTTTTTTAAAAAAATTTAAAAAAAGGAAAAAAAAAAAAAAAAACCCAAAAAAAAAAGGGGGAAAAAAAAAAAAAAAAAAAGGAAAAAAAAATTTTTTTTTTTCCCCTTTAAAAATTTTTTTTTTTCCCCCCCCCTTTTGGTTTTTTTTTGGGGGGTTTTTTTTTTTTTTAAAAAGGCCCCCAAATTTTTATTTTTTTTAAAAAACCCCCAAAAATTTTTAAAAAAAAAAAAAAAAAAAGGGGGGGGGGGGGGGAAAAAAAAAGAGAGAGAGAAAAAAGAGAGAGAGAGAGAAGAGAAAAAAAAAAAAGGGGGGGGGGGAAAAAAAAAAAATTTTTTTTTTTTTTTGGGGGTTTAATTTTTTATTTTTAAAAAAGGGGGTTTTTTAAAAAAAAATTTTTTTTTAATTTTTTTCCCCCAAAAAAATTTATAAGAATTTTTTTTTTTTTTTTTTTTTTTTTTTCCCCCCCCCCCCCCCCCTTTTTTTTTTTTTTTTTTTTTCCCCTTCTCTCTCTCCCCCCTTTTTTCCCCCCCCCTTTTTTTTCTTTTTCTTTTCCCCCCCCCCCCCCCCCCCCTTTTTTTTTTTTTTTTTTTTTTTTTTTTTTTTTTTTTTTTTTTTTTTTTTTTTGGGGGCCCCCCCCCTTTAAAGGGGGGGGGGGTTCCCCCCCCCCAAAAAAGGGGGGGGGGCCCGGGGGGGCCCCCCCCCCCTTCCCCCCCCCCGGGGGGAAAAATTTTTTGGGGGGGGCCCCCCCGGGCCCCTTTTTTTTTTTTTACCCCTTTTTTCCCTTTATTATATTTTTTTTTTTTTCCCTTTTTTTCCCTTTTTTTTTTTTTTTTTTTTAAACTCTATTTTTTCCTTTTTTTTTTCCCCCCTTTTTTCTTTTTTTTTTTTTTTTTTTTTTTTTTTTTTTTAAAAAAAAAAAAAAAAAAAAAAAATTTTTATTTTTTTTTGGGCGGATTTTCCGGTTCGGACGCGGTCTGAACACAAT
>NC_091550.1:32314420-32316920 GCF_042767895.1 Penaeus vannamei | reverse complement strand
GTATCCATCAAAATATAATTGGAAAATATCGAGTTTCTTTCCCTCGCTGCTCTGCTGGATTTCTGTGATCTACATCGGAAGCTTTTGGTCAATTAGAATAACAACAATAGTAACTAAAAGAGAAAAAGGAGAAAGAAAAGAAAGAAAAAACTACATATATAAACTGTATAAAAAAAAAATAACGCGAACGTGCGTGTATATAACCATACAAACGTTAAAAGTATTTTTGTAGCATCCCAAAACTCTAAACAGTGATGTATCATGGTCACTATAAAACGCGATTATCATCGAAGTTTGCATTGACATACAAAGTTTTGTATTTTTCATAATTTCACAAAAGAGAAGTCAATAAAATACTCTTAAAGTACCTAATACGCAAGTGTGATCTTTAACTGCAAGCAAAATGTAAAAATTCGAAAAAACGTCTTACCTTCTCAGCAAATATGATGGTTTATCTATATATACTCCTTTTCGCTTCGGAATGCTGTGGAAACTTTGAAATGTATTTCTCAGACTGAGTCATAACATTTATTGTTATTACATACAATGTTCTTCATATAACTATGCGGAAATTGCATCTCATCGTATCCACCGTGTTTGAGCCTTGTCCGAATCAGAGAACTAGATATAACCAATGATCAGAGGTATTCACTTATCTTATTGATAAAAATTGTCAACAAATGAAAATACACAGTCTACACTGATATTTTTAAGCCTATACGTTGTATCATAGAGGTACAAAATGAGTTTGAAAAAAAATAATCCCACTGAAGTCAATACCACGTCATAAGATTCGGACTCGTTGAAAAGTCTTACCATGTCGTTCCAGCGACCGTCATGATCGATTTCAAATATTACCCATATCGAATGAACATGTACTTCATGTACTATTAGAAAGACACGTAATAAATGAAAATATAAAGACCTATATGACCCTACAAGGAATTTATGTGGAAAATACCACGCTCTGGTTGGCTGGCAGGAGTGTTATCCAACTGTATCAAGGAAGAGGCATAAAGGGCAAACACGTATCAAAAACACGTATCAACCTGTTTTGGGTTCTGGGGATGCTACAAAAAGGCCTTAAATCACACACGTAAGGACGTATTTCATTCGTCTGCAAGAAACAGACCTATTCTAGTTATCTTTCCAACAGATCTGGTTGCCCATATATACCTCCATATACTTGCATATATATCTATATGTGTTTATATATATAGATAACTTTGACTGATTTATAATTCCAGTAGCTCTGCTCAAATCTCGCAGGAACCGCAGTTATTTTGAAGTTAGGAATATCCCAAATTACCTCGTTTTTATTCCGTTGATTTTCGTTCATTCTACACAAATCTGAAAGAATTTGAATGTGAAGGTATACCAAACTTACAAAATGCACCCCCTAGATGTCGTAGCATCCCACAAGATTGCTTATGTACATGCCTATTAGGGCCCACAAAGCTTCCTGGCTATCCATGTTTTCGCTCTCTGCCCATGGGGGCCGCCATGTTGCAAGTCTGAATGTTATGGACGTCATTTCCCCGCTTAACCTTGAAGATCAAGGTCAAGGGCATCCATATTGAACACTACACAATGATTTTCACCCTGAAATATCTGATAACTATGCAAAATTTCTGCTAGGTATCTTCTCAAAACCCAAAAGTTATCTACATGAGAAAACATTTATTTTTGTGATAATTATTTTATTTTCTAATGCTTTAGCCATTAAACCAAAGGCTCATTCATTAAACTTTTGTATTATGATTACTTCGCAATCCCTGATTCGATTTAGACAAATTAAAGTATTCTTTTCAACATTTCAAGAGTTGGGGTCTTCTAGGAAACATGATAAAATATGTCTAAGTGCTTAATTACAGAATGTCCAGCTAGTATATCAGTTGGCTCCTGTATTTTCCCATTAATATTATTATTATTTTTTTTATTGGAACCGCAATCATATTTGGAAAAGTAAAAAGGAAGAAAATGGATTTCCTTCACTTTAAGCTTAGGCTTGACATGATGACCTGAAATGGATTAAAGCCGACTTCCCTTGGATCCAGTCTCGATTGTTACATGATTATCTATTGATACTCTTTTTTGGCTCCATCAGTCTATCGTCAGGCCACGATCAATTCAATTCGCTTGACTCGTTTGATTTACTTGGCATGCGTCACATCTTCATTCGTATCTGTCCTCAATTTCGCGACATTTTTCTCCGTGCTGGAGGAATGGGCATCATGAAGCTCTTGGAAATGTTGAGACCTTTTATCCTCTCTACTGCTCTTACTATTAGTTTGATAAGGAAATGATAGGAATAAAGTGCCGTAGAATGTTACGTTCTATCGGATGGCATGATGGGACGGCATTTCCAAGTATATTAAGTCAATTTGATGTCTTTCGTAGGGGTAAGATCATAAAACCACTGAGAAGTAGTAGCCTTTATTTCTTCAGAAGCCTTAAGATATACAGCCAGAATACAGTATATACACAAAATTACCTCCTA
>NC_091550.1:32261920-32266920 GCF_042767895.1 Penaeus vannamei | reverse complement strand
CACCTCTTCGACAACATTCGTCTCCTGTTACAACAAACATCATAGGGCCGTGATGGAAACGAAAACGGAGTAATAAAGGTGGTCAGATTTTGGTCTCGTTTATCTAAGATATCTACCAATAAGCACACAAAGCATCAAGAATGGGAAAATACTTTGCCTTGGGGTCGATAAGACGTATGGCAACGTAAGGTGTGGGTGCTGGATGGGCTGGACGGTTTATTAAGCTTCGTCAGGGCGACTGTGTTCCATATTCTTCCCTTAGGTTTTCCTACAGATACCAAGAGGTGGCACCACGGAGATGGCTCATCACCTGCAGTGGCAATAATGCCTTGTGTCATCAAATTATCTAACTCCCTTCTGACATTCCGCTATGCCAAGGGGATGACTCTCAGAGTGTTAAAAAAAATGGACCGTGCATTGTCTTCAGAGAGAGTAAGAAGGCTTCCTTTGTAATGAGGACGACGGAATACTCCTGAAGAAATGTTGGTGGAGGAGGTGCTGGCATCTAATGCAGCCTAGTTGATGTGGATGGTGGGGTTGCATGGGTCATATAAAACGTATCTGTATGTGACATGTTGCTATCTTGAGCTGGTAAGCTAGACAGTTGCTACTGAGACCTTACAGCTGTTGTGTATGCTTCCAAGACAGCAACGGCCGTGGTAGCAAACTATGAATGCTCACCCATAGAATCAAAATTATCCCAAGCCCTGGTGGACTATCCAAATCTGCATCTAGCAACCCAAGATGATCCAGGTGCTGTACACCCGTGACTGTAATGTCTGCTCCTATGTGAGGTCCTATTCCACATATCCTGTATGCTTTCCTGACTGCACCAACAACATGATTGTCGGTGACGGTGTTCCAAGTTGAGGGATAACTTCTGTAACATATACGATGACGGTCTTGCTTGGTAAGGCATTATGTCCACCGCTTATGATGCAGGACAATGAAAGCAGTGTCCCCTGCTTCATCAGCTGTGTAAAAACTCTACTCGTGGAGGTGCGTGTCCTACAGTATTTGGCAAAATGTCCAGTTTTGCCGCAGGAATGGCAAATAACAGACTGCAGGACATTTGTTCTTTTCGTGTGGTCGTGAACCACATCCATCCCACTTGACAGCCTGAGAGGATGCTGACGCGTGGATAGTCAGCATCGACAGAAGAATCCTGGGCACATCCTCGTGCTTCCTGCTTCCTTTCCGTCTTATGAGAAGATACAGCTCTTGTAGCAGGTTACAGTGATTGCAATTCCTGCGTGGTCGACGTAGCAGCTTCAAGAGAACTACACCTCATCGAGGGAAGAATCTTCTCTCAGTTCCAGGTGCTGCTGCCTTTTCTCCTCATTTCTGACTTCATGAGCACCGCATGCTGAAGCCAGGCTTCCTCACAGCTGCTGTTATGGCACTTGCAGAGGCCAACCTCCTCCGCAGCTTGCTTTAGACGGACGTAAAAATCCACAAATTTTCTCCATGTCGGCACAGCGAGAACGCGAGACGTTGCAGTGCTTCGTTTGTCTGGCCACGGACAAAATCGTAAATTTGATTCAGGACATCGTTGAGAAGCAAGTTCAAAGTCGGCGGTACATCTAGGCTGATTTCTAAAGTACGCACCATTTTCTGTGATAAACACGAACGAAGCTGATAAATGAGCTGCTTCGGCTGAGGCAGGCTCAACAAATCAGCCATAACAGCAGAGTCGTTCCATCTTTGGCGTCATTCCTTAAATTCCCGCAATGTAACGTCCTTTGCCAGGGCAGGGGCAGTTGTACAGCTGCCTTTTGTGCTGGAGGGCGAGGAGGGCATTTCTATGGCAGCAGCAGGTGCTAAAGCACTCGATGGCGTGGTTAACCGCGTCGCGAACGTTGCTATCATCTGCTGGAAACGGTTTTCCTCGTCTCGTCGTCGGTGAACGTCTTCCTCGCATCGACGTTCCTCTTCCTCACGTCGTCATTGATCTTAAGCCTCGCGTCGATGTTCCTCTTCGCGTCAACTTCCTCTCGACGACGTTCCTCCACACGACTTGTGCAGCCTCTTCCTTGCGGCGGAGGTCGTCCTCTTGTCGCCGTCCTTGATTCTTGATTTTAAACCAGCATTTGCGTAAACGAAGCAAGTGGCACCTCACCTTTTGCAGGTGGTGTTGATGGCGGTGCCAAAACGACTTCCTGTTTCTTACCTTAACGTTGCGGCATCCTGCAGAAGGCGCCGAAGGTAGCGAGGAACCAATGTTGTACGAGACAGCCAATGAGCGCGCGTAGTTGTGGGATATGTACTTCACGACAGCAAATCACCTCACTCACTCGTTATGGTGTGTACGGTTATGTTAATGAGGGTTGGTGTACCATTTACTCTCCCACCATAACATCAACAAATGCATCCCGTGTGAGACTTCAGAAATGGTAGCGGCGTTAGCACACAACACTACACACGCGTTCACTGTACTTCACTGATATAAAATCGAAAAATATTGTAATTCACAAACGCTGCACAAACGTATTTTCCCTCAGCACTGCACTTAACATTGGTCAACATAAGCACCGTTAACTGTTCTGCACACATCACAAATGTGGTTCTATGCACTGCACCTGACGCTATATTAATACGACATTCGTTATCATGGCGGCGGAGGGAGCGTCGCCTTTTTTGTGGCCTCAAAAACTACTCTGACTCGTGTGCTCTTCATCACGTCTCTCACTGCGCCATGTGAGATTACCTTTTGGGATCACCGTCTGGGGTTATCCAACACCGTATATTCTTTCGTGATCTTTGTTAGACAGAACATACAGCAGGTACATAATGGTACATCTTTATGTCACGAGGGTAGCTGTCTCTCTCTCTGGGCCAGATCCATTATGGTCCGCGGGGAACAGCAACCAGAGAATGTTGCTAAGCAACTAGAATGAGATGCCAAGTAGTTGCGGAAACTCACGTAACATTACATGAATACAAATGTTATAGTTATTATAGGACAATAATATAATTGTTCACAATTATGATTTTTGTTATTGTTACTATCATACTCATTTTTTGGTCCTTTTCTTATTCTTATTCTTATCACTATTATGGTTATCAACATTAATATTACAATGATTAGTATCATTACTATCGTTATTATTGTCAATGCAATCATTATCATCATTCTTATATTATCATTAAGATTATTGTTATTATTATTATTATTACTGTTATTATTATTATTATTATTATTATTATTATTATTATTATTATTATAATTAATATTGTGTTTATTATTATTGTTATTACTATCATTATTATTATTATTGTTATTACTATCATTATTATTATTATTATTATTATTATAATTAATATTGTGTTTATTATTATTGTTATTACTATCATTATTATTATTATTATTATTGTTATCATTATTATTACTAATAACATGATTGTTATTATTTTTATTACTAATAACATTCTTGTTATCATCATTAACATTTTATCATTATCATTATTACTATCGTCATTACAATCATCATTGTTCTTATCATTCTCATCATTATAATTTCTATAATTATTGTTGATATTGTCATCATCATCATTATCATTATTTTTATCATTGTTATTTTATCATTACTATTTTAACTGTTATTATCATTATCATTTTTATCATTATCATGGTTATTATCAGTATCATTATCATCATTCGCATTATGATAATGATATTATTGTTATCATTATTGCTATTGATTTCGGTATCATCATTACATTAATATCATTGTCTATTGTTTAGTACTATTGTTATTATCATTATTATCGTTATTATTATTATTATAAATGTTATTATTATTCCTGTTATTTTCATCATTCTTAATATTATCACTAATAATAATATCAATTTTATTATCATCCTTATTGTTATGATTACTATTATTATCGTTCTTAGAATTAGGTTTATTACCATTATCATTGTTATTATAACTATCATATTGTTATTGTTATCATTATCACCATTATTATCATTTTCAACATCATTTTCAATATTATTTACTGTTAGTCTTATAATTACTATTACAATTACCACTGTTAATATTATGTTTTTTTTTTTTAATTATTACTGTTATTATTGTTAATCTTATGATTATTATTATCATGAACATTACCGTTGGTACAATTGTTCCCGTTATCTTTTTCAATATCTTTATCATTGTTTCCATAATTTCCATCATCGTCATGATTATTACTAATGTTACCATTACATATATTACATACATTCGCGCACATGCTCTCACACACGCACATACACTCGATATAATGGTGTTATTGTGCTATTGAGTTTACTTTTGCAAAAAAAAAAAAATCGGATTAAAAAGAAAAAAAAAGTTTAGGGTAGTTTCTCCTTGCAGATTCTTTCATAAAATGAGAAAATTAGGTTTCGCCATAATCACTCTTGGAGAGAGAGAGAGAGAGAGAGAGAGAGAGAGAGAGAGAGAGAGAGAGAGAGAGAGAGAGAGAGAGAGAGAGAGAGAGAGAGAGAGAGAGGAGAGAGAGGTGGGGGGGAGAGTGAGAGAGAGAGAAAGAGAGGGAGAGAGAGAGAGGGGGGGAGAGGAGAGAGAGAGTGTGTGCGTATGTGTGTGTGTGTGTGAGAGAGAGACAGAGACAGAGAGGCGTGGGGGAGAGAGTGAGTGAGAGAGAGAGAGACAGAGACAGAGTGGCGTGGGGTGGGGGGGGAGAGAGAGAGAGAGAGAGAGAGACGATGAGAGACAGAGAGAGAAAGAAAGAGAGAGAGAGTGTGTGTGTGAAAGAGAGAGAGAGAGAGACGATGAGAGACAGAGAGAGAAAGAGAGAGTGAAAGAGAGAGACGATGAGAGACAGAGAAAGAGAGCGAGAGAGAGAGAGAGGGTGGGGGGAGAGGGGGGAAAAAGAGAGAGAGAGGGGGGGGGACGAGGAGAGAGAGAGAGAGAGAGAGAGAGAGAGAGAGAGAGAGAAGAGAGAGAGAGAAAGAGAGAGAGAGAGAGAGAGAGAGAGAGAGAGCGAGAGCGAGAGAG
>NC_091550.1:32199420-32201920 GCF_042767895.1 Penaeus vannamei | reverse complement strand
ATTGTTGTTGTAATCGGCGTTGTTGTTGTTGTTGTTGTTGTTGTTGTCATTGTTATTATCACTATTGTTGTTGAAGATGTTGTTATCATTGTTATTATCATTGTTGTTGCTGTTGACATTGTTATTGTTGTTACTATTATTATGATTTTATTATCAGCTTTTTAATCTCATGTCTGTTGTTGTTGTTACCATGATTATCGTTAACATTATCTTTATGATCATCATTATGATTATCATCATTATCATTATTGTTATTGTTATTATTATTATTATTATTATTATTATTATTATTATTATTATTATTATTATTATTATTATTATTATTATTATTGTTATTGTTATTATTATTATTATCATTATTATTATTATTATTATCATTATTATCATTATAATAATTATTTGTAGATTGTTATCATAATCATTATCATTATCGTTATTATCATTTGTTAACTATCATTACAATTTTCATTATTATTATCTATATTATGATTGTACTACTATCATTATTATCATCAATCAAGTTATCATTATTATTATTATTACTCATAACAATAACAATGACTTTTATTGAAATTATTATGATAGTTATTATTGTTATAACTGTAGTCGTTATTATCGTTATTGTTATGATCACTGTTATTATCATTATTATTACTACTCTTATTATTATGATCATTACTATTACTATTGTTATTGTTGTTGTTATTGTGTTTGGAAGAATGGCATGGTAATAATTATTAGTATTATCATTGATATTATCATAATTGTTATTATTATTATCAATGTAATGATCATTATCCTTATAATGAAAATAATAATAATAATAATAATAATAATAATAATAATGATAATGATAATGATAATGATAATGATAATGATAATGATAATGATAATGATAATGATAATAATGATAATAATAATTATAATAATGGTGATAATAATAATAATGATGATAATAACAATAATAATGATAGTAATAATGATATTATTATTATTATTATTATTATTATTATCACTATAATCACTATCGTTATCATTATCATTATTATTGTTATTTTTATTATTATCATCATTATCATCCTTATTACCATTATTATCATTACTATCATTATCATCAATATTATATTCACTGTTTTTTATGCCTATTATTATCATTATTATTACTATTGTTGTTGTTGTTGCTGCTGTTATTATCATTATTATTACTGATGTTATTCTTCTTCTTATTGATGTTATTATCATTTTCATAATCATTATCATCATCATTATCATTATCAATCCTAATACTAGTATTATCCTTTTTGTGGTTACTATTATTATCATCATTATTATCATTGTTATTATTCATTTTCATTATTGTTATCATTATCATTATTTTTATCATTATTGTTATTATCATTATCATTGTCATTATCATATCATTATCACAATCATCATTATTATCATCATTTTTATTATCATAATCATTACATTGTTATTATCATCATCACTATTGCATTGCTATCATTGATATTTTTATCATTATTGTCGTTGTTATTTTTATCATCATTATTAGAATAAAAACAATGATAGCAAGGATAATTATCCTTATTTTGTTAGCAGAAGCATTATTGTCATTATCATCCTCATCCTCATCATTATCATTGGCACTGTTAATTATCATTACTGTTATCGTAATCATTATCATTACACCCATTATTATCATTACTGTCATTGCTAATTCCATTATATTTTGTCAGAATGATTGCGACATGTTCAAACGGAATTCTGAATTCTTCTAACAGAAAACTATCCGTATAATTTTGAAAAATGATCGGAGAAATCGAAAACAAGAATTTTCTTCACATCACAAAAACCCTCTTCTTTCCAGTTCCCAGAGTAGATTCTCCAGAGAAAGTATATCCGCATTTTTCAACATATGTATGTTCCAGTCCCTGAAAACAAACAAACAAACAAAACAATCGGAAAAAAATCAACACTAGCACTGTGAGAAGAGGAGGAGGAGAAGAAGAGGGGGAGGAGGAGAAGAAGAGGAAAAAGAAGAATAGAGGAGGAGAAGAAGAAAAAGAAAAAGGAAGGAGGAGTAGAAGAAGAAGTAGAAGAAAAGAGGAGGAGGAGAAGAAGAAGAAGAAAAAAAGGGGGTAGGACGAACAGGAAAAGAAGAAGAAAAAAGGCATGGAGGAGGATAAGAACGAGAAAAAGAAAAGGAGGAGGAGGAGGAAAATAGTGATAATAATAACAAGAAGAAAAAGAAGGAGGAGGAGGAGAAGAAGAGGAAGAAAAAAGAACAGGGTAAGAAGCCCCAGTCATCGGGCCGGCGTAACTCCATCATTATTGGATATGGAAAATTCGCGCAGTAAACCATGATTTATCCTGAAGCACCGACCTCGCTCCCGCCCTCTTGATATGCTAAATACACGCTTTCAATACGCTCTCCTCTCCCCTCTCCGCCCTGCTCTGTCTGCCTGCCTGTCTGTCTCCCTGCCCGTCTGTCTGTCTA
>NC_091550.1:32176808-32188920 GCF_042767895.1 Penaeus vannamei | reverse complement strand
TCATCATCATCATTACTGTTCTTTTACCATTATCATTGTTGCTACTAATATCAATGCCATAATTATATCAATTATTATTCTTATTGTTATGATAATCATTATTGTCGTTGGCATTACTTTTATCATTAGTAATACTATTATCATCATTATTATTACTGTTAATACTTTTGATTATGATTATAATTATTACTATTATTATGATTATGATTGTTTTCATTATTATTAGTATGATTTAATGTCATTATCCTTATCATTATTATTATCATTCATATCATTATCACCCTTATCATCATCATTGTTAATACTATTGTTATCATTATCATTATTTTGTCATCATCATTATTTTTATCAATATTACCATTGTTAGTATCATTGTTCACACACACACACACACACATATTTAGGGCGTCCATAGAGCCTCTTTACACATTCAGAAAAATATTATAAAGACAATTGATGAGATATCTTAATCAGATAAAGAGGTACAGTTTAATGAACCCGTATACAATGGCTTCTCCTCAATAGAAGGCACAATGCGTATCAAAGTTGACACAACCGGAAACGCAGACTCGACGAAACTACAGAACTACGTAAGGAAGAGATCCACCGTCATTCCCGTCATTCCGTGCATGACACAACAATTTATGGAGACAAACGGCCGTTTTGTTAGACTTGTGCGAGGCCCGACCCAAAGTATATTCGATTACTTAACATGCAAAAATAAAGATATGAATGCATATTTATCAGTCTAGACATGCATATCAGCCCGGCAAATAGATGGTTGAATATACATCTATCATATATATAGACAGATATGCCTTCATTTATGCATCTCAGTTTATGAGTATTCATTGGATTGGGCCTAGCACAATTTTAACAAACCGACAGAAAGACGTTGTTGAATAAAGGAAAGAGAGGACGACCGGGAACATCTGAGGGAAAAAAACGATCGTGCAGGACAAGCCTTTAGTCGCTCTCCTACTAAGTCCGTCCGTACTGCTGCCAGACAGAGCCACTGCGCTCAACAGTGCACGAAGTCCTACACAAGAACTGTACGCTTACACAGAACAACTCTTAGAAAGCTAAAAGATAAACCAAGACGAAGAGAGATTGCAATTAACATGCTTTAAAGAATTTCTGGTTTGGTTTAGTGATGAGGCAACCTTTCATGTTCCAGGGAAACTGAACACCCATAATGTGAGAATCTCGGGACCAGCTGACCCTCGGCGAGATGGTCCAAAGGTGCTGTGGACTCGAGTGCAGTCGAAATATTGGGCCATTTTTCTTCAACGAGACATCAACTGCAAATATTTACCTTGACCTTTGACTGAATATGTGGCACCACAACTAAATGATATCCACCCAACCATCATTTTCCAGCGAGAAGATGCACCACCACACTGGGGGCTGCATGTTCGTGGGTTCCGAAATCAAACATTTTCAGACAAGTTGGATCGGAAGAAATGGCCCGCTTCCCTGGCCACCGCGTTCGCCAGATATCACTCCCTTGGACTTCTTTCTGTGGGCTTTTGCTAAAGATCTTTTGTATCAAATAAAGATACAGGACATCGCAGGCCTAACGGAAAAGGTAAGTGATGTCACTCTGACCATTGATGATGCTATGCTACTGCAGACATGACAAGATGTACCGTCCTGATGTGCTTCGTGCAACTAATGGAGCCCATGTAGAGGTGTATTCCTCATTTTGTAAGAATTTCCACATATTTGTGTGTGTGTGTGTGTGTGTGTGTGTGTGTATGTGTGTGTGTGTGTGTGCGTGTATGTGTGTCACAGTGCGTGTGTGTGTACATATAAAATCTGATTTAATGTTGGTCACTGTTTAATGACTCGTAACTGTTGTCGCTAACTTCTCTCTCCATCGCAAGTGTTCGACGCTTCGCTATTCTCAAATTCATTTTCCTGACCAAGCATCGTGACTTTTCGCGCTCAACCTGATCTATTCATGGACTTCCCATTCCTTTCCCTCTCTGGAGAAGGAAGAACCACTCCTTGGACCACTCTCATCTTCCTACCCCCTCAGCCATTCCCTCTGTTGCTCCTCCCAACATTACGCTCCCATCACCCCATCTCCCTTCCCTCCTACTTCCCTTACTCCCTTCATCCTTACTCCCGTCTCCCCCATCACCCCATCTCCCATCCCTCCTTCCTTTACTCCCTCCTCCCCCATCCCCCAGTCTCCTTCCCTCCTCCTTTTCTTACTCCCTCCTCCCCCATCCCCTCGTCTCCTTCCCTCCTTTCCTCCTCCCAACATTGCTCCCTACCCCCCCCTTCCCTTCCCCCACCCCCACGCCCCTGCTCACGCTATGAGGATTCAAAGGTGCCGGAGCCTGAATGCAAATGCCTGAACTATCGAATCTCATGAAGGTAATGTCCGCCAAGACATGCTAGATCTTCTTCCCCGCCGCCTGGATTTGGGAAAGAGGGGGTGGGGGTAGGAGGGCCATTGGGAGGAGGAGGGGGGGTGGAGGTAGGGATGGAGAAAGGAGGAGGAGGAGAAGGAAGAAGCGGAGAAGGAGGAAGAGGAGGAGGAGGGGGCGGTGGCAGTGAAGGAGAAGGAGGAAGAGGAGAAAACGGAGGAGGAGGAGAAAGAGGAGGAAGCGGTGGAGGGGGAGGAGAAGATAGGGGAATTGGTGATGGGGGAGGAGGATAGGAGAAGGAGGAAGAGGAGGAGGAGGTAGTGAAAGAGGGAGAGGAAGTAGGTAGGGGGAGATGATGATGATGCGGAGGAGGGTCATGATAGAGAAGGAGGAAGGGGGAGAAGCAGGGAAGAAGGTGGGGGCGGAGGTAGTACAGGTGGGGGGAAAGCAGGAAAAGTAAAGGATGAGGGGAAAAGGGGTGATGAAAAGGGGTAAAAGAGAGGAATTAAACGAGAGGCATGGAAGGTGAGCTGAAGCAGAGAAGGGACAAAAGGAAAGCGGAATGCGATAATGAAAAAAGGTAAATAGATCGAGAGGAAAATGATACGGTGAAAATGGGAAAAGAAGAGATACCACAAGCCTTGAAAAATACATAAAAGATTGGGTGATATATAGGTGAAGGAGGGAGGAAGGGGAAGATAAGAGAAAAAAAAGATAACAAGAAAGGAAAATGGACGAGAGAGAGAAAAAAAAAACGGGAGTTGCAAGAAGACACAGAATGAAAGAGAGGAGAGACATGAAAGACGAGGTGATACAAGGATGGAGAAATGAGGGGGGGGGGGGAGGGCGGAGGGCGGAGGGCACAGGGGGAAAAGCAAGAGAAAGAAAAAAAATGAAAAGACGAGAAAAGGAAGAAATACTTGAAGGCACCAAATGAAAGGAGGGAGAAACATGAAAGACGAGATGATGCAACAGAGCGAGGAGTTGGAGGGAGTGATAGAACACCGACAGAGGAGAAGGCATGAGGCAAAAAAGGTAGAAAAGGAGAAATGATGCAAGGAGACGTCAAAGGAAAGAGAAGAGGCAAATGGAAGACGAGAGTGGAAAAAAGATGGAGAGAAAACATAAGCAAGAGAGAAACAGGAGCGCGGGGAGACTCGAAATGAAGGAGACAGGAAGGTGTGATGATGGAGGGAGAAGGAGCCAGGAGAGGTGGACAAGAAGAACGAGGAGCGAGGAAGAAGATAGAGCTAAATGCAACGGAGAGGAAGCGAAGGGGAAGCGGAGGCGCCCTCGAAAGCACAGAAGCGGACATTATGATAACGCAGATAAGACCAGAGAGCAGGAACGCCCAAAGGGATCCATTGCGATAACAGCGAGCAACTTGGACCGGCTGGGCGCTCGTGCTCGCCAATGAAAGAAAATGAATAACACACGCAGAGGGGGATGAAAGGGAGAGGGAGAGACAGAAGAGGGGGGGGAGAGGGAGAGGGAGAGGGAAAGGGAGAGGGAGAGGGAAAGGGAAAGTGAAAGTGAAAGAGAGAGAGAGAGAGAGAGAGAGAGAGAGAGAGAGAGAGAGAGAGAGAGAGAGAGAGAGACAGAGAGAGAGAGAGAGAGAGAGAGAGAGAGAGAGAGAGAGAGAGAGAGAGAGAGAGAGAGAGAGAGAGAGAGAGAGAAAGGAGGAGGGGGAAGGCAAAATGAACGACGATGTCCAATTGCACGCTGGCCCTCCAGAGTGCAACACGAATGAGACAAAACGGCCGGAGATAATTAATTCCAGTCCGGATTTTAACCGTAAAACAGCCCTAAAACAACCCATTCGCAGAAACATGAAAGTTAGACATAAAAGGCTGGTTTGACGTAAAACCTTCGACTGTGACTCCAATAACTGCAACCGAAAGTGCAATTCATGATATTGTGGTAAACATCCTTAAAAAAAATAATAATAATAAAATGAAAAATAAATAAATAAATAAAATAAAATAAATGCATGAGGAAAAATAACAAAGAGAAAAAAAGGATAACAATTTGAAAACAAAAGTCAGAAGCCACATCACGGTTTTCTTACACCTTCCCGACGAGGTCCTTTGGCCCCGTGGTCAGGGAGGAGGCTCGACCTACGTGTTGGATGTTAATGAGTTACCTGTGAGGCTGCTAATTGGACGCCCGATCCTCTTGTACCTGGGAACTTGGCCAATCAGTGGGGCTGACCACGTACCTGGAATATCAATTATTAAATTTTAACTCTTTTATATCCATTTATGTTTTATCTTTGCTATCCTCATTTAACTGTTTCATTTTTTAAAGATTACTGTGCGTGGGCTAATTGTCAGTAACGTCCCCATTATCGTCATTAGTAAGCATTACTGTTTACATTGCCATTATGATTTATTATTATGATCATTACCTTAATAATAAGAATAAGAATGGTCATGATGATAACAATGATGATGGTAATAACATTAATGATAATGGTTATGACCGTAATAATGATGATGATGATAATAATCAGATGGTGATGGTGATGATGATGATGGTGATGATGATGATCATCTGGTTATTATCATTATTATCATCATTATTACCGTCAAAATCATTATCATTAATATTATTACTCTCATCATTATCATTAATATTATTACTCTCATCATTATCATTAATATTATTACTCTCATCATTATTATTATTATTATCGTTATTACTATTTCATTGTCATTATTATCAATATCATTATCATTACCAGTATTCCTATTAGCATTATCGCGATTGCCATTATCATTATTATCATAATTACTTACATCATCGATGTCATTATCAATATTAACATCATTGTCCTTTTTATCATCTTCTTATCATTATAATTACTGCAACCATCATCGCCATTGTACCTTACCGTATATTTTTTCAGCAAATATCCCGTTCGCACATCCACACACTAAAAAAAAAAAAAAAAAATCAGGAATATGGAACTGAGACGAGGATGCGAACCTCGGGGTGAATCGCCTGAGGTATTGGTCTCGCGTCCCCCGCGCTGGCCGTCCCCGCGCCCCCTGTGTGCCGCAGCCCCCGCCCCTTCCCGAGAACCTGTGTGTCTCTAGACTTGATTTCCTGGCGTGGTCACGTGAGGTCACTCTTCCCGGGTGCTTTTCCTTCCTCATTTGCATTCGCTTGCATCCTGTTTTGTTAGATTTTTTTTTTTAAACTTTCTATCTAACTTGTATATCCATTTCTATTCATTTTTTTTCCGAATAACTTTGCGCCAGTTTTCGTCGCTTTTGTCCTTCAAAATTCTCTACTTTTAGTTCTCCTTCATTATCTTTTAATGTCCACTCATTTCCAATCCACTCATTCCTCCACTTACCTCCCAGCCTCATTCTTTTCCCTCTGCCTGTCCCTCATTATAGTGTGTAATCCGGCTTGTCATATCACAAAGCGGGGAGACGGTGGCAGTCTTGTGTGGTAATGCGAGGTGATGAGAAGCGGCCGTTTAACACCTCGAGAAGCGCTGTGTTTCTCTCTTAATACCTGTTTAGCGTTAAAAGGGAGAGGGCGGAGGCGTCTGGAGTACAGAGTCCGTAATAATAGCTTGTAGAGTATAGTATTTAGCTTCAGGATCGAGAAAAAATGTTTCCATTGAAGTACTTTGTTAGGGCTAAGAAGGAAAAGCCGCCGTGTTTACAGGCAAATTCCTAATTCTACCATCGAGTAGCACAGGAAGTATCCACGGAAATAGAAATCCACGAAAATGGGAAACTGCGATAGCAATAAAACGGATTCAAGTGCCTCCTCCCAGCTGAGGCGAAAATACAGGCCACAGCAAGCAGTAACAGCTCGGCCAGAACCCACAGCCGGGAAGCAAAGCGCGAGACTCGAGCAGCAGCGCGAGAAAATGGCCAAGACAAAGGGCCCGGAAGCGGCGTAGGTGGGGCCTCAAGGAGGGGCAGGAACACGTAGCTAATATTCATAAACGTCTTACCAAACTCTATTTTAAAGGAAGTTAGAAGCGGAAAAGGGAGAGGAAAAAGTTTGGCCAGCAGAAATTAACGTTTTTTTCAGGTAAAGATATAAAAAAGGAAACTTATGTTAATGTACTTTACTCTTTATAACAACATCGATAATGTCAAAATTATATAATGATAGAAATGAGATCATTTAGCAGTATCACTGTTGTCAGTAGTAGTAGCAATAAAGTCCTATGCCTAACTTACTTTGCTTACCGTGGAATTTCAATTGTATTTACTCAATAGATTTAACCTGTATTCCAACCTGTTAATAACTTCATAATAAGTAGAGTTTTTGGATTTCCATTTAAATCACATTGAGAGTCGGCGTTCGCACCATCATTTTCTGAAGGAATTGGCGATGCCTCGTAAATCATGCTTACATAAGGGTATGCATGGAAGCGCCCTTGTCCTCTGCAGAGGAAATGAGACCGATGCTGAACGGGGATTATAGTGCCATCCTAATCACCGGAGATTAGAATTAAAACAGAATGTTTCTATCGCATGTAGGATATTTCATTTCCTACATGCAATGCGATATACACATCTATCTATCTGTCTATCCATACACATATACGTGTAGTTGTATGTGCGCGCGTGTGTGTGCTTGTTTGTGTATGTATATGAATACATGCATGTATGTATGCATGTATATATGCATGGTTACATGTATGTATGTATGTATGTATATATGTATGGTTACATGTATGTATGTGTGTATGTATGTATGTATGTATGTATGTATGTATGTATGTATGTATGTATTTGTGTCTGCATGCATGCATGCATATATGTCTGTATGTATGTATATATGTATGTATGTATGTATGTATATATGTATGGTTACATGTATGTATGTGTGTATGTATGTATGTATGTGTGTCTGAATGCATGCATGCATATATGTCTGTATGTATGTATATATGTATGTATGTATGTATGCATATATATATGTATGTATGTATACATATATGCATGTATGTATATAGGCATTTATGTATGCACAGTCAAACAGATAGATAGACAGTGTCCCGCATTACTTAGGAGGCCGCACATTTATATCCTGCAAATGATGTCCCTCGAGAGGAACATCCGCTTTGTAAAACGGCGCTGACTTACTGCTTCCGGATGAAAACGTGACAAAAACAGTGAAGATGAAACCTAAAGAGAAGAGTCTTAAGAAGGAAAACCCCGGAATACGTCGCTTACGTGCAATATAAGATAGAACTCCGCGCTCCGTTGATTTGCTTACAATCCCTTGACGAATCATTGCCGTGAGCAGGTGGTGAGAATGATGATATAAAAGTGTATTGCAATGGCACCATTTCCATATGACTCACCAACTGGTCCTCCTGCAACCGTCTGCAATGACCGTTATCCATCAGCCAGAATACAGGGGATATTTGCTCGTAAAGCGAAGGCGACGGATGCCCTTCATGCATTCATTCATCATTCATGCAAAAAACCTTCATGTAGTTGTGCCAAATATGCGTACTTGCAAGGACGTGTTATTTGGTCATTAAGGACGAGGAATTCTTTTCTGTGTTTGTAAGGACTTTGTGAGGTTTCATGTATGAATAATCCCACTATTTATCCATATGTCCTTTCATTAAGAGAGGTATAATCAAATTAAGTGTTATAATGTCACAAAATATAGTAAACTTTTTTGTTTCCCATCGTAGGGAACATCACCTACGGTAACCTTTTTGCTCAAAACTCCCCGTTCTTGTCAGCCATTCGATGTGTGTAATTTTCCATGTGGTTAAATCTACACAGCCCCCATTCAGACTTATTCCATCAATATCTTATTATCTTTATTCTAGCTATGAATAATGAGCCATGTAACCGATAAAGCTGTATGTATGTATGCATATGAATAGCACTTATTACTGGATAATTACTTCAGTCAGTATCTCTGAATATGTATATCTATAAAGAAATGATATATATGACTGAACCGTGGAAAGCAAGCATAACATGCCTACTGAAGAAGAGTATTTTACATAAATTTTGTTGCCTAATTTGAATATTCGTTATTTTTCTTTTCAGTGAAGCATACAAGCTGGAGTAGCATATTTCGTCCGCTTTTTACAGGCCAGAATCTCTCGTCCCGGTGTATTTTTAACACATACCAACTGACTCCAGTTATTTCAGGCTGAGAAATTCAGGATTGAAAAGAGAGAAAAGAACGAGCGAGCGAGCCAGAGAGAGAGAGAGAGAGAGAGAGAGAGAGAGAGAGAGAGAGAGAGAGAGAGAGAGAGAGAGAGAGAGAGAGAGAGAGAGAGAGAGAGAGAGAGAGAGAGAGAGAGAGACGAGGGGGGGGGGGGGGGCAGACCGACAGGCAGGCAAACACAGAAAGAGACAGTGAGAAAAACAGATAGTTGACGACAGACAAATTTGCATAGAAGTACAAAATGTGCATAACCATGTTTCACAGGGCCCGTTGAGAACTATATATACGCATATATCTATATGAATATGCATACTTACACATTCACACACAGACACACATAATCATACATGGCCAATATCCACCAAAATGCGGATGTCTCATAAGAATGCTGGCTAAGTCATCACCTTGCGGTCAGAATTTACAAACATAAAAGAGATCTCGTCCCTGCGGTAGGAAGACCTTCACAACGGGGCTCTCCAGACAACGATCGTGTACAGTGTTGGCTTTGGGAAGGTCGCGCAGTTTGCAAAACGGATAATGGGGCACGTCCTCTGCCCGAGACACTTGCTAGACTGGCCGGTACCCCAACCGGAGACGCGCACTCACCACATTGTGTCTGCGCATCATGAGCCCATGGCGACGGTATTTGTGCGCACAATTCCCAAAATGTTCGTAGTGTTGAATGGAAACACTACTATCACGTTCGACATTCCTACGATTCACTATGAAACCATGATATTCGGAGGGAGGGCATGACATGTATATCCAAGGCATTTCCAGGGCACAAACAGTCTTAACAAGATTGCCCACAGTGTCATTGCTCACGAGTCCGACGTGAAAAGGCACCCATATAACACACAACAAGAGTCAAAGATCCTAGTATGATCACAACTTCGTTCAGCCCCCTCTGAGTGAGGGGAATGACTGCATCATGGCACGTGCCGCGCTCTCGTCTGCCTGCAGAGAGGTGGTGGGCAGCGGAAACAGCGGCAGACACTCTAGCGATGGCCTCTAGTGCCAGTTGCTTCTGCTGGAGTGGAAGGTCAACCTTGGAGATCGGAGTGAATGGGACCTCTGGAGGAGATACTCACGAAGGCGGTAAGCTAGGATCTTGATGACATTGGAGTTGCAAGGTGCGAGGCGGGGAGAGTAAACCCTGTCGACGAGAGGGGGCAAATTTAGCTCGGACTGCATAGTAACTACCCTGGGTGAAGCAGAGCAACCAGGGATAAATCGCATGACTGTTTTTTTTTTTCTTTTTTCCAGAGGCTCCAGTGCTGACTTACAGAGTCGAAAGAGAGTTGGGGAAAGGTCGTCGACAACAGATCTCATGTACATCACGTAGATGATTTTGGCCAAAGAGGCTGAGAGAGAGCGAGAGCCAGAATAAAGCAGACGATTTGCATAAGCAACTAAATAAGTGATTAGCACTGATTTGTTTAATTTCTTGACTCACGGCAAATCATCGCAAAGATGAGAAGGCCTAATCCAGCTGGCTTCAAACCGGGATTCGCTTACGAACGGTCGACTGTCGCATGAGGAGCACCGGGTTAGGACTAAGGCCCGTACGTTTGAAACCTTTCGCCAGGGGTGGCATTCGATTTCGCCGGGCGATCGGGTGGCAAGTCTTCGCCAGGCGATCTTACGCCAGGGCTGAAGTTCAGTCGTATTGGAACAGCCTGGGGACGCGAAGTCGCGAGAGCCCTCCCTCTCCCGTGATTGAATACCATTTTCTTGTTTTCAAATTATAAATTAGTAACATATTTGTGTATGATATGATATAGGAATTTTGAAATATCTGAAATTCACAATTTATTATGAAATAACGTATATATGTATTTTTTTTTTCAAGACTATCAATGTTCCAGTCGAGAGCTCAAGACATCAGCTATACCCCCCCCCCTCCCGAGATGACTTAGAATCAAGTTGTTGTTATTTTGGTTGTATGGATATTTTTCTTTTCATAAACATTATCATGTTTTGATGATAGCATGTTTACTACCGGCTATAGAAACATAGCTGTCGTACTCCACTGCTCTGCAATGAGGCGTGTCTAACCTAATCTAACCATGACCTTGTAGCCCTACAGTTCACTATTATATATCGGTTAGGTATAGTAAAAGGATTAATTTTTAACTCCTTTGTATAAAGTGAGGCTATTACGGAGATAACATTATCGTCTTCTCCCGAGGTTAATAATTAAGCTTAGGTTATGTTAGGTTTGGTATGGTAAGATAATATACTATAGGGTAATATGATATAGGTAAAGTACGGTAAGGTAATATAATTCTAAAAAGTCCCTGCTAAGTACCAACAATTTACTGCACATGGTTATATAAGGCACTGAAGATGTAAACAAATTTGCATTTCCCGCGTTTTCTCAGTCGCCGAAGCGCTAGATTTAACAGGAATACAAGATGTTAGCGCCTGGCGATCCTTTTCATTCGCCAGGCCTGGCGACCGCCCGCCTTGGCGAACGTTGAGTTTTAAAGTAAGGCCTCCCTCACTCAGAGGGCCTAAGGCGCGTACTTTTAAAACCTTTCGCCCATGTTGGCGACTGACTGGCGATGCTGCGCCAGGCGATCATCTGTGTGAGGGAGGCTTTACTCGAAATCCAACGTTCGCTAAGGCGGGCGAACGAAAGGGATCGCCAGGCTAACATCTTGTATTCCTGCTAAATCTAGCGCTTCGACGACTGAAATAACGCGGGAATCGCAAATTTGTTTACATCTGCAATGCAAAGGTCACCATGGCAACCAGCACCGAAGTTTGTCGTTCCTCTCCCATATCCATTTTGGATAAAAAAAACAAAAAAACTACGGGACCTCATAGAGGACTGTATAGAGGCCGTTTTAATTCCTAACCTAACTCTACCTTACCTTGCCTAACATAACCATTTTATTATACCTAATTGATATAAAATATTGAACTGTAAGCTTACAAGGGTATCATTAGACACGCCTCATTACAGAGCGGTGGAGCATGACAGCTGTGTTTCTATAGCCTGTAGTAAACATGCCATCATCGAAACACTTTCGGTAACATTTGTGAAAGGAAAATTATCCCTACAGCCAAAATAACAACTTAAATCAAAATAAGTGATCTCGGGGGCGGCAGGGATACCGCTGTCTTGTTTTCGATTGGAAAATTGATAGTCTTGAAAAAGCTACGTATATGTTATTTCACAATAAACTGTATTTTTCAGAAATTTTAAAATTACAATGTGATTCCTATATCCTATCATACACAAATTTTGTTACTGATTTGTAATTTGAAAGCAAGAAAATGCTATTCAATCACGGGAAAGGGAGGGCTCTCGCGACTTCGCTTCGCCAGTAGGCAGTTCCAATACGACTGAACATCAGCCCTGGCGTAAGATCGCCTGGCGAACACTTGCCATGCTTTTAGTAGTACGAAATTCCCGATCGCCAGGCGAAATCCACCCCTGGCGAAAGGTTTTAAGAGTCCGGCCTAAGGAAGAACCTCGGTGCCTGAGACAGAGGAAGGCTTCAACCTCCCTCTTTGCCGTCTCCTCATATGCGTCTTTTTTCTACATCCTT
>NC_091550.1:32166808-32169308 GCF_042767895.1 Penaeus vannamei | reverse complement strand
ATTAATGTATCTTTTTATTTGCTCTTTTATCAATGTAGTGTTTATGATGTTAATACTACCAACATCATTACCCACGAAAATGAGTATTATCATATCTATTATCATTACTCTTAACATTACTATTATTATTTTCCATTATCATTGTTATCATTACTGTTATTGTTATAGTAATTATTATTATCATTAACATCATTAACATGATTATTATCATTATCACTATTATTATCATTATTATTATTTTATTATTATTATTATTATTATTATTATTATTATTATTATTATTATTATTATTATCATTATTGTTATTATTATTATTATTACTATTATTATTATTACTACTACTACTACTACTATTATTATTGTTATCATTATTATTACTATCATTATTATTATTACAATTATTATTTTTATTTTCATTATCATTATCATCATTCATGTCCTTATTATCATTATTCATATTATCAATATTATCATTACCATTATTTTTTATTACTATTATTATCATTATTGTTATTATCATTGTTATTTTATTATTAGCATTATTATCATTATTATTATTTTATTATTAGTATTATTATTATCATTATTATTATTATTATTATCATTATTATTATTTCTATTATTATCATTAGCATTATCATTAGCATTATTATTATTATTGTTATTATCATTATTATTATTATTATTATTATCATCATAATTATTGTTATTATTATTAATGTGATTATTATTCTTATTATTATTAATGTGATTATTATTCTTATTATTATTATAATTATCATCATAATTATCATTTTATCATCATTAATATCATTATTATAATCACCATCATTATCATCCTTATCATTATTGCTAGTGTTATCATCATCTTTATTATCATTATTATTATTATCATTATTATTATTATTATTATTATTATTATTATTATTATTATTATTATTATTATTATTATTATTATTATTATTATTATTATTATCATTATTATTATTATCATTATTATTATTATTATTATTATTATCATTATCATTATTATTATCATTATTATCATTATTATTATCGTTGTTATCATTATTATTGTTGTTGTTGTTGTTAATATTGTTATTATCATTATCATTATAATTGTTATTGTTATCATTATTATTTTCATTATCATTAATATTAACATTATTATTATCACAATTATCATTTTTATTTTCATTATTACTATCATCATTCGTTATCATTATCATTACTATTATAATTATTATCATTATTGTTGATACTATCAATATTGTTATTTTCATTATTATCATCATCATTATTATCCTTATTATTATTTGATTATTATCATCTTCGTTATGTTGATTTTATATTCATTATTATTATCTTTCATTCATATTATCATTATTATTGCTTTACTTTTATAATCATGATGATAACAGTAATGATAATTGTAATAAAAATGATAATGATGATTGCAATGATTATAATAATAATAATGGTAATGATGATAATGATAATGATAATAACAATAAAGACGATGATAACACTGATAACTAAAACCCTAACATTCATGATAATACTGATAATAATAATGATAATAATAATAATGATAATGATGATGATAATAATGATAAAAAACATGATAATGATTATGATAGTAATAATCATGACAATAATAATAATAGTAGTTATAATGATAATGATAATAAAAACATGATGATAACAGTACTACTACAACTCCTACTACAACTAATGAAAACAATTATAATAATATTAATGATAATAGCAATGATGGCAATCATTATAATAATGATAATAATAATAATAATTGGTTAGTTAGTTTCTTGGTTTGTTCGTCGGGTACCAGGATAACTCAAATATTATGGTCCGGATCCAGGATTTTTGTAATGATTTCATCAGTTACCCCTATTGCCTTGGCAATAAAGATATCTATTATTATCAATATCGTTATTATCATTATTATCATCCTTATTATAATCATCATTGTTACCTCCAGAAATGTTTTGGTAGCGTTGGTTAGTTATATTGTTTGTTGGTAAGCAGGGTGACTGCCACTGAAATTTGGTGGTGATCCGGATCAAAGATTTTTTTAAGAATTCATTAGAATTGCGACTTTCAAAATTTCGTTTTATGATAATCATTATTATCATTATCACTATTAATACAATTGTCATCACTATCATTTTTATCGATATTGTTATTGTTATCGTTATTATTATCATTAATATTATCATTATTAATCTATTTCTTCGTTTGAATATTCTAATTGGATTTGTGACCCTATTGCCTTGGCGGAGGTATGCTCTCTCTGAGTGCTTCTAGTTATTATTATCATTGTCATTGTCATTTTTCTATATTATTATCTTCGATTTATTGATAATATTATCATTATCATCATTATCATGATCATTTTCTTGATGTTATTATTATGATTATTAATATCATCATCATTATTGTACTACTAGTATTATCAATGTTGCTGTTATTATTTTCTATA
>NC_091550.1:32119308-32121808 GCF_042767895.1 Penaeus vannamei | reverse complement strand
CTTCCGAACGCCCCCTCCCCCCCTCCCCAGGCGACGAGTGCGGGCGGGTCGGGCGTCGGTGGCAGAGTTCCTCGCCGCCCATTCAGCGTAGTTTTCAACTTCCTCTTATCCTTCTCATTTAGCTAAACAATGAGCCTCTTCTGCCATTCTTCCTCCTCCTGCCGCTTCCTCTCCTCGACACTCTTCTTTTTCTCTTTCTTCTGTTCTGTCCCTTCCTCTTTCTCCTTTTCCTTCTCCTTCTCCTCCTCCCTCCCCTCCTCTTCTATCCTTACCATGTCCTCGTCCTCCTTCCCTACATGCACCTCATTTTCTTCCTCCTCCTCCTTCTCCTTTTCCCCTTCCCCACCTCCTCCCACCTTCCCCTTCCCCTCCCCCACCTCTTCATCCTCCTCCACCTCTTCCTCCACTTCCTCCTTCACCCCACCTCTTCCTCCTCCTCTCCATCGGCCTCCTCCATCGGCGAGCCAAGGGTGAGGGGGCAGTGTCACCCTTCTCTCGTGTAGTGTGACTAGTGTTGATTTTTAAAAGCACTTCTTACCTGCGTGCTACTGTGCTGGCGCGCTTGCTGAAGTTTTCCCTCCCGCTGCGCGTGTGAATGGGCGTTCCTCTTCTTCGGCTGTGGAGTGCCATCTCCCCCCCCCCCCGCTCCCTTACCCTCCCGTCCAGGCCACTCCACTCCTTTGGCATTCCCGTGTCCCGCCTTCCACTCTCCCCCTCTTCCCTCTTCCACTCCCCCCCCCCTGCCCTGCCCCCCTCCTCCTCGTCCCGCTCTGAATGCTCTCCGGCAACGAAATAATTTCTCGGATGAATGTCAAATTAGCCGTCGCGGGAGTTGAGGGTGGAGTAGGGGGGGGGTGGGGAGGAAGGGGGAGGGGGAGGAGGAGTTGAAATGCCCCCCACTTTGCTCGTGTCAACTCACTTTGCACCCTCCCCCCCCCTCCCCCCCGCCCCTTCTGCCCTTTGTAGCGAGGAGGAACCGCCTCCTTGTTCCTCTCTCGCCCTCCTCTTCCTCTCAGTGCTCTTATCAGCCTCTTTTCTTTATCCTTTTATATATAAACATACTGAAGAGAGGAAGCAAAGAAAAGGAACAAGTCGCCTCCCCCCCCTCCCCCTCCCCCGCCATATACAGAAACAGCCTCTCCTTTTCTTGCACTTTTTGAGACACTCCGACACTGCCACTTACTTCTCCTCCTTTCTTACTCCTCCTCTTTTCACCTTCTTCGCCCTCCTTCTCTCCTCCTTCGGCTCTTTTTATTCAGGCTTTCTTCCTCTTTCTCCACTTCTCCATTCTTATCTTCCTCTTATTATTATTCCTCTTGGTCTAGCTCCTCTTCCTCCTAATCCTCTTCCTTTTTCCCTTCCTCCGCCTCCTCCTCTTTCTCTTCCGTCTCCTCCTGCTCTTCTTACTCCCCGTCCACTCCATCCTTCTCGTTCCCCTTTTTCTCACCTTCCTCCTCCTCTTCCTCCTCACCTTTCTCTTTCTCTTCTTTCTCCATTTCCTCCTCTTCTTCTTCTCCTCTGCGTCCTCCACCTCCTGTTTCTCCTCAGCTTCTTCCTCCTTCTCCTTTCTCTCCTCCTCTTCTACCTCTTCCTCCTACTCGTCCACTCCCTCCTCCTCCTCCACTTCCTCCTATTCCTCTTCATCCGCATCCTCCTCATCTACCTCCTCCTCCTCCTCGTTCATTGTCTCCTCCTCCTCCTCCACTTCCTCCTACTCCTCTTCATCCGCATTCTCCTCATTTACCTCTTCCTCCTCCTTCTCCTCCACTTCCTCCTACTCCTCTTCGTCCGCATCCTCCTCATTCATCTCTTCCTCCTCCTCGTCCATTGCCTCCTCCTTCTCCTCCTCTACTTCCTCCTCCTCCTCATCCTCTACTTCCTCCTCCTCCTCTTCATCCGCATCCTCCTCATCTACCTCTTCCTCCTCCTCGTTCATTGCCTCCTCCTCCTCCTCCTCTACTTCCTCCTCCTCCTTCTCCTCCACTTCCTCCTACTCCTCTTCATCCGCATCCTCCTTATTTACCTCTTCCTCCTCCTCGTTCATTGCCTCCTGCTCCTCCTCCACTTCCTCCTACTCCTCTTTATCCGCATTCTCCTCATTTACCTCTTCCTCCTCCTCGTTCATTGCCTCCTCCTCCTCCTCCACTTCCTCCTACTCCTCTTTATCCGCATTCTCCTCATTTACCTCTTCCTCCTCCTCGTTCATTGCCTCCTCCTCCTCCTCCTCCACTTCCTCCTACTCCTCTTCATCCGCATTCTCCTCATTTACCTCTTCCTCCTCCTCGTTCATTGCCTCCTCCTCTTCCTCCTCTACTTCCTCCTCCTCTTCCTCCTCTACTTCCTCCTCCTCTTCCTCCTCTACTTCCTCCTCCTCCTCTTCATCCGCATCCTCCTCATCTACCTCCCCCCCCCCCAATTCCGCGACAGGACCCCTCGCCGCTCGCGCTTTCTCCGCGGGTCGTCCCGGCGGGGCTGGAGTGGCCGGTAATGGCATGTACAT
>NC_091550.1:32107459-32108808 GCF_042767895.1 Penaeus vannamei | reverse complement strand
TTATTTACGTCTTTTGATAAAAAAAGGTTCCCAGTTGCTATATTTCTGGACCACAGTAAAGCATTAAACACAGTCAACGAATACAACCTTCTTCCTAAATTAAACCACAATCGTATTGCAGGTCTATCAAATAATTGGTTTAAGTCATACTTGAAAAACAGGTCACAGTTTGTAAATCATCAGTGTTGTTCCGCCCAATCCCAAGCTTTCATTAGCTTTGCTGGAGTCCAAGCATGGAACAATTTACCAGCATCCTTAAGACAAGAGGCCAGAACAGATAAATTCAAACATCGCCTCAAAAAACACTTATTGTCACTTCAAACTAAATTCTCAGCACACAGAGGCTATGTGTATCACGATTCTGCTATGCAATAAATATCAAATATTTTATTGATGAATAACTCCTCACGTCTCTTCAGTATAAGGCATATGTAAGAACAAGGATTGCATGGAATAAACATTGTGATATATTTTTTTCTCTTTTGAAGATATGTACCAACTATTCTTCTTTAACGGATGCTATCTATAGTTTCAATGCAACGTAATTTAAATGTAATAGTCAACTATGTTCCTATACTGTAAGTTTTATAATTCAGTGTTCCTTGTATTTGTTTTTTTATTAATATTTCTGTTCCTGTTACCCATTTGTACCCATTCTTTATAGCCATTTCAGTTACATGTAGCATTACGAAATCATCATCATGACGTGTCTATTCGACTCTCAAAGAATCAGACAATTCAATGTATCTCCTTTTAAACAATATGCAATTGCTATGTGGCTGGATATACGTCTTGAGTCTAAATCTGAATCCGCTTCTCCTCCACCCTTCTCTTTTCCCTTTCACTCCTCCCCTTCCCTCCCCCCCCTTCTCTTTTCCCTTTCCTCCACCCTCCCCTTTCCCCTTTACCTCCTCTCCTTCCCCCTTCCCCCTCGCCCTCTTAGAGGCCGCCCTCCCCCCCAGCCGTCGTACATGACCCCCACTGACACCTCCTTCATCTTTGAAACATCAAACATCAAACGGAAGCTGAGGCGGAGGGGGAGGGAGGGGGAGGGGAGGGGAGATGGCTGACAGCAGGGGAAACGGACGAAGAAGTATAAAAGAGAAAGGTGAGATAACGGGGAGGTTCGGGCACTAAAACCCGACGTAAGAGAGCCGAGGACGGGGGTGAAGTGAGAGGAAAGCCGCGATAAAAGGAGAGATAAGAAACAGAAATAAAAGATATATATATACACATGTGTGTTGACATGTTGTTAGAGTTTCTTCCCTTATCTCTGTGTGTGTTTGCGGTTGGCGAAATCCCGTGACGGAGTAAAGGCCGCGCTTTTCTCTCCTTAAATTTTTTATTTG
>NC_091550.1:32072459-32074959 GCF_042767895.1 Penaeus vannamei | reverse complement strand
GACGATGAAGACGGAAAGTGTGAAAGAGTTTGGAAAGGGAAAAAATAAAACTTATGATCGGAGAAGTGTATGTGTGTGTTACGCAGACGTTTGTGTGTGGCCGTATGCCCTACGCACGCGCAGCACTGGGACAGGAGAGCACGAAGCAGAGCGGCCGTGTTTTGTGAAGGTGCGACCCTCTCCGAGCGCGCCGCCTGAGTGGGACATGCGCCCTGCACGTGGGCCATTCAGCTCGTCGCGGCCCCGGAATCATTCGTTTAGGCCGCTGTTAATCAAGAATTTGCAATGATTCGTGGCAGCGAACGCGCCGATGAGGCCCCTCTTTATGCATTTGCTGATACGCAAACAGGCATATTCGCACAGGATTGAACATGAACTTGTTGCAAAATGCATGCATGTTTATATTATGTACATTTATAAATATGTTATCTAGTGCTCATTTCCTTAACTATTGAGACATGCATGTATAAGTGCGTATGTGTATTTGTGTGTGTGTGTGGGTAAAATATACGTGTTTATTCATTCAGTATAATGCAGACAGACGATCAAACACTATGGAAGTTCAGAGCAAAAGCCTGAGCAATACATTCGAATTTATAGATACCGGTATACATCTTCACCATCACTGTCATTATTATTACTTTTTCATTGTCATTTTGATTATTATTCTTTATTAGTATCATCATTACCATAGTATTATTTGCAATTATAATTATTGATATAATGTTCATATTCATCACCACAATATAAATGATAATTTCAACATAATGATATAAAGGTAGTGATGTGGAACCCAAGCAGGTAGCTATGACTATGGCATCCGGTCATGTCATGAACTGAAGCTCCGAATCTCTCACCCTATTCAAAGAGTGTGGTATCAAGCGGTTCGAAACAAAATTCGAAACGTGTTGCCTGCAAAAAAAGGATGAAATCATCTCTGTCCTGTAAGATATGCGCATTCCCTTGTAACATGGGACTTGTCTTATCTACCAACTTCCACAGGGATCTGAAAACGTGTTTATTGATATCAATATGTATAATTATATTACATAAGGAACACTTCCTTTTTGCCACTACTATTCGGTTCAGTAATTCTACTTTAGGATGGGTGAACAGAAAGTTACCAAATCCTCATAATATTACATTTTTCTTTAAGAAACATCTCTTAGTACAATGATGATTCCTTCATCAAAATGATCTAACCCACTGATAGGGCTGTCATATTGCTGTACCAGGCAAAGTTAAGCTAGATAAAGATGCCTGCGCTCACTGTTTGAACCCAATCAGCTGTTTTGGAAAGTTGCATACGAGTAGTAGTCCTTTTGCTACACGTGTGGCGATTGGTTTGTATAAGGCAACCATGATTCTCTTAGTGCCATCTACCATCATCAAGATAATGACGAAGTATGGTAATAATAATAGGGCCTTGTGAATGGTTAGTGGATCATCCTTTGGACCAAAATAGTACTACTACCTTACCACTGTATCTGAAAGTGCGTTCCTAGGGGAGAATTTAGTGAATTGCTTGAGGAGCTCGATATTTTCAACTCGATGAGTTTTCATACGCCTGACAGCTCCGATGCTAAGCCTACGAAACTTGAAATTGTTGCACGTTTGTTGCACTGCAGATAAGGCCCTACTAAACTTCACGAATCTAACCTACCTTTTAGGTTAAGTCATTGATATTGTGGTGGACTGCGGGAGTTATGGAGAGGGGTGCACAGCGAGTGTTGGGCAGGCGGTTTTCCTAGTTTATTCTTTAGTATTAAAGGTTCCTATTCCATATACGGCGTAAAAGTCGCTCCCTTCTTTTGGATAGAGATATTTGGGTATACATCTATCCATCTATATCTATGCCTTTTGATATACATCTATCTATCTATATCTATATATCTATTTATCTCTCCCCCTCTCATAAATATATATATATATATATATATATATATATATATATATATATATATATATATATATATATATATATATATATATATATCACGCTCAAAATGCAATTTAGAGGCGCCGCTCCGAAAAGATGACGCATGTACCTACACCCGCTATATTTAAAGGGAATGCGAGATCTGAAACCATGCCCAGTCGCCTTTACTCTATCATAGCCTTCCATAGCACCCTCGATCATCTCTCTAACCGCTCCGTTGTTTAGGGGGTGTTTCAGGGTTCTATAAGGGGTCTATAAAGGGTATACGAGTACTCAAACCATATCCATTCTCATTTACTCCGTGACAGTTTTCCATAGCACCCTGGTTCACCTTTGTACAGCTTGTCATTGTATGTAAGGGGTCTATAAGGGGATGAAAATTTTTAGACCGTACCCAGTCTAATTTAGTAATTTACTCTGTGATAGGTTTCCATAGCACCCTAAATAAACCTGCAACCATGTACTGTCGCTTCAATATCTTAAGTGGTATGATTTTAGGGTTTTTTCGTGTCCTGACCCCTTAAAGGGACCTCTTATCGGAACGCCACATAGTCTAAGCCA
>NC_091550.1:32050262-32052762 GCF_042767895.1 Penaeus vannamei | reverse complement strand
CTCGCCAAGCCGGATCCATGGAGCGATCCCGGCGCATGGGAAACTTGGTTCCTGGCATTGCTGATGAGACCTCAAAGTCTTGCATTACGCATCTGACGTCAAGCGAATTAGGGGCGGGGCAAAAAGGGAGGCTTTCGTTGACAAATTCAATTACCTTTTATGGAAACTTTTCATTAATGTTAGTGCGATTGTGAGGCGTGGTCTGTCATAGCAGGAAAAAAGAAAATAGATAGAAAATGAAATAAAGAGATAATTAGCTAGAAAATAAAGTGATTGCAGGTAATGATAATTGTGATTATTGATAAGATACTGATGTTGATAATGATAGCAACAAAAGCAACGATAAAAACAATAATAATTGCACTAGATAAATACATAAATAAAAACAAACACAAAAGTTCTATAAAAAATAAAAAAAAATCCGGTGAACTTCACAACCTACGCTTCCTACTAATGCAAACTTGGATGACAAATGTAAAGAAGCACAAGATAAAGGCATGAAAAAGCAAATTGGAATAGAAGAGAACAGAACAAAAGCAGAAGAAGAGAGCGAGAAAAGGAAAAAGTCTCTTCCCTTTACTTCTACGAAAGCAAATCGTAAAGTTTTTTCGCTTTTTTTTGTGTGTGTGTGTGTGCGTGTGTGTGTTTATGTCATTCTCTTTTCTGTTCTTCTTTGCTCTTCCTTTTCTTCTCGTCTCTCCTTACTGCCATCGTAGTTTCTCTCCCATTCTTTTCCTCATTTTCCCCTTCTCCTCCCTTCCACTGTCTGCTTTCTTTCTTCCTTGTTCCTTCTCCTTCTTCTTCTATTCTCTATTTTTTTTTTCCTGATGTCATTCTTTTCTTTTATCCCCATGCTTCTTTTCTCTCCCCTTCCTCTCCATTCCCTCGTTGTCTTTCAATCTTTCTTCCTTCTATTCCCCCTATTTCTTCTCCCTCCTCCTCTCTCCCCCTCCTATACCTCATGCTCCTCCTCTTTCCGACACTCATATTCCCTTTCCTATTCTTCCCTTCATATACATTTTCCTCCTCTTCTCCTCTATACTCCTCTCCCCCTCTCTCCCGTTCCCTTCTTTCTGCCACTTATCATCCTCCTCCTCCTACCTACCAGCCTTCGCCTTCTACTAATTCTCCTTTCTTTTCTTATTATTACTCATTTTCCCGTTTTTCTTCGTCTTTTTCTTCTCCACCTCCTTCTCTTCTTTATCTTCCTCTTCTCCATCCCCTGCCTTTTTCTTCCTCTCCTGCTTCTCCCATTCCTTTTCCTTCCGGTACCCCCCCCCCCCTCATCCTCTTCCTCTCTCGCCTCTCCTTCCCCTTCCCGTCATCCCTTCCTTCCCTCTTCCCTCCCTCACTCTACCCTCCTTTCCTTCCCTCCTTCACGCCACCTTCCATTCCATCCCTCCCTCGTTCCACCCTCCTTTTCTTCCCTCCCTCACTCTACAGTCCTTCCCTCCCCCCCCCCCTCTACTCTCCCTTCCCTCCCTCACTCCACCCTCATTTCCTTCCCCCTCCCTCACTCCACCCCCCTTTTCTTCCCACCCACACTCCACCCCCTTTCCTTCCCTTCCTCACTCCACCCTCTTTTCCTTCCCTCCATCTACCCTCCCTCTCTTCCCTCCCTCACTTCCCCCTCCTTCAGCGTTGAGGGTCGGCGGAGATCTGTAAAAATGGACATTAACTTCTTGTCTGTCTTTGTGGCAAATGAGCCCCGGACGCCGCTGCCGCCGCTTCCTCTTTTTGTCGGATGAAGGAGGAGGAGGAGGAGGGGGAGAAGGAGGAGGAGGAGGAGGAGGAGGAGGAGGAGGAGGAGGAGGAGGAGGAGGAGGAGGAGGAGGAGGAGGAGGAGGAGGAGCAGCAGCAGCAGCAGCAGCAGCAGCAGCAGCAGCAGCAGAATGAGGTGGAAGGGGAGGAGGAGGGGGAGGGGGAGGGGGAGGGGAGGAGGAGGAGGAGGAGCAGAATGAGGTGGAGGGGGAGGAGGACGAGGTTCGGGGAAAGGGCATCAGGGGGAGGGACGAGACCATAGGAGGAGGAGGAGGGGCAGAAGGAGGTAGAGGGGGATTAGGAGGAGGAGGTGTCGGAGGAAGAGGAGGAGAAAGAAGAGGAAGAAGAAGAGGAAGGGGAGGAAAAGGAAAAGGAGGAGAAAGAAGAGGAAGAGAAAGGGGAGGAAGGGAAGGAAGAAGAGGAGAAGGAGGAGGTTGAGGAGGAAGAAGAGAAGGAGAAGAAGAAGAAGGAAAAAAAAGAAGTAGAAGAAGGACGAGTAGGAACAGGAGGCTGATTAAGATTAGGACGCGGCAGTACTGGACGCGGTAGAGAAGGAAATGGACGAGGAGGAGGGGGAGGAGGTGGTCCTTGAGAATAAGGTCGAAGAGGAGAATGTGGAGGAGGTGACGGAGGAAGTGGAAGTAGGTGGAGGAAGGAAGGAGAACTGTGGTGTGCGTGTGAAAATGAGTTGGGGGTCAGAGGTCATGGTATATTCACCAAGATTCTCTGGTCATCAGTA
>NC_091550.1:32030262-32035262 GCF_042767895.1 Penaeus vannamei | reverse complement strand
CGAACTAGTAAAAGTAAAAAATTATTTTACATCTCCTCTGTAAACAATATATTTGTTTGTATTTCATCATGGAATTTACTCAGATTTAAAAGAAAGCAATACTGGAAGTGAATTAGTACGTACCAAGCCTTGTCGTAAGGAATAGTATTAAAATAGAACATAATTCTTATCTAGATATTTTATCCTCTGATATACATTTCCCCAGATTCTGATAAATGCTAAGAGGACAGATGACGCTCAGCTGGTGCTCCATTATTGACTTTATTGAAAGGTATTGATATTATAGGGCGGAAAAGATATGAAGCCACTCATTTTACTGCCTTGTTCCTCTTTAAGAACTGTGGATCTGAAATGTAGCTAATGAATAGCACTGCAAGTCACTATTCCAAAAGAAATACGCAAAAATGACAAAACCATATAAAATTATCTATCAAATAAATACATCTCACAACAAAATGCTGTTTACCATTTTGTACAGTTCCACACATTTCCACTTCTAAAAAGTATATTCTAGGCCAATATTGTTTTTTATTAAAATACTCATTAGTTTAATTTTGCTAAAAAAGAACAAGATCCACAAAGTCTCGTGGTCTTAAAGGTATTGAGAACAACTGCAGTCTCTTCGTCCTGTGCACTGGAAATACTTTTACAGCTGTGTCGTGAAATACACCAGCTAAAAGAGAAAATTTACAGATACGTGCAAGCGATGGACAAATCCCGTGGATGGCATTCTTAACACCACTCGCTGCCACGCCATTAAATGCCGCAACGTTAAGATTTATCGTTCCATTCGGTGTCACTTTATAGATCCAATCCACTGGAGTTGGGGCTCCTACATGGCTGCTGTCTTTGGGCGCTTTTTCTCTCAACATAGGTGTTGATAATATTGATAATTATAATAAATAATAGTAAAAACAACAAAAAACAACAACACTCATATCATTTACAAAATGATATAATCATATTGATAACGATGATAATAATATTAATAATAACAAAAGAATGCTACTACTAATACTAATACTAATAACAGTAAGTAATAATAATACCTAACAAAAATAATAATGATAATATTGAAGATCATGACAGTAATAATAATGATACTACTACTGCTACTACTACTGCAAATAATAATAGTAGTAATAATGATAATAATGATCTTGATAACAAATAACATATATCAATAATAAGATGTATCAATAATGATAATAACAGCAATAATAATTATTATCATCATCATCATCATCATCATCATCATCATCATCATCATCATCATCATCATCATCATCATCATCATCATCATCATCATCATTATTATTATCACCATCAGCATCATCGCTGTTGTTATAACAATACTAATAATGATATTAATAGCAATAATAATAATGATCATTATTAATATAACTATTGTTATTATTATTGTTGTTGTTGCTGTTGTTGATATTGTTATTAGTATTATCATCATTATTATTATTAGTAGTAGTATCTTATTGTTATTTCTATTCTTATTATCATCATGAATAATATTATCATTATTATTAATACTATTGCTAATATCATTATTATTATAATTATTTATTATCATCATTTTCATCATTATTATTACTATTATTATGATAATGATAATGATAATAACATTAATAATAATGATGATAACTGACTACTTAATAACCCATATCCCCTACTCCTATACCTACATATGTATGTCCGTGTGTGTGTGTGTGTGCGTGTGTGTGTGTGTGTGTGTGTGTGTGTGTATGTGTGTGTGTGTGTGTGTGTGTGTGTGTGTGTGTGTGTGTGTGTGTGTGTGTGTGTGTGTGTGTGTGTGTGTGTGTGTGTGTGTGTGTGTTTGTCTACGCTATGTAAACATATTACTAACAGAATCCTGATGGAGATGGTAGTATCAGATCAATCCTACACCTTGCATTCTGAAATTATCGTTTCCACTCATGCCTTCAGGCGTGATCTACTCACCGTTACGTCAATATAGTTTTCTACAAATCATTCCAACGATGGTTTGCATTTCTGTTTATTTTCCAAGGTACGTGAATAACGGGTCGAGACTCGTTCACTTTGACAAATGATTGCACTGAACTTCTGCCTCGTAAGTGTGGACAAACACCAAATGTATACCACGCTCTTCCTATTGTGGATTTTGTTATACACGTATGTACAAGGCAGTACGTTGCACTATGAAATTTATCTCTATGCTTTTCTCAGTTGATCTTATTACTTTCGGTTTGATAGATCTGGTAAATTATCAATGAGAAAAGTAATCTTCAAACACTGACTATAAATTGAGTTATGTTTAAGTAAAACATAACCATTTTTCTTTATATTCGCTTCCTTCAGGACGCCTTCGGTGTCAACAAGCGAGACTCTGTTAAATTGGAGGAAAGATGAAATATCTCTAGGACAAATTTTAGCAAGAGTTTCTATTTGTGTAAACCAAGGGCAGTACTCTGAGTGCATGGAACTGTGCATGCTTACTGAAATTAAAGAAAGGTAAAAACAAGTCACATATTACTCATGTCTGTATAGAATTATTGTCTGTATAGACAATGATTCTCTCTTTTGTTACAAAAGGTACCACACAAAAAATATTACCTAAATTCGCCATTTTCACCACGCGCATTTCCCTGTCGAATCAGCATTCCGCATTCGGTACTCCTATATCTTTAATGAGTCGTTAATCAAATATCGAACCACAACTTGACTCTTTTATAATATTTATCGTGTTCACCCGAGTTCGTAATGAAAACAAAAGAGGTGAAAAGTAGTATGAAGTTGGACGTCACTATGCAATATAATTAACTCCAGGTCGCACTCTGAATTATATTTCATGGCGACGCACAATTAACTTTTTATATCACGTATCCATGTTCAAAATTTATTCTAACTTTGTCGGTGGCAAACTGGAGCGATAACAGGTGCGACGATGAATAACAGCACTTGGGTAACATGTAGATCAGTGCATGCTATAAGTTTAGTTATTTAGACTTCCATTCCCGCAACAGCTTTCCACTGTTCACGGCCAGTGGGGGCGCGGCTCTCGGCGGAGGCTGGGTCTCGACGTCGAGATCCTCCCTGTCTGCAGGTGGGCTCAGGAGCTCGTGCATGGAGGCTACGGCTTAAACGGAGTTATCATATATGTCTGTGAATGTTCCTGGGCATTGTTTGTTAACAAAACCCAACAATTAATTAAAGACTTATTACTCAATAACTCGATGTTAAAAAAAGTTCTTTTCCCACTATTAAACCTAAGGCACTTTAACACAAATTAAATCCTATTTGGTAACTTCCGAGCTAAGCCCCATTTCTTCACCTTTATTAATTGCAATTATTTCTTTTACCATTTACTATTCAACCATTTCCAAAGGAAAAGCACTGAAAGAACACTTACCATAAAATATCGCACAGACTAATAGGGTCAAAGACCTAACCATATCATTACATTTAGCCACTGATAGTGCATTGTGTGAGATCAGATATAATTCGATACATAATTATCTAATTATAATTCACTTGACATTGTTATAATTACCCAAAGTATAGCTAAAATTCCCTTCTGTTAATTATGAATACCCTTGGGAAAAGTCAGCTTCATTTTGGAGTTTCAATGGAGTTATCTGGTTATATGTAGCTTGATTAGACACTCAAATTAATTCCCCTGGAACTGCTCGAAGGAAAAACAATAATAGATATGGGGCATCTTCTGTATGTCATACAAGTTGATCCTGCATTAAAGATTAATGGAGTTTTCTACTGTGCTTGTGCAATGGCAACATCCAGGATCAACTTTTAATACACCTCTGGACCAGCATCAATTTTTAAGCTCAAAATTTAATTTTGCACATGCTCAGAACGAGCAAGTTAATCCCATTAGTCGTGTACTGATGACGTCAACTCCACAGAAAAGATGGAGTTGAGTTGCCATTAATATTTATCTTAGACAATAGTTAAATTCTGACATTTGCATGATAAAGATGGATACGAAAACTAATCAACATATATTTTTATAAGCTGTGGGATATACAAACTGCAGATTTAACTCTCACTCTCAACAGTAAAAAGAAAAACGTAAAGAAAATGCCATTGAGAAATCCAGAGTTTACAGATAACGAAAAGGCAATGTTATATCCCGGTTGGAAAAATATTCCCAACTAATGTAATATATTATTGGACTATAAAAGAAAACTTTTAATAACATCACGATTCCGTTTCAAATTCGAAGTACAAACTTCCTGAATCTATGTATTACAATGACCAAAACCGCGTGGAAATTTGTTTTCAAATTCCTCGATAGCAACATCCTGAAAAAGACAACCTTACCCCATACCTGCGATCACTCACAGGAAGGCTAGATCAATAGCACCTCGAGGAGGTGTCATGGCGTCTGTTTATTTTGATGACATCACAAAACTTATGGATGCTTTATGATTGTAGTCGATCATTTTGGCCATTTCTATTTTCAAAAAGGATGGAAAATAATGATTTAAATGGTTATATTTTGATTGAACAAACATCCAAATAACCCTATGGATGAGAATAGTGGGCGATTATGTTAATGCATGATTAATTTCCTAGTGGGAGTCAAGCCAAAGGCCTGTATTTTTTTTTCGCATAGCTTGAAGAAATTAAGTATACCTGCTTTTATTAATATCTCCATGCACTCAGTAAATGAATGAATTTTATTTAATTTGTAGGATATTAAGCCCACAAGTTGGATATTGTACAAAATTTATACATGAACATGTGCTATTCTAAAAATAGCCTGGCCTGGTATCCAACACATTAAATAAAATATCTTTCATTCATTCACTGAGTGCATGGAAGTATTAATAAAAGTAAGTATACTTAATTCCTTCAAGGTGAATAAAAAATACAGGCCTTTGGCTAGACTCCCACTGCGAGAAATTCCACTTGAGAATCATTCATGCATACACATAATTGCCCACTTTCTTCATCCACAGGGCTATGTTGATGATTGTTCAGTGGTA
>NC_091550.1:32011976-32022262 GCF_042767895.1 Penaeus vannamei | reverse complement strand
ATTATTAGTATGATTGGTAAAACAAACTACTGTATTGAACAATGATAGAAAACCTCACAGTGCATGAACATGATTTACTGAAAACAAGGAAACAGTTTCGAAATCCCCCTGGACTTCACCTTATCTGAAGAGGAAGGGGCGAGGAAGGAGTATGAGTGGGAGAGAGAAGCAACACAGGGAAGGAAAATACGGGCGAACGGAAGTGAAGGCAGGTCAGGTCAGGTGACAGGATCAGTCAAATAAAGTAGTGAGGAAAGAGAAGAAAGGAGAGAAAGAGTGAGAGAAGAGGTGGGGGGGTGGGGGTGAGAGAAAGAGAGAGGGTTGGGGGAGAGAATGAGAGACGAGAAAGATAAGAGAGAGAGAGAGAGGAGAGAGAGGGGATAGGGCAGATAGAGGAAGAGAGATAAAGAACCTGATTGAAAACAATTTCTTTTTGATCCGGAAAATTCCTGTGCATTCCGTCGTCAGGCCAGGACGCCCTTGGCCTTGCCCGTCGTAGGGTTGCTGACGTTGCATGATTTGCAACGAAAAAGTGGACTGTCTTCGATGAAGCTTCAGTTTCGTTGTGAAGGATATGGTTGATTTCCACGAAACTATCGTCTTTCTAATTTCGTTTGCGGTACTACCCATGCCGTTAAATTTCATGAAAAGCATTTCACCGTATTTCTTTACATCCACGAATGTCTCAACACGCGCTTGAAGTCAAGAGTCAGGATGATTCACCGAAACCACTGGCGGATCTAAATAGCTTCATGGAGGGGGGCTAAGGGAGAGAGGGGGGCACGGGGGCGGATGGCGGAATTGTTCAGTTGAAGACTAAATTGGGTCATTCAAATATTATAGTACCTGAAAATGTATCTCTTGGCCACAATAGGACTGGTGACGTCAGTACATGACGTCAGGCACTTCCTCGCCGGCAAACGCGCGCATATATATGCTTGCAAACACATCCACGTGCATCTCACACCTCTTGCTGCTTACGCCAAGTCGTATCTCGACGCAGGTAAGCCATGAGTGTGCGTGATGGTTTGTCGGGAATAGACTTGAGTTCATGCATTTTAGTGTCGATATTTGCTTTGTGCAAGACACTTGATGGTAAAATCCTTGATCTGCATTAGCGACAATGTTCACTCACGCTAGAGAGGCTATAGTCACATCTTTAACCCACAGACGCTTCCATCATGAATACGTTGACGATCGTGTTGGTGGCGGCATTCGCTGTAGTCGCGAGCGGAATGAAAGACGGCCATCCCAATGACCAGGAGTTCCACCACACTCTTCATGAAGGTGAGTCTGTGATCGGTGGACGCAATGAATACATATTGGAAGCAGAATTGACCACTGTATGCCTTTGGGATTTTCTTTAGGAGTAATTCAAACTCTCCCTCTTCTTTCCAGCTAAAACGATGTGCATGGATATTATGATGCCATCCCAAGACGAAATGAGTAACATGAAAGAAAAAATGAAAGAGTGCCTCGAAAAAGAAGGTCACACCCATTTGAGTAAGTTATTATTATCATCATTATTTATTATTATTTTTTTTTTTTTTAATCGACCAAATTAGGATATGTTGACAGCCATTTCAGGACTTTATTGTATATTTCTCAAGCAGACATCAATGCCATTGATGATTGCATGAGATTTCCCTGCGGACATGTTACTAATCGCCTTTTTCTGGCCTTGGTCAGCTTCACACCCTGCCTTGGCTTCCGACAAGAAGCCCCACCTAAAGCACGCGCTGTGCTTCCGCGAAGAACTCAAGGGTATCTCGGCTGAAAGCCGAAGATTGGTGTCGCTGTGCGCCCTCGAAGACCATGGAGTCCTGGTACGTGTGTACTCACAAGTGCTAAATATTCGCATTGAGTTTCAGTATATAGTTTAACCATCTTAGCTTCCAGATGCTGGTGATGTAGAGGACCCCTTTGTTGTCTTTCTCTTCAGGATGGCGAGGAGGTCAACGTAACTAAGGTCATGGAACTTCTGCGAACAAAGATTGATGCAGCAGAGGATTCAGTAGCAAAAGAGGCCTTATCTACAGCCCTTTCCAACTTGTCTGAGGAACCCCTAGAAGCTGACGTGAGTATTGAGTGTATTTCATGAGTCGGCACTCTTGTGAATTCACTTCATATTTACATTTCTCTTCAGGTGCATGTTTTTCTCATCCGAGCTTCTTCTGCCTTTCAGCTATTACATTTCATGGAGCTCAAGAAGTCTCTTATGAACTCCTGCCTTATGAACGTGGTTGCAAGCCTAACCGAAGAGAAACTATTAGCGAAGTGTTCAAATTCATAAGTGTCTAAGGAAGCATTGACTTTGCGAATATGGATCCCTGGCTTTTGACTTGATATCCTCTACGAATGATACCCTCATAAGGCAACACAGCAAACCTATAAACATTGTAGTCAATAGATGCAACATCTTGACCCATTTTCCTCCCAAAATAAAGACTGCAGCATATATGTGTATTTTTAATATGATACCTTCATTGGTAATCTGATACCTTCTCAAACGATTGGTAAATTTGACATCCTCCGAGAATGATGCCCTGGCAGAGCAACACTCCTAAAGGCAGATATAAATAACTCCCGGCTGTGGAGCCTGATGGCATCCCCTCGGGGTTCCGCCTGCCAAGGGAAAGCCCCGAAGGAAGGTCTCGTCCGAACCCTCGAGAGAGAGGACTGTGACGGATGCACTGATCCATCTGGACATGCACAACGCAGCCACGTGCACGCACACGCGCTCAACCCATGCATTTTATATGCTTCACAGTTTTAATTTATTTTTTGTTGTTTTCAACAAATAGCACAAACACGAGGAAGTATGTTTAAAAATCCAAATCGTGTGAGAGATAAGGTAAAAGAAATAAAAGAAAAGACTACATTTAAAAAGATTTTTTTTCTCTCTCCCTCTCTTGTATATATATAAATGCATATATACTTATAATATATATGTATACATTTACATATATATAAGGGTGTATGTATATGTATACATAACAATATATGTACACACACGCACACACATTTGTTTATATATATAAATGTGTTTATATACATATGTGTGTGCATATGTATATATGCATGCACACACACACACACACATATACATATACATTTATACATGTATATATGTTTATATATTCATATATATGTATATGCATGCATATATGCATATGTATATAAATATGCGTACATTCATTTAATATGAATAAATAAATGAATATATATATATATATTTATGCAAATATATATCGATATATATATATATACATATGCTTATTTATATATACATACATACTAATGTGTATATATATATTTATATATGAAAGGGTAAGGAATGCAATTAAATGTCAGAAAGAAGGTCAAATGGCAGTTAGGAACATTATCCTACGTGAGCGTTGCGACTGCTAAGAGTGAGTGAGTGTGCGAGTCGAAGTGTGAACGAAGTCCTGTGAAGCAGTGACGTGTATGAGGAGGTGTGCATTCGAATGAAATAAAATGTTGAATGAGTAAATGAATGCAGATCGGATTATGCGTATTTTGTGCACACATAATAGATTTTTTTTTCTATGGAAACATTGTAATTATTTCTGAGTAAACAAATGACCTAAGAAAAGTGACCAATATCCATTGCGTGACCAAAGAAAATGGAAAAGAAATACATAAATAGAAAATAAAAAAAATGTGACCAATATAAATAAACTGAACACGTGTGATACATAAATAAAAAAGAAAAAAAGAAAATCAAATTTAAAAAATGAAAATGAAATTAGTGAATGTCCAGGGAATTCCCCTAGTGTGACGTCACATTCACACGCACAGCTGCCCAGACGAGACATGCCCACCCGAGGAGGCAATCAACAACTGCTTTGCAAATCCTCGGTAAGGAAAAATAAACACTTGTTAACTTATTATTAAACGTAGAAAAGTGACATTAAAAGTGAACAAAAAGAAAGTAAAGAAATGAATTAAAATAGGGTTTCTATAAATTAATAGGATTTCCGGTGTGTAGTAGAAAAGTGCTGATTCGCGTCACCAATAAGTGCGCCCGTCTGCATCCGTGAGGCGTGAGAGCTAAGGTATAAGGCGTGAGGCATGAGGCATGAGGCGTAAGGAGGAGTGAGAAGAGGAGATAGAAGTAAGGCAAAGTGAAGAAAGCGAGGACATATCAGCACACGGACTTTACGTGAGAAATCTAGTGTGGAAATAATGACTATTGAGTTAACGAACATTGGTCACACATGAACAAAGTGTACCAAAAGCGTAATATTAATTTTCTTTACATGAATTATATTGCAAATTTACATTCATTTTCTTTCATTCCATTTTCATAAAATATTTTAGTATTTTGTGTGCATTGTGTGTGAATTTTCATGATATATCTGAATAGTAATAATGTTTCCTTTAAACCCAATTATTCAATCTTAGCAATAATACAGGTGATCCGCAAAAGGTTGTAGTGGTGGAGGGCCAGTAATTAAAGATATAATTTAAAAATTTACACACACGCAAAGGAGGTTATCTTTTTGGTAGCTCGTGTTAGTTTGTTAAATGGTTAGCAGTATAACTCAAAAGGTTGAGAACAGATTTCTGTGAAAATTTTACCAGAGGAGTGTCTTATCCGAACTTACATGCCATCCAATTTTGGTGGTGATCCGGATCATGATCCGGACCCACGATTCTTTAAAATGATTGCATCAGTTAACGCGATATACAGGGGTAACTATTTTTATCATCATTAAGTCATGTTTACGAACGTCACCAGTGTACCTCAGAAAGAGGTTATTCTAATGTAATTCTTCAAGTTTGAATATTTTTATTGGATCAGTGACCCTAAAGCCTTGGCGGAAGTATGCGGTGTCTGAGTGCTTCTAATTATTATTGTTATGATTATTACTTAAGCTATAACGTTATCAATATTATCCTTAATACTATTATCATCATCATTGTTATTATTATCACTCTCAATATTCTCATTTTTAGTAGTATTACTGTCATCATTATCATTTTTATTACTGTTAATCTTATCAACATTTTCATTTTTACTACTGTTATTATTATAATTATCATTATCATTATTTGTATTATTGTTGCTGTTGTGTCATCATCATATGAAGATAATGGTGGTAATAATAATGATGATAATACTATTAATAGTGATCATAATAATAATAATTATAATATCATATTTATCGTTATTATTATCATTAGTAGTAGTAATAAAATTCTTTAATATAAATATGGTAATTATTTTTATCGTGATGATTATCATCATCCATATCATTATCATACATCGCATCATCGCTATCGTCATTTCTACACTTATACTTGCTTTTACTTTAATTCTTGTTTTTCGTTATTTTTCCAGCTGTTAGGGTTATCATTATTTTTATTGTCATTATCATTATTATAATTATCATTATTGTGATGACTACTATCATTATTATTATTGTTGTTATTATCATCATTACTATTACCAATATCATCATCATAGTTATTATCATTACCTTTATTATTATTATTATTTTCATTATTGTTATTATCTTTGTCATTGCGATTATTTTCATCACTATTGTCATTATTGTTATCATTATCACCCACATCAGTATCATTATTACCATAATCCTTATCCTCAATGTGTATATTACTATTATTACTATCATTATCATATTTGTTATTATCATTTTTGTTGTTTGCGGACTTACGGACGATACCTGTGCACTTAAAAGGTGATTTTAATGTAATTCTTTAAGTTTGAATATTTTTGTTTCATCAGTGACCTTATTGCCTTGGCGGAGTTATGTGCTCTCTGAGTGCTTCTAGTTATTAATGTTGTTATTATTGTTTTTGTATCGTCATTATTACTATGAGCATTATTATTGTCATTATCATAAATGCTATTATCATTATTGTTATTATCATCTTCATATAATTTCTATTATCATCATTATTAATAATAATAGTAGCTGAAACAGAATTATTAGTATGATTGGTAAAACAAACTACTGTATTGAACAATGATAGAAAACCTCACAGTGCATGAACATGATTTACTGAAAACAAGGAAACAGTTTCGAAATCCCCCTGGACTTCACCTTATCTGAAGAGGAAGGGGCGAGGAAGGAGTATGAGTGGGAGAGAGAAGCAACACAGGGAAGGAAAATACGGGCGAACGGAAGTGAAGGCAGGTCAGGTCAGGTGACAGGATCAGTCAAATAAAGTAGTGAGGAAAGAGAAGAAAGGAGAGAAAGAGTGAGAGAAGAGGTGGGGGGGTGGGGGTGAGAGAAAGAGAGAGGGTTGGGGGAGAGAATGAGAGACGAGAAAGATAAGAGAGAGAGGAGAGAGAGGGGATAGGGCAGATAGAGGAAGAGAGATAAAGAACCTGATTGAAAACAATTTCTTTTTGATCCGGAAAATTCCTGTGCATTCCGTCGTCAGGCCAGGACGCCCTTGGCCTTGCCCGTCGTAGGGTTGCTGACGTTGCATGATTTGCAACGAAAAAGTGGACTGTCTTCGATGAAGCTTCAGTTTCGTTGTGAAGGATATGGTTGATTTCCACGAAACTATCGTCTTTCTAATTTCGTTTGCGGTACTACCCATGCCGTTAAATTTCATGAAAAGCATTTCACCGTATTTCTTTACATCCACGAATGTCTCAACACGCACTTGAAGTCAAGAGTCAGGATGATTCACCGAAACCACTGGCGGATCTAAATAGCTTCATGGAGGGGGGCTAAGGGAGAGAGGGGGGCACGGGGGCGGATGGCGGAATTGTTCAGTTGAAGACTAAATTGGGTCATTCAAATATTATAGTACCTGAAAATGTATCTCTTGGCCACAATAGGACTGGTGACGTCAGTACATGACGTCAGGCACTTCCTCGCCGGCAAACGCGCGCATATATATGCTTGCAAACACATCCACGTCCATCTCACACCTCTTGCTGCTTACGCCAAGTCGTATCTCGACGCAGGTAAGCCATGAGTGTGCGTGATGGTTTGTCGGGAATAGACTTGAGTTCATGCATTTTTGTGTCGATATTTGCTTTGTGCAAGACACTTGATGGTAAAATCCTTGATCTGCATTAGCGACAATGTTCACTCACGCTAGAGAGGCTATAGTCACGACATCTTTAACCCACAGACGCTTCCATCATGAATACGTTGACGATCGTGTTGGTGGCGGCATTCGCTGTAGTCGCGAGCGGAATGAAAGACGGCCATCCCAATGACCAGGAGTTCCACCACACTCTTCATGAAGGTGAGTCTGTGATCGGTGGACGCAATGAATACATATTGGAAGCAGAATTGACCACTGTATGCCTTTGGGATTTTCTTTAGGAGTAATTCAAACTCTCCCTCTTCTTTCCAGCTAAAACGATGTGCATGGATATTATGATGCCATCCCAAGACGAAATGAGTAACATGAAAGAAAAAATGAAAGAGTGCCTCGAAAAAGAAGGTCACACCCATTTGAGTAAGTTATTATTATCATCATTATTTATTATTATTATTATTATTTTAATCGACCAAATTAGGATATGTTGACAGCCATTTCAGGACTTTATTGTATATTTCTCAAGCAGACATCAATGCCATTGATGATTGCATGAGATTTCCCTGCGGACATGTTACTAATCGCCTTTTTCTGGCCTTGGTCAGCTTCACACCCTGCCTTGGCTTCCGACAAGAAGCCCCACCTAAAGCACGCGCTGTGCTTCCGCGAAGAACTCAAGGGTATCTCGGCTGAAAGCCGAAGATTGGTGTCGCTGTGCGCCCTCGAAGACCATGGAGTCCTGGTACGTGTGTACTCACAAGTGCTAAATATTCGCATTGAGTTTCAGTATATAGTTTAACCATCTTAGCTTCCAGATGCTGGTGATGTAGAGGACCCCTTTGTTGTCTTTCTCTTCAGGATGGCGAGGAGGTCAACGTAACTAAGGTCATGGAACTTCTGCGAACAAAGATTGATGCAGCAGAGGATTCAGTAGCAAAAGAGGTCTTATCTACAGCCCTTTCCAACTTGTCTGAGGAACCCCTAGAAGCTGACGTGAGTATTGAGTGTATTTCATGAGTCGGCACTCTTGTGAATTCACTTCATATTTACATTTCTCTTCAGGTGCATGTTTTTCTCATCCGAGCTTCTTCTGCCTTTCAGCTATTACATTTCATGGAGCTCAAGAAGTCTCTTATGAACTCCTGCCTTATGAACGTGGTTGCAAGCCTAACCGAAGAGAAACTATTAGCGAAGTGTTCAAATTCATAAGTGTCTAAGGAAGCATTGACTTTGCGAATATGGATCCCTGGCTTTTGACTTGATATCCTCTACGAATGATACCCTCATAAGGCAACACAGCAAACCTATAAACATTGTACTCAATAGATGCAACATCTTGACCCATTTTCCTCCCAAAATAAAGACTGCAGCATATATGTGTATTTTTAATATGATACCTTCATTGGTAATCTGATACCTTCTCAAACGATTGGTAAATTTGACATCCTCCGAGAATGATGCCCTGGCAGAGCAACACTCCTAAAGGCAGATATAAATAACTCCCGGCTGTGGAGCCTGATGGCATCCCCTCGGGGTTCCGCCTGCCAAGGGAAAGCCCCGAAGGAAGGTCTCGTCCGAACCCTCGAGAGAGAGGACTGTGACGGATGCACTGATCCATCTGGACATGCACAACGCAGCCACGTGCACGCACACGCGCTCAACCCATGCATTTTATGTGCTTCACAGTTTTATTTTATTTTATTTATTTTTTTTTCAACAAATAGCACAAACACGAGGAAGTATGTTAAAAAATCCAAATCGTGTGAGAGATAAGGTAAAAGAAATAAAAGAAAAGAGAGAACATTTAAAACGATTTTTTTTTCTCTCTCCCTCTGTTGTATATATATTTACATGCATATATATTTATAATCTATATGTATACATTTACAGATATATAAGGGTGTATGTATATGTATACATAGCAATATGTGTACACACACACGCACACACACTTGTTTATATACATAAATGTGTTTATATACATATGTGTGTGTGCATATGTATATATGCATGCACACGTACACACACACACACACACACACACATTTACATATACATTTATACATGTATATATGTACATATATTTATATATATGTATATGCATACATATATGCATATGTATATAAATATGCGGACAAAGATTGATTCAGCAGAGGATTCAGTAGCAAAAGAGGTCTTATCTACAGCCCTTTCCAACTTGTCTGAGGAACCCCTAGAAGCTGACGTGAGTATTGAGTGTATTTCTTTAGTCGGTACTCCTGTGAATTCACTTGATATTTATATTTCTCTTCAGTTTTTTTTTCTCTCTCTCATCCGAGCTTCTGCCTTTCAGCTATTACATTTCATGGAGCTCAAGAAGTCTCTTATGAACTCCTGCCTTATGAACGTGGTTGGAAGCCTAACCGAAGAGAAACTATTAGAGAAGTGTTCTGATTCATAAGTGTCTAAGGAAGCATTGACTGCGAATATGGAGCCCTGTCTTTTGACTTGATATTCTCTTCGAATGATACCCTGATGAGGCAACACAGCAAACCTATATACAGTGTACTCAACAGATGCAACATCTTGATTTTCGTTGACCCCCCTAAAATAAAGACTGCATCATATATATGTATTCTTCTATTTTGATACCTTCATAGGTATTTCAAACTTTGCATCAAACGATTGGCAGTGTTGACATCCTCCCAGAATGATACCCTGGCAGAGCAACACTCCTAAAGGCAGGTACAAATAACTCCCGGGTGTGGACCCAGATGGGAATGGCATCCCCTCGGGGTTCCGCCTGCCAAGGGAAAGCCCCGAAGGAAGGTCTCGTCCGAACCCCTGAGAGGGAGGACTGTGACGGATGTTCAGGGCACTACAAGTCTCACAGCTTTGATCAATTTTTGTTTTGTTTTCAGCACAAAAGCGAGGAAGTATGTTTTAACTTGTCTGTTTCAAAAAACCAGACTGGTTGAGAGATAAGGTAAAAGAAATAAAAGATGGGAGATTACGTTTAATTTTTTTTTCTCTCTCTCTACCTCTCTTATATACATATATATATGCGTATTTACACACACACACATACACATGTAAACGGTGTACGTATGTATACAAAATATATTCAACACTATTCACGCAAACAAGCACATACACATATTTATGTACATATATATGTGTGGGTGTGTATATGTATATATATATATATATATATATATATATATATATATATATACATATATATATACATA
>NC_091550.1:32001976-32006976 GCF_042767895.1 Penaeus vannamei | reverse complement strand
TGTAAATATCAAGTGAATTCACAGGAGTGCCGACTCATGAAATACACTTAATACTCACGTCAGCTTCTAGGGGTTCCTCAGACAAGTTGGAAAGGGCTGTAGATAAGACCTCTTTTGCTACTGAATCCTCTGCTGCATCAATCTTTGTTCGCAGAAGTTCCATGACCTTAGTTACGTTGACCTCCTCGCCATCCTGAAGAGAAAGACAACAAAGGGGTCCTCTACAACACCAGCATCTGGAAGCTAAGATGGATAAACTATATACTGAAACTCAATGCGAATATTTAGCACTTGTGAGTACACACGTACCAGGACTCCATGGTCTTCAAGGGCGCACAGCGACACCAATCTTCGGCTTTCGGCCGAGATACCCTTGAGTTCTTCGCGGAAGCACAGCGCGTGCTTTAGGTGGGGCTTCTTGTCGGAAGCCAAGGCAGGGTGTGAAGCTGACCAAGGCCAGAAAAAGGCGATTAGTATCATGTCCGAAGGGAAATCTCATGCAATCATCAATGGCATTGATGTCTGCTTGAGAAATATACAATAAAGTCCTGAAATGGCTGTCAACATATCTTAATTTAGTCGATTAATAATAATAATAATAATAATAATAATGATGATGATGATAATAATAATAATAATAACTTACTCAAATGGGTGTGACCCTCTTTTTCGAGGCACTCCTTCATTTTTCCTTTCATGTTACTCATTTCGTCTTCGGATGGCATCATAATATCCATGCACATCTTTTTAGCTGGAAAGAAGAGGGAGAGTTTGAATTACTCCTAAAGAAAATCCCAAAGGCATACAGTGGTCAATTCTGCTCCCAATATGTATTCATTGCGTCCACCGATCACAGACTCACCTTCATGAAGAGTGTGGTGGAACTCCTGGTCATTGGGATGGCCGTCTTTCATTCCGCTCGCGACTACAGCGAATGCCGCCACCAACACGATCGTCAACGTATTCATGATGGAAGCGTCTGTGGGTTAAAGATGTCGTGACTATAGCCTCTCTAGCGTGAGTGAACATTGTCGCTAATGCAGATCAAGGATTTTACCATCAAGTGTCTTGCACAAAGCAAATATCGACACAAAAATGCATGAACTCAAGTCTATTCCCGACAAACCATCACGCATACTCATGGCTAACCTGCGTCGTGATACGACTTGGCGTAAGTGCAAGAGGTGTGAGATGCACGTGGATGTGATTGCAAGCTTTTATATGCGCGCGTTTGCCGGCGAGGAAGTGCCTGACGTCATGAACTGGCGTCACCAGTCCTGCTGTGGCCACGTGATACGTTTTCAGGTATTATAATGTTTGAATGAATGTTCAGTCTTCACAACTGAACAATTCCAAAGAACTAGTGCCACAAAAGGATGTATGTTTTCTTGTTGCTGTCCTTTTGAGCCCAACTGATGTGGTCACAGAAAAGAGTGCTAAATGTACAGCAATGCGTCAGATACGATAATGAATCGGCTTTGTTGAGCAAAGGCAGTTGTTCACATTTGTGAGAATTATTTCAGCTTTTCAATGCCGGCTTTGAAGGCGACCGTTCAGTGCCAAGATGATCCTTCATGAAAAGCATCTACGCGCTTACTAATTAGCACTGGTGCACATCCCACCACATTGGCTCCTCACAATTTCATTGTCTCTCCCTAAGTCCAAGCACCAAGCTCGAAATATCTGTAACAAAGTTCAAGATCGAGGGTTCACGAGGCCGCAGATGACAGGGGCCACAGGGGTTACGTCCCCCAAATCTCACAGGGACCCCAACCTGGTCCACCACACTTTAAACATGGGCAAAAACTTACAGTTAGAGAAAAGGGCCCGAGCGAAGCATGACTTCTGAACTGAACTGAACTGATCCAGTTAGAAGCCTACTTTGCTACAATTTGGCATCTCACTGACTCATTGGCACCCCACTCAAGCGGTCATCACTTTTCACTGCCTTTCTCTCAGACCGAGGCACTGCAACCGAATCATTTCTCTCTCTGTCTCTCTCTATATGTGTGTGTGTGTGTGTTTATGGATATATATATATATATATATATATATATATATATATATATATATATATATATATATATATATATATATATATATATATATATATATATATATATATATATATATATATATATATATATATATATATATATATATATATATATATATATATATATATATATATATATATATATCCATACATATATATATATATATATATATATATATATATATATATATATATATATATATATATATATATATATATATATATATATATGTATATATATATATATATGTATATATATATATATATATATATATATATATATATATATATATATATATTTCTACAACGACGATATGTGTTTGTATTACTACAAAAGATTAATATCTAAGTTCGCGTCCGAGAGATTGGAATAGATCACATAAACCACGTGCATTTGTGAAACTCGGATCGGTCTGCCCAGGTCGCTGGAAGAAGCAATAGATTAATACAATGAAGCTGCCTTCAAGCTTAGGCAAAAATAAATCAGAGTAAAATCTTACTCAAATTCGGGTACACCGACATCCGCCCCCAGGCCCCGTCCCACCTCTCCCCCTTCCTTCCCCTCCTTGAAATTATTTAGATCCACCAGTGGTTTCCGTGAATCATCCTGACTCCAAACTTTTAGCGCGTGTTGGGACATGTAAAGAAAAGCGGTAATATTTTTTTTCATGAAATCTCACGGCATGGGTATTACCACAAACGAAGTCAGAAAGACAATAGTTTCCTACAAATCAAGTATTTCCTACACAATGAAACTGAAGCTTAATCGAGCTATGTCATTCATATTGCAAATCATGCAACGCCAGCAACCTTACGACGGGCAAGGCCAAGGGCTTCCTGGCCTGACGACAGATTGCACAGGAAATTTTCTGATAAAAAAAAAAGATGTCTTCTGATCAAACCTAAATTTTGCTGTCTAAAACAAGTAATTCCTTATAATGAATTCGAAAAGAAGAATAGATATTTAGTCCATAAATAAAATCGAAAATAACAAGATTGCACCATATGTCTATGTTTTTCATACACACGCTGTCCAAAGTCGAGAAACAATGCAAACGTATTTTGATTTCCATCTATAGAATATCCTGAGATGCAATGAAACAAAGTAAATAAGAACTGTACAATAAAGGCCTAAAGTTAAAACTTTCTACCCTTCGTACAATCAGAAATTTCACCGGAGGAGCTTGCTCCAGTCGGTACGTCTTCCCAGGTCGCATTCCTCCTTCCTTCCCGAATCGCACTACTCCTTTCCCAATCGCATTAATCCTTCCCCAATCGCATTAATCCTTCCTTCTCCAATCGCATTCATTCTTCCCCAATAGCATTAATCCTTCCCCAATCGCATTCTTCCTTCCTTCCCCATTCGCATTCCATCTTCCTTCTCCAATCCCATTCTTCCTTCCTTTCCCAATCGCATTCCTCCTTCCCCAATCGCATTCCTCCTTCCCCAATAGCATTAATCCTTCCCCAATCGCATTCTTCCTTCCTTCCCCATTCGCATTCCATCTTCCTTCTCCAATCCCATTCTTCCTTCCTTTCCCAATCGCATTCCTCCTTCCCCAATCGCATTCCTCCTTCCTTCTCCAATCGCATTCCTCCTTCCTTTTCCAATCGCATTAATCCTTCCTTCCCCAATCCCACTCCTCCTTTCTTCCCCAATCGCACTCCTCCATCCTTCCCCAATCGCATTAATCCTTCCCCAATCGCATTCCTCCTTCCTTCCCCAATCGCACTCCTCCTTCCTTCCCCAATCGCATTAATCCTTCCCCAATCGCATTTCTACTTCCTTCCCGAATCGCATTCCTCCTTCCTTCCCCAATCGCATTAATCCTTCCTCTTCCAATCCTATTCCTCCTTCTTTCCCCAATCGCACTAATCCTTCCTTCCCCAATCGCATTTCTCCTTCCTTCCCCAATCGCATTAATCCTTCCCCAATCGCATTCCTCCTTCCTTCCCGAATCGCACTCCTCCTTCCTTCCCCAATCGCATTAATCCTTCCTCTTCCAATCCTATTCCTCCTTCTTTCCCCAATCGCATTCCTCCTTCCTTCCCCAATCGCATTCCTCCTTCCTTCCCCAATCGCATTCCTCCTTCCTTCCCCAATCGCATTCCTCCTTCCTTCCCCAATCGCATTCCTCCTTCCTTCCCCAATCGCATTCCCCCTTCCTTCCCCAATCGCATTCCTCCTTCCTTCCCCAATCGCATTCCTCCTTCCTTCCCCAATCGCATTCCTCCTTCCTCTTCCAATCCTATTCCACCTTCTTTCCCCAATCGCATTAATCCTTCCCCAATCGCACTCCTCCTTCCTTCCCCAATCGCACTCCTCCTTCCTTCCCTAATCGCATTCCTCCTTCCTTCCCCAATCGCATTCCTCCTTCCTTCCCCAATCGCATTCCTCCTTCCTTCCCCAATCGCATTCCTCCTTCCTTCCCCAATCGCATTCCTCCTTCCTTCCCCAATCGCATTCCTCCTTCCTTCCCCAATCGCATTCCTCCTTCCTTCCCCAATCGCATTCCTCCTTCCTTCCCCAATCGCATTCCTCCTTCCATCCCCAATCGCATTCCTCCTTCCTTCCCCAATCGCATTCCTCCTTCCTTCCCCAGTCGCATTCCTCCTTCCTTCCCCAATCGACTTCCTCCTTCCTCTTCCAATCCTATTCCTCCTTCCTTCTCCAATCGCATTCCTCCTTCCTTCTCCAATTGCATTCCTCCTTCCTCCCCCAATCGCATTCCTCCTTCCTTCCCCAATCGCATTCCTCCTTCCTTCCCCAATCCCATTCCTCCTTCCTTCCCCAATCGCATTCCTCCTTCCTTCCCCAATCGCATTCCTCCTTCCTTCCCCAATCGCATTCCTCCTTCCTTCCCCAATCGCATTCCTCCTTCCATCCCCAATCGCTTTCCCCCTTCCTTCCCCAATCGCATTCCTCCTTCCTTCCCCAATCGCA
>NC_091550.1:31991976-31996976 GCF_042767895.1 Penaeus vannamei | reverse complement strand
ATGTTTGTGACTGGTGGTGAATGTTTGTGACTGGTGGTGAATGTTTGTGGCTGGAGGTGAATGTTTGTGACTGGTGGTGAATGTTTGTGACTGGTGGTGAATGTCTGTGACTGGTGGTGAATGTCTGTGACTGGTGGTGAATGTTTGTGACTGGTGATGCATGTTTGTGACTGGTGGTGAATGTTTGTGGCTGGTGGTGAATGTTTGTGACTGGTGGTGAATGTTTGTGACTGGTGGTGAATGTTTGTGACTGGTGGTGAATGTTTGTGACTGGTGGTAAATGTTTGTGGCTGGTGGTGAATGTTTGTGGCTGGTGGTGAATGTTTGTGGCTGGTGGTGAATGTTTTTTTACTGGTGGTGAATGTTTGTGGCTGGTGGTGAATGTTTGTGACTGGCGGTGAATGTCTGTGGCTAGTGGTGAATGTTTGTGGCTGGTGGTGAATGTTTGTGACTAGTGGTGAATGTTTGTGGCTAGTGGTGAATGTTTGTGACTGGTGGTGAACGTTTGTGACTGGTGGTGAATGTTTGTGGCTGGTGGTGAATGTTTGTGACTGGTGGTGAATGTTTGTGACTGATGGTGAATGTTTGTGACTGGTGGTGAATGTTTGTGACTGGTGGTGAATGTTTGTGACTGGTGGTGAATGTTTGTGACTGGTGGTGAATGTTTGTGACTGGGAGTGAATGTTTGTGACTGGTGATGAATGTTTGGGACTGGTGGTGAATGTTTGGGACTGGTGGTAAATGTGTGTGGCTGGTGGTGAATGTTTGTGACTGGTGGTGAATGTTTGTGACTGGTGGTAAATGTGTGTGGCTGGTGGTGAATGTTTGGGACTGGTGGTGAATGTTTATGGCTGGTCGTGAATGTTTGTGACTGGTGGTGAATGTTTGTGGCTGGTGGTAAATGTGTGTGGCTGGTGGTGAATGTTTGTGACTGGTGGTGAATGTTTGTGACTGGTGGTGAATGTTTGTGACTGGTGGTGAATGTTTGTGGCTGGTGGTGAATGTTTGGGACTGGTGATGAATGTTTGTGGCTGGTCGTGAATGTTTGTGACTGGTGGTGAATGTTTGTGACTGGTGGTGAATGTTTGTGACTAGTGGTGAATGTTTGTGACTGGTGGTGAATGTTTGTGACTGGTGGTGAATGTTTGTGGCTGGTGGTGAATGTTTGTGACTAGCGGTGAATGTTTGTGACTGGTGGTGAATGTATGTGACTGTTGGTGAATGTTTGGGACTGGTGGTGAATGTTTGGGACTGGTGGTGAATGTTTGTGGCTGGTGGTGAATGTTTGTGACTGGTGGTAAATGTGTGTGGCTGGTGGTGAATGTTTGTGACTTGTGGTGAATGTTTGTGACTGGTGGTGAATGTTTGTGGCTGGTGGTGAATGTTTGGGACTGGTGGTGAATGTTTGTGACTGGTGTTGAATGTTTGTGGCTGGTGGTGAATGTTTGTGGCTGGTGGTGAATGTTTGTGACTAGCGGTGAATGTTTGTGACTGGTGGTGAATGTTTGTGACTGGCGGTGAATGTTTGTGACTGGTGGTGAATGTTTGGGACTGGTGGTGAATGTTTGTGGCTGGTGGTGAATGTTTGTGACTGGTGGTAAATGTGTGTGGCTGGTGGTGAATGTTTGTGACTGGCGGTGAATGTTTGTGACTGGTGGTAAATGTGTGTGGCTGGTGGTGAATGTTTGTGACTGTTGGTGAATGTTTGTGACTGGTGGTGAATGTTTGTGGCTGGTGGTGAATGTTTGGGACTGGTGGTGAATGTTTGTGGCTGGTCGTGAATGTTTGTGGCTGGTGGTGAATGTTTGGGACTGGTGGTGAATGTTTGTGGCTGGTCGTGAATGTTTGTGACTGGTGGTGAATGTTTGTGGCTGGTGGTGAATGTTTGTGACTGGTGGTGAATGTTTGTGACTAGCGGTGAATGTTTGTGACTGGTGGTGAATGTTTGTGGCTGGTCGTGAATGTTTGTGACTGGTGGTGAATGTTTGTGACTGGTGGTGAATGTTTGTGACTGGTGGTGAATGTTTGTGGCTGGTGGTGAATGTTTGTGACTGGTGGTGAATGTTTGTGGCTGGTCGTGAATGTTTGTGGCTGGTCGTGAATGTTTGTGACTGTCGGTGAATGTTTGTGACTGGTGGTGAATGTTTGTGACTGGTGGTGAATGTTTGTGACTGGTGGTGAATGTTTGTGACTGGTGGTGAATGTTTGTGACTGGTGGTGAATGTTTGGGACTGGTGGTGAATGTTTGTGACTGGTGGTGAATGTTTGTGGCTGGTGGTGAATGTTTGTGGCTGGTGGTGAATGTTTGTGACTGGTGGTTAATGTTTGTGACTGGTGGTGAATGTTTGTGGCTGGTCGTGAATGTTTGTGGCTGGTGGTGAATGTTTGTGACTGTCGGTGAATGTTTTTGACTGGTGGTGAATGTTTGTGACTGGTGGTGAATGTTTGTGGCTGGTGGTGAATGTTTGTGACTGTTGGTGAATGTTTGTGACTGGTGGTGAATGATTGTGGCTGGTGGTGAATGTTTGTGACTGGCGGTGAATGTTTGTGACGGGTGGTAAATGCTTGTGGGTGCTGGTGAATGTTTGTGACTGGTGGTGAATGTTTGTGAGTGCTGGTGGATGTTTGTGGCTGGAGGTGAATGTTTGTGACTGGTGGTGAATGTCTGTGACTGGTGGTGAATGTTTGTGACTGGCGGTGAATGTTTGTGACTGGTGGTAAATGTGTGTGGCTGGTGGTGAATGTTTGTGACTGGTGGTGAATGTTTGTGACTGGTGGTGAATGTCTGTGACTGGTGGTGAATGTCTGTGACTGGTGGTGAATGTTTGTGACTGGTGGTGGATGTTTGTGACTGGTGGTGAATGTCTGTGACTGGCGGTGAATGTTTGTGACTGGTGGTGAATGTCTGTGACTGGTGGTGAATGTCTGTGACTGGTGGTGAATGTTTGTGACTGGTGGTGAATGTTTGTGACTGGTGGTGAATGTCTGTGACTGGCGGTGAATGTTTGTGACTGGTGGTGAATGTCTGTGACTGGTGGTGAATGTCTGTGACTGGTGGTGAATGTTTGTGACTGGTGGTGAATGTTTGTGACTGGTGGTGAATGTCTGTGACTGGTGGTGAATGTCTGTGACTGGTGGTGAATGTTTGTGACTGGTGGTGAATGTTTGTGTCTCATGGTGAATGTCTGTGACTGGTGGTGAATGTCTGTGACTGGTGGTGAATGTTTGTGACTGGTGGTGAATGTTTGTGACTGGTGGTGAATGTTTGTGACTGGTGGTGAATGTTTGTGACTGGTGATGAATGTTTGTGACTAGTGGTGGATGTTTGTGACTGGTGGTGAATGTCTGTGACTGGTGGTGAATGTTTGTGACTGGTGGTGGATGTTTGTGACTGGTGGTGAATGTCTGTGACTGGTGGTGAATGTTTGTGACTGGCGGTGAATGTTTGTGACTGGTGGTGAATGTTTGTGGCTGGAGGTGAATTTTTGTGACTGGTGGTGAATGTCTGTGACTGGTGGTGAATGTCTGTGACTGGTGGTGAATGTTTGTGGCTGGTGGTGAATGTTTGTGACTGGTGGTGAATGTTTGTGACTGGTGGTGAATGTTTGTGACTGGTGATGCATGTTTGTGACTGGTGGTGAATGTTTGTGACTGGCGGTGAATGTTTGTGACTGGTGGTGAATTTTTGTGACTGGTGGTGAATGTCTGTGACTGGTGGTGAATGTCTGTGACTGGTGGTGAATGTTTGTGGCTGGTGATGAATGTTTGTGACTGATGGTGAATGTTTGTGACTGGTGGTGAATGTTTGTGACTGGTGATGCATGTTTGTGACTGGTGGTGAATGTTTGTGACTGGCGGTGAATGTTTGTGACTGGTGGTAAATGTGTGTGGCTGGTGGTGAATGTTTGTGACTGGTGGTAAATGTTTGTGACTGGTGGTGAATGTTTGTGACTGGTGGTGAATGTCTGTGACTGGTGGTGAATGTCTGTGACTGGTGGTGAATGTTTGTGGCTGGTGATGAATGTTTGTGACTGATGGTGAATGTTTGTGACTGGTGGTGAATGTTTGTGACTGGTGATGCATGTTTGTGACTGGTGGTGAATGTTTGTGACTGGCGGTGAATGTTTGTGACTGGTGGTGAATGTTTGTGACTGGTGATGCATGTCTGTGCCTGGTGGTGAATGTCTGTGACTGGTGGTGAATGTTTGTGACTGGTGATGCATGTCTGTGACTGGTGGTGAATGTTTGTGACTGGTGATGCATGTTTGTGACTGGTGGTGAATGTTTGTGACTGGTGGTGAATGTTTGTGACTGGTGATGCATGTTTGTGACTGGTGGTGAATGTTTGTGACTGGTGGTGAATGTTTGTGACTGGTGGTGAATGTTTGTGACTGTTGGTGAATGTTTGTGACTGGTGATGCATGTCTGTGACTGGTGGTGAATGTCTGTGACTGGTGGTGAATGTTTGTGACTAGTGGTGAATGTTTGGGACTGGTGGTGAATGTTTGTGACTGGTGATGCATGTTTGTGACTGGTGGTGAATGTTTGTGACTGGCGGTGAATGTTTGTGACTGGTGGTAAATGTGTGTGGCTGGTGGTGAATGTTTGTGACTGGTGGTGAATGTTTGTGACTGGTGGTGAATGTTTGTTACTAATGGTGAATGTTTGTGGCTGGTGGTGAATGTTTGTGACTGGTGGTGAATGTTTGTGACTGGTGGTGAATGTCTGTGACTGGTGGTGAATGTTTGTGACTGGTGGTGAATGTCTGTGACTGGTGGTGAATGTTTGTGGCTGGTGGTGAATGTTTGTGACTGGTGGTTAATGTTTGTGACTGGTCGTGAATGTTTGTGACTGGTGGTGAATGTTTGTGACTGGTGGTGAATGTTTGTGGCTGGTGGTGAATGTTTGTGGCTGGTGGTGAATGTTTGTGACTGGTGGTGAATGTTTGTGGCTGGTGGTGAATGTTTGTGACTGGTTGTGAATTTTTGTGGCTGGTGGTG
>NC_091550.1:31961976-31976976 GCF_042767895.1 Penaeus vannamei | reverse complement strand
ACAAACATTCACCACCAGTCACAAACATTCACCACCAGTCACAAAAATTCACCACCAGTCACAAACATTCACCACCAGTTACAAATATTCACCACCAATCACAAACATTCACCACCAGCCACAAACATTCACCACCAGTCACAAACATTCACCACCAGTCACAAACATTCACCACCAGCCACAAACATTCACCACCAGCCACAAACATTCACCACCAGTCACAAACATTCACCACCAGTCACAAACATTCACCCCCAGTCACAAACATTCACCAGCAGCCACAAACATTCACCACAAGTCACAAACATTCACCACCAGCCACAAACATTCACCACCAGTCACAAACATTCACCACCAGTCACACACATTCACCAACTGCCACGAACATTCACCACCAGCCACAAACATTCACCACCAGCCACAAATATTCACCACCAGTCACAAACATTCACCACCAGTCACAAACATTCGCCACCAGTCACAAACATTCACCACCAGCCACAAACATTCACCATCAGCCACAAACATTCACCACCAGTCACAAACATTCACCACCAGTCACAAATATTCACCACGAGCCACAAACATTCACCACCAGTCAAAAACATTCACCACCAGTCACAAACATTCGCCACCAGTCACAAACATTCACCACCAGTCACAAACATTCAACACCAGCCACAAAACATTCACCACCAGTCACAAACATTCACCAACAGTCACAAACATTCACCAACAGTCACAAACATTCATCACCAGTCACAAACATTCATCACCAGTCCCAAACATTCACCACCAGTCACAAACATTCACCACCAGCCACAAACATTCACCACCAGTCACAAACATTCACCACCAGTCACAAACATTCGCCACCAGTCACAAACATTCACCATCAGCCACAAACATTCACCACCAGCCACAAACATTCACCACCAGTCACAAACATTCACCACCAGTCACAAACATTCACCAGCACCCACAAACATTCACCACCAGTCACAAACATTCACCACCAGTCACAAATATTCACCAACAGTCACAAACATTCACCACCAGTCACAAACATTCACGACCAGCCACAAACATTCACAATCCAGTCACAAACATTCACCACCAGTCACAAATATTCACCAGCAGCCACAAACATTCACCACCAGTCACAAACATTCACCACCAGCCACAAACATTCACCACCAGTCACAAACATTCACCACCAGTCACAAACATTCACCACCAGTCACAAACATTCACCACCAGTCACAAACATTCACCAACAGTCACAAACATTCACCACCAGCCACAAACATTCACCACCAGCCACAAACATTCACCACCAGTCACAAACATTCACCACCAGTCACAAACATTCGCCACCAGTCACAAACATTCACCACCAGCCACAAACATTCACCATCAGCCACAAACATTCACCACCAGCCACAAACATTCACCACCAGCCACAAACATTCACCACCAGCCACAAACATTCACCACCAGCCACAAACATTCACCACCAGCCACAAACATTCAGCAACAGCCACAAACATTCACCACCAGCCACAAACATTCACCACCAGTCACAGACATTCACCACCAGTCACAAACATTCACCACCAGTCACAAACATTCACCACCAGCCACAAAAATTCACCACCAGTCACAAATATTCACCACGAGCCACAAACATTCACCACCAGTCACAAACATTCATCACCAGTCACAAACATTCACCACCAGTCACAAACATTCATCACCAGTCACAAACATTCACCATCAGCCACAAACATTCACCATCAGCCACAAACATTCACCACCAGCCACAAACATTCACCACCAGTCACAAACATTCACCACCAGCCACAAACATTCACCATCAGCCACAAACATTCACCACCAGCCACAAACATTCACCACCACCCACAAACATTCACCACCAGCCACAAACATTCGCCACCAGTCACAAACATTCACCACCAGTCACAAACATTCACCACCAGCCACAAGCATTCACCACCAGTCACAAACAATCAACACCAGCCACAAGCATTCACCACCAGTCACAAACATTCACCACCAGTCCCAAACATTCACCACCACCCACAAACATTCACCACCAGTCACAGATATTCACCACCAGCCACAAACATTCACCACCAGCCACAAAACTTCACCACCAGTCACAAAACTTCACCACCAGTCACAAACATTCATCACCAGTCACAAACATTCATCACCAGTCACAAACATTCACCACCAGCCACAAACATTTACCACCAGTCCCAAACATTCACCACCAGTCACAAGCATTCACCACCAGTCCCAAACATTCACCACCAGTCCCAAACATTCACCACCAGTCCCAGACATTCACCACCAGTCCCAAACATTCACCACCAGTCCCAAACATTCACCACCAGCCACAAACATTCACCACCAGTCCCAAACATTCACCACCAGTCACAACCATTCACCACCAGTCCCAAACATTCACCACCAGTCCCAAACATTCACCACCAGTCCCAGACATTCACCACCAGTCCCAGACATTCACCACCAGTCCCAAACATTCACCACCAGTCCCAAACATTCACCACCAGCCACAAACATTCACCACCAGTCACAAACATTCACCACTAGTCCCAGACATTCACCACCAATCACAAACATTCACCACCAGTCACAAACATTCATCACCAGTCACAAACATGCATCACCAGTCACAAACATTCACCACCAGTCACAAATATTCACCACCAGTCACAAACATTCACCACCATTTCCAAATATTCACCACCATTTCCAAATATTCACCACCAGTCCCAGACATTCACCACCAGTCACAAACATTCACCACCAGTCCCAAACATTCATCACCAGTCACAAACATTCATCACCAGTCACAAACATGCATCACCAGTCACAAACATTCACCACCAGTCACAAATATTCACCACCAGTCACAAACATTCACCACCATTTCCAAATATTCACCACCATTTCCAAAAATTCACCACCAGTCCCAGACATTCACCACCAGTCACAAACATTCACCACCAGTCCCAAACATTCACCACCATTTCCAAATATTCACCACCAGTCACAAACATTCACCACCAGTCATAAACATTCACCACCAGTCCCAAACATTCATCACCAGTCACAAACATTCATCACCAGTCACAAACATGCATCACCAGTCACAAACATTCACCACCAGTCACAAATATTCACCACCAGTCACAAACATTCACCACCATTTCCAAATATTCACCACCATTTCCAAAAATTTACCACCAGTCCCAGACATTCACCACCAGTCACAAACATTCACCACCAGTCCCAAACATTCATCACCAGTCACAAACATTCACCACCAGTCCCAAACATTCACCACCATTTCCAAATATTCACCACCAGTCACAAACATTCACCACCAGTCATAAACATTCACCACCAGTCCCAAACATTCATCACCAGTCACAAACATTCATCACCAGTCACAAACATGCATCACCAGTCACAAACATTCACCACCAGTCGCAAATATTCACCACCAGTCACAAACATTCACCACCATTTCCAAATATTCACCACCATTTCCAAATATTCACCACCAGTCCCAGACATTCACCACCAGTCACAAACATTCACCACCAGTCCCAAACATTCATCACCAGTCACAAACATTCATCACCAGTCACAAACATGCATCACCAGTCACAAACATTCACCACCAGTCACAAAAATTCACCACCAGTCCCAGACATTCACCACCAGTCACAAACATTCACCACCAGTCCCAAACATTCACCACCATTTCCAAATATTCACCACCAGTCACAAACATTCACCACCAGTCATAAACATTCACCACCAGTCACAAACATTCATCACCAGTCACAAACATTCACCACCAGTCACACACATTCACCACCAGCCACAAACATTCACCACCAGTCACAAACATTCACCATCAGTCACAGACATTCATCACCATTCACAAACATTCACCACCAGTCACAAACATTCACCACCAGTCACAAACATTCACCACCAGTCACAAACATTCACCACCAGTCACATTCACCACCAGTCACAAATATTCACCACCAGTCACAAATATTCACCACCAGTCCCAAACATTCACCACCACCAACAAACATTCACCACCAGTCACAGACATTCATCACCAGCCACAAACATTCACCACTAGTCACAAAAATTCACCACCAGTCACAAACATTCACCACCAGTCACAAACATTCACCACCACCCACAAGTATTCACCACAAGTCACAGACATTCACCACCAGCCACAAACATTCACCACCAGTCACAAACATTCACCACCAGTCACAAACATTCACCACCAGTCACAAACATTCACCACCACCCACAAACATTCACCACCAGTCACAGACATTCACCACCAGTCAAAAATATTCACCACCAGTCACAAACATTCATCACCAGTCACAAACATTCACCACCAGTCACAAACATTCACCACCAGTCACAAACATTCACCACCAGTCACAAACATTCACCACCAGCCACAAACATTCACCACCAGTCACAAACATTCACCAACAGCCACAAACATTCACCACCAGTCACAAACATTCACCGCCAGTCACAAACATTCACCACCAGCCACAAACATTCACCACCAGCCACAAACATTCACCACCAGCCACAATCATTCACCACCAGCCACAAACATTCACCACCAGTCACAGACATTCACCACCAGTCACAAACATTCACCACTAGTCACAAACATTCACCACCAGTCACAAACATTCACCACCAGCCACAAACATTCACCACCAGTCACAAACATTCACCACCAGTCACAGACATTCACCACCAGTCACAAACATTCACCACCAGCCACAAACATTCACCACCAGTCACAGACATTCACCACCAGTCACAAATATTCACCACCAGTCACAAACATTCACCACCAGTCACAGACATTCACCACCAGTCACAAATATTCACCACCAGTCACAAACATTCACCACCAGCCACAAACATTCACCACCAGTCACAGACATTCACCACCAGTCACAAACATTCACCACTAGTCACAAACATTCACCACCAGTCACAAACATTCACCACCAGTCACAAACATTCACCACCAGTCACAGACATTCACCACCAGTCACAAACATTCACCACCAGTCACAAACATTCACCACTAGTCACAAACATTCAGCACCAGTCCCAAACATTCACCAGCAGTCACAGAGATCCACCACCAGTCACAGACATTCACCACCAGTCACAAATATTCACCACCAGTCACAAATATTCACCACCAGTCACAAATATTCACCACCAGTCCCAAACATTCACCACCAGTCACAGACATTCACCACCAGTCACAAACATTCACCACCAGTCACAAATATTCACCACCAGTCACAAACATTCACCACCAGCCACAAACATTCACCGCCAGTCACAAACATTCACCAACAGTCACAAACATTCACCACTAGTCACAAACATTCACCACCAGTCACAAACATTCACCACCAGTCACAAACATTCACCACCAGCCACAAACAGTCACCACCAGCCACAAACATTCACCACCAGCCACAAACATTCACCACCAGCCACAAACATTCACCACCAGCCACAAACATTCACCACCAGTCACAAACATTCACCACCAGCCACAAACATTCACCACCAGTCACAGACATTCACCACCAGTCACAAACATTCACTACTAGTCACAAACATTCACCACCAGTCACAAACATTCACCACCAGCCACAAACATTCACCACGAGTCACAGACATTCACCACCAGTCACAGACATTCACCACCAGTCACAAACATTCACCACCAGCCACAAACATTCACCACCAGTCACAGACATTCACCACCAGTCACAAACATTCACCACTAGTCACAAACATTCACCACCAGTCACAAACATTCACCACCAGTCACAAACATTCACCACCAGTCACAAATATTCACCACCAGTCCCAAACATTCACCACCAGTCACAGACATTCACCACCAGTCACAAATATTCACCACCAGTCACAAATATTCACCACCAGTCACAAATATTCACCACCAGTCCCAAACATTAACCACCAGTCACAGACATTCACCACCAGTCACAAACATTCACCACCAGTCACAAATATTCACCACCAGTCACAAACATTCACCACCAGCCACAAACATTCACCGCCAGTCACAAACATTCACCAACAGTCACAAACATTCACCACTAGTCACAAACATTCACCACCAGTCACAAACATTCACCACCAGTCACAAACATTCACCACCAGTCACAAACATTCACCACCAGTCACAAACATTCACCACCAGTCACAGACATTCACCACCAGTCACAAACATTCACCAACAGCCACAAACATTCACCGCCAGTCACAAACATTCACCACCAGTCACAAACATTCACCACCAGTCACAAACATTCACCACCAGTCACAAACATTCACCACCAGTCACAAACATTCACCACCAGCCACAAACATTCACCACCAGCCACAAACATTCACCACCAGTCACAAACATTCACCACCAGTCACAAGCATTCACCACCAGTCACAAACATTCACCACTAGTCACAAACATTCACCACCAGTCAAAAACATTCACCACCATTCACAGACATTCACCACCAGTCACAGACATTCACCACCAGTCACAAACATTCACCACCAGTCACAAACATTCACCACCAGCCACAAACATTCACCACCAGCCACAGACATTCACCACCAGTCACAAACATTCACCACTAGTCACAAACATTCACCACCAGTCACAAATATTCACCACCAGTCAAAAACATTCACCACCAGTCACAAATATTCACCACCAGTCCCAAACATTCACCACCAGTCACAGACATTCACCACCAGTCACAAATATTCACCACCAGTCACAAATATTCACCACCAGTCACAGACATTCACCACCAGCCACAAACATTCACCACCAGTCACAGACATTCACCACCAGTCACAAACATTCACCACCAGTCACAAATATTCACCACCAGTCACAAACATTCACCACCAGCCACAAACATTCACCGCCAGTCACAAACATTCACCAACAGTCACAAACATTCACCACTAGTCACAAACATTCACCACCAGTCACAAACATTCACCACCAGTCACAAACATTCACCATCAGCCACAAACATTCACCACCAGTCACAAACATTCACCACCAGTCCCAAACATTCACCACCAGCCACAAACATTCACCACCAGCCACAAACATTCACCACCAGTCACAAACATTCACCACCAGTCACAAACATTCACCACCAGTCACAGACATTCACCACCAGTCACAAACATTCACCACTAGTCACAAACATTCACCACCAGTCACAAACATTCACCACCAGCCACAAACATTCACCACCAGTCACAGACATTCACCACCAGTCACAGACATTCACCACCAGTCACAAACATTCACCACCAGCCACAAACATTCACCACCAGTCACAGACATTCACCACCAGTCACAAACATTCACCACTAGTCAAAAACATTCACCACCAGTCACAAACATTCACCACCAGTCACAAACATTCACCACCAGTCACAAATATTCACCACCAGTCCCAAACATTCACCACCAGTCACAGACATTCACCACCAGTCACAAATATTCACCACCAGTCACAAATATTCACCACCAGTCACAAATATTCACCACCAGTCCCAAACATTCACCACCAGTCACAGACATTCACCACCAGTCACAAACATTCACCACCAGTCACAGACATTCACCACCAGTCACAAATATTCACCACCAGTCCCAAACATTCACCACCAGTCACAGACATTCAACACCAGTCACAAATATTCACCACCAGTCACAAATATTCACCACCAGCCACACACATTCACCACCAGTCACAAATATTCACCACCAGTCCCAAACATTCACCACTAGTCACAGACATTCACCACCAGTCACAAACATTCACCACCAGTCACAAACATTCACCACCAGTCACAAACATTCACCACCAGTCACAAATATTCACCACCAGTCCCAAACATTCACCACTAGTCACAGACATTCACCACCAGTCACAGACATTCACCACTAGTCACAAACATTCACCACCAGTCACAAACATTCACCACCAGTCACAAATATTCACCACCAGTCCCAAACATTCACCACCAGTCACAGACATACACCACCAGTCACAAATATTCACCACCAGTCACAAATATTCACCACCAGCCACACACATTCACCACCAGTCACAAATATTCACCACCAGTCCCAAACATTCACCACCAGTCACAGACATTCACCAACAGTCACAAACATTCACCACCAGTCACAAACATTCACCACCAGTCACAAATATTCACCACCAGTCCCAAACATTCACCACCAGTCACAGACATTCACCACCAGTCACAAATATTCACCACCAGTCACAAATATTCACCACCAGTCCCAAACATTCACCACCAGTCACAGACATTCACCACCAGTCACAAATATTCACCACCAGTCACAAATATTCACCACCAGTCCCAAACATTCACCACCAGTCACAGACATTCACCACCAGTCACAAACATTCACCACCAGTCACAAACATTCACCACCAGTCACAAATATTCACCACCAGCCACAAACATTCACCACCAGTCACAGACATTCACCCCCAGTCACAAACATTCACCACCAGTCACAGACATTCACCACCAGTCACAAATATTCACCACCAGTCACAAATATTCACCACCAGTCACAAATATTCACCACCAGTCCCAAACATTCACCACCAGTCACAGACATTCACCACCAGTCACAAATATTCACCACCAGTCACAAACATTCACCACCAGTCACAAACATTCACCGCCAGTCACAAACATTCACCAACAGTCACAAACATTCACCACTAGTCACAAACATTCACCATCAGTCACAAACATTCACCACCAGTCACAAACATTCACCACCAGTCACAAATATTCACCACCAGTCACAAACATTCACCACCAGTCACAGACATTCACCACCAGTCACAAACATTCACCACCAGCCACAAACATTCACCGCCAGTCACAAACATTCACCACCAGTCACAAACATTAACCACTAGTCACAAACATTCACCGCCAGTCACAAACATTCACCACCAGTCACAAACATTCACCACCAGCCACAAACATTCACCACCAGCCATAAACATTCATCACCAGTCACACACATTCACCACCTGCCACGAACATTCACCACCAGCCACAAACATTCACCACCAGCCACAAACATTCACCACCACCCACAAACATTCACCACCAGTCACAAACATTCACCACCAGTCACAAACATTCACCACCAGCCACAAACATTCACCATCAGCCACAAACATTCACCACCAGCCACAAACATTCACCACCAGTCACAAATATTCACCACGAGCCACAAACATTCACCACCAGTCACAAACATTCATCACCAGTCACAAACATTCACCACCAGCCACAAAAATTCACCACCAGTCACAAACATTCACCACCAGTCACAAACAATCAACACCAGCCACAAGCATTCACCACCAGTCACAAACATTCACCACCAGTCACAAACATTCACCATTACTCACAAACATTCACCACCAGTCACAAATATTCACCACGAGCCACAAACATTCACCACCAGTAACAAACATTCATCACCAGTCACAAACATTCACCACCAGCCACAAAAATTCACCACCAGTCACAAACATTCACCACCAGTCACAAACATTCACCACCAGTCACAAACATTCACCACCAGTCACAAACATTCATCACCAGTCACAAACATTCACCACCAGCCACAAAAATTCACCACCAGTCACAAACGTTCACCACCAGTCACAAACATTCAACACCAGCCATAAACATTCACCACCGGTCACAAACATTCATCACCAGTCACAAACATTCACCACCAGCCACAAACATTTACCACCAGTCCCAAACATTCACCACCAGTCACAAGCATTCACCAGCAGTCACAAACATTCACCACCGGTCACAAACATTCACCACCAGTCAAAAACATTCACCACCAGTCACAAACATTCACCACCAGTCACAAACATTCACCACCAGTCACAAACATTCACCACCACCCACAAACATTCACCACCAGTCAAAAACATTCACCACCAGTCACAAACATTCACCACCAGTCACAAACATTCACCACCAGTCACAAACATTCACCACCAGTCCCAGACATTCACCACCAGTCACAAACATTCACCACCAGTCACAAACATTCACCACCAGTTCCAAACATTCACCACCAGTCCCAAACATTCACCACCAGTCCCAAACATTCACCACCAGTCACAAACATTCACCACCACCCACAAACATTCACCACAAGTCACAGACATTCACCACCAGCCACAAACTTTCACCACCAGTCACAAACATTCACCACCAGTCACAAACATTCACCACCAGTCACAAACATTCACCACCACCCACAAACATTCACCACCAGTCACAGACATTCACCACCAGTCAAAAACATTCACCACCAGTCACAAACATTCACCACCAGTCACAAACATTCACCACCAGCCACAAACATTCACCACCAGTCACAAACATTCACCACCAGTCACAAACATTCACCACCAGCCACAAACATTCACCACCAGTCACAAACATTCACCACCAGCCACAAACATTCATCACCAGTCACAAACATTCACCACCAGCCACAAACATTTACCACCAGTCCCAAACATTCACCACCAGTCACAAGCATTCACCACCAGTCACAAACATTCACCACCGGTCACAAACATTCACCACCAGTCAAAAACATTCACCACCAGTCACAAACATTCACCACCAGTCCCAAACATTCACCACCAGTCACAAACATTCACCACCACCCACAAACATTCACCGCCAGTCACAAACATTCACCACCAGTCCCAAACATTCACCACCAGTCACAAACATTCACCACCACCCACAAACATTCACCACCAGTCCCAAACATTCACCACCAGTCACAAACATTCACCACCAGTCACAAACATTCACCACCAGTTCCAAACATTCACCACCAGTCCCAAACATTCACCACCAGTCCCAAACATTCACCACCAGTCACAAACATTCACCACCACCCACAAACATTCACCACAAGTCACAGACATTCACCACCAGCCACAAACATTCACCACCAGTCACAAACATTCACCACCAGTCACAAACATTCACCACCAGTCACAAACATTCACCACCACCCACAAACATTCACCACCAGTCACAAACATTCACCACCAGTCAAAAACATTCACCACCAGTCACAAACATTCACCACCAGTCACAAACATTCACCACCAGCCACAAACATTCACCACCAGTCACAAACATTCACCACCAGTCACAAACATTCACCACCAGCCACAAACATTCACCACCAGTCACAAACATTCACCACCAGTCACAAACATTCACCACTAGTCACAAACATTCACCACCAGTCACAAACATTCACCACCAGCCACAAACTTTCACCACCAGCCACAAACATTCACCACCAGTCACAAACATTCACCACCAGCCACAAACATTCACCACCAGTCACAGACATTCATCACCAGTCACAAACATTCACCACTAGTCACAAACATTCACCACCAGTCACAAACATTCACCACCAGTCACAAACATTCACCACCAGTCACAAATATTCACCACCAGTCACAAACATTCACCACCAGCCACAAACATTCACCACCAATCGCAAACATTCACCACCAGTCACAAACATTCACCACCAGTCACAAACATTCACCACCAGCCACAAACATTCACCACTAGTCACAAACATTCACCACCAGTCACAAACATTCACCACCAGCCACAAACATTCACCACCAGCAACAAACATTCACCACCAGTCACAAACATTCACCACCAGCCACAAACATTCACCACCAGTCACAGACATTCACCACCAGTCACAAACATTCACCACTAGTCACAAACATTCACCACCAGTCACAAACATTCACCACCAGTCACAAACATTCACCACCAGTCACAAATATTCACCACCAGTCACAAACATTCACCACCAGCCACAAACATTCACCACCAGTTCCAAACATTCACCACCAGTCACAAACATTCACCACCAGTCACAAACATTCACCACCGGTCACAAACATTCACCACCAGTCACAAACATTCACCACCAGTCACAAACATTCACCACCAGCCACAAGCATTCACCACCAGTCACAGACATTCACCACTAGTCACAAACATTCACCACCAGTCACAAACATTCACCACCAGTCACAAACATTCACCACCAGTCACAAATATTCACCACCAGTCACAAACATTCACCACCAGTCACAGACATTCACCACCAGTCACAAACATTCACCACCAGCCACAAACATTCACCGCCAGTCACAAACATTCACCACCAGTCACAAACAATCAGTACAAGACACAAATATTCAACACCAGTCACAAACATTCATCACCAGTCACAATCATTCACCACCAGCCACAAACATTCACCACCAGTCCCAAACATTCACCACCAGTCACAAGCATTCACCACCAGTCACAAACATTCACCACCGGTCACAAACATTCACCACCAGTCAAAAACATTCACCACCAGTCACAAACATTCACCACCAGTCACAAACATTCACCACCAGCCACAAACATTCACCACCAGTCACAAACATTCACCACCAGTCCCAAACATTCACCACCAGTCACAAACATTCACCACCAGTCACAAACATTCACCACCAGTCCCAGACATTCACCACCAGTCACAAACATTCACCACCAGTCACAAACATTCACCACCAGTTCCAAACATTCACCACCAGTCACAAACATTCACCACCAGTCATAAACATTCACCACCAGTCACAAACATTCACCACCAGTCACAAACATTCACCACCAGTCACACACATTCACCACCAGCCACAAACATTCACCACCAGTCACAAACATTCACCAACAGTCACAAACATTCACCACCAGTCACATTCACCACCAGTCACAAATATTCACCACCAGTCACAAACATTCACCACCAGTCCCAAACATTCACCACCACCCACAAACATTCACCACCAGTCACAGATATTCACCACCAGCCACAAACATTCACCACCAGTCACAAACATTCACCACCAGTCACAAACATTCACCACCAGTCACAAACATTCACCACCAGTCCCAAACATTCACCACCAGTCACAAACATTCACCACCAGCCACAAACATTCACCACTAGTCACAAACATTCACCACCAGTCACAAACATTCACCACCAGCCACAAACATTCACCACCAGCCACAAACATTCACCACCAGTCATAAACATTCACCACCAGCCACAAACAGTCACCACCAGTCACAGATATTCACCACCAGTCACAAACATTCACCACTAGTCACAAACATTCACCACCAGTCACAAACATTCACCACCAGTCACAAACATTCACCACCAGTCACAAATATTCACCACCAGTCACAAACATTCACCACCAGCCACAAACATTCACCACCAATCACAAACATTCACCACCAGTCACAAACATTCACCACCAGTCACAAACATTCACCACCAGCCACAAACATTCACCACCAGTCACAAACATTCACCACCAGTCACAAACATTCACCACCAGTCACAAACATTCACCACCAGCCACAAACATTCACCACCAGCCACAAACATTCACCACCAGTCACAAACATTCACCACCAGCCACAAACATTCACCACCAGTCACAGACATTCACCACCAGTCACAAACATTCACCACTAGTCACAAACATTCACCACCAGTCACAAACATTCACCACCAGTCACAAACATTCACCACCAGTCACAAATATTCACCACCAGTCACAAACATTCACCACCAGCCACAAACATTCACCACCAATCACAAACATTCACCACCAGCCACAAACATTCACCACCAGTCACAAACATTCACCACCAGTCACAAACATTCACCACCAGCCACAAACATTCACCACCAATCACAAACATTCACCACCAGCCACAAACATTCACCGCGAGCCCCAAACATTCACCACCAGTCACAAACATTCACCACCAGCCACAAACATTCACCACCAGTCACAGACATTCACCACCAGTCACAAACATTCACCACTAGTCACAAACATTCACCACCAGTCACAAACATTCACCACCAGTCACAAATATTCACCACCAGTCACAAATATTCACCACCAGTCACAAACATTCACCACCAGCCACAAACATTCACCACTAGTCACAAACATTCACCACCAGTCACAAACATTCACCACCAGCCACAAACATTCACCACCAGCCACAAACACTCACCACCAGTCACAGACATTCACCACCAGTCACAAATATTCACCACCAGTCACAAACATTCACCACCAGCCACAAACATTCACCACCAGTCACAAACATTCACCACCAGTCACAAACATTCACCACCAGTCACAAACATTCACCACCAGTCACAAACATTCACCACCAGCCACAAGCATTCACCACCAGTCACAGACATTCACCACTAGTCACAAACATTCACCACCACCCACAAACATTCACCACCAGTCACAAACATTCACCACCAGTCACAAATATTCACCACCAGTCACAAACATTCACCACCAGTCACAGACATTCACCACCAGTCACACACATTCACCACCAGCCACAAACATTCACCGCCAGTCACAAACATTCACCACCAGTCACAAACATTCAATACTAGTCACAAACATTCACCACCAGTCACAAACATTCACCACCAGTCACAAACATTCACCACCAGCCACAAACATTCACCACCAGTCACAGACATTCACCACCAGTCACAAACATTCGACACTAGTCACAAAC
>NC_091550.1:31944476-31956976 GCF_042767895.1 Penaeus vannamei | reverse complement strand
ATTTTGTCGGGACCTCACTCATTTGTGATTGTTCAGAGGGTAGAACGGCGTGTGTATAAATGCGTAGACATACAGTACAATCTTGCTATTTTCGATTTTATTTATGGACGAAAAACTTTTATTTCTTTTATTTTCGACTTTATGATAAGGTCTTTCTTCTACTCGATAGCAAAGCTCAGTTTCGATCACAAAACATTTTCTTTTTGATCAGATAAATTCCTGTGCATTCTGTCGTCAGGCCAGGACGCCCTTGGCCTTGTCCGCCGTAAGGTTGCTGGCGTCGCATGATTTGCAATATGAAAGACAGAACTCGATTAAGCTTCAGTTTCACTGTGTAGGAAATACTTGGGTTATAGGGAACTATTGCATTCGCAAGTTCTTTTGTGGTAATGATCTTGCCATGAGATTTCATGAGAAACAAATCTCTAGATCTTTATATACAAGAATGTCCCAACACGGGATTCAAGTCAAGGATCATGGATGATTCTCGGAAACCACTGGCGGATCTAAATAATTTCAAGAAGGCGGAGTAAGGTGGAGGAAGTGGGGGGGGGGGAGCATGGAAGAGGATGTCGGCCTACCTGAATTTGAATAATATTTTACTCTTATTTTGACTTTAACCTAATGGCAGCTTCATCCGATCAATTTATTGCTTCTTCCAGTGCCCTCAGCAGACTGTGCCGAGGACCGATCCGAGTTTCACAAATGCTAGTCCAAACTCTTAAAAGGAAATGCACGGTGTCTGTGTGATCTGTTTCAATCTCTGGGACGCGACCTTAGTTAGACAGGGACGATATATATATATATATATATATATATATATATATATATATATATATATATATATATATATATATATATGTGTGTGTGTGTGTGTGTGTGTGTGTGTGTGTGTGTGTGTGTGTGTGTGTGTGTGTGTGTGTGTGTGTGTGTGTGTTATGTATATATATACATATTCATGTAGTTTATATATATATATATATATATATATATATATATATATATACATATATATATATATATATATATATATATATATATATATATATATATATATATATATATACTCCTAAATATATACACATACCTTTATGTATGCATCAGTATGCATATATGTATTATGTGTGTCTGAGTGTATGCTTGTGTGTACGTGTTTATATATGTGTATAAGTGTGTATGTGTGTTTGCAAATTGCATATATATTGGTGATCAGGGTTTGTGCAGTTTTCCGTCACCATATGCCAGTACATTTTCCTTCAAGCTCCGTGCCCAAGCGCGCCTTTTGTAAGTACTGCCAGTGTCATGGCATATGCATTTCTTGTATATTTTAAATTTTCTGAAGTTTTGGAATAACTATTTCTTTTGGAATATATATATGCCAATGGTGGTGTCTAAAAGTTTAATGTCGCCACTTTTATGAATGAGAAGATCCTGAATCCAAAAACGAAAAGTTCCTTCACAAGCCGGCTGACCATGCAGGTGTAGCGTTTGCTAATTACAATACGTACCCTGGCTCTTTAAGGAGGTGTAAATCTCACTGCCACTACGTTCGGGAACAAGTGTTTAATGTAAGAGGGGGTAGGTGTCTGTGTGTGTTAAGTGTAGTTGTACAAATGAGCCGAAGGGAGGTAAGCGTGGTCAGAACCCCGAGGAGAGGCGTGTATAGATGCTTCAGCTATACTCTAGGTTTTTAGGTTGTTTGCCCTTTTAGAACATTAAGGTTTTGTGCAGCCTTCCTTCTTACAAGAGTCAGTGACTTGTCAAAAATATGGTAAAATGAGCTATTTATTTCATAAATGCAAAAATAAAACAACATAAAACGAAACACGAACACAGTAAAACACAAGCACAATAAAACAGAAACGCTAAAACACAAACAAAAACACAAGCACTGAAACACGAGACATAAAAACAGATAAAACACAGTAAACACAAACACGAAAAATAGTTAACCACCTTTTCTTGCGTATACAGAAGCTCGATCACTTAGCTCTTACATTGCCGAAACCACCATTCCTGATACACCACAACGTCGTGAGTCCAACCCTGGAACTCTGGAACTCCCGTGCGGGGCCGGGAACTTTCCTTGAAAAAGGGTTTTCCAGAATTATTTAAATTACCTTAGCATATTCATTAAAAGTAATCCTTCATGTTCCATTTATAAGATAAAGAATAAAAGTTCCATGAAAAGAGTAAAATGAAAAAGAACCATTATGTTAGGTGTATATTGAAAAATGAAAGCTCATAAAATGTTCATAAAATGTTCAATAGAAAATGTAAATGTTAAAGTTTCATGGTAGTTCATATAAAAAGTATTAAAGATCATAAGAGGTTTCTTTAAATGATTCATTTTCTTGGTGGTCTGTTTTCGTTTGCCGTAGGCTCATTGTAAAAAACAATATGAAAAATGTTTATAAAAATCACTAAAAACAGTAAAACATAACACAATAAAAATAAATAGATAAATATAACGAAGCCTCACAGGTGAGTCACCCTAGATAGCTTCCCAATTTCTACGACCCGCAGCTTCCTCACCCCCAGGGGATAAAAAAAAAAAAAAAAAAAAAAAAAAAAAAAACGGGTTTTGGGCCACCTAGAAGGCGTAGAAAGAGACCTCCGCCGTGGAGCGAGGGTGGACAATGCATTTCATCTCGCAAGGGGCGGGGGCCAAAGGCATTCGCAGGGGACCGCTGGGGACGGATACAGGCGGTCCACTACACAGGGTCCGTCCTCAGGCTCGCCATCTCGCCAGAAGGAAGCTGTTTCGAAGGACACCGTCCGTACTAGCCCTTTCGTCCTGCGTGTTGCGGATGCCGTATTATCTGCAATGTTTAGTTTGCATGAACTGCAAATATATCGGTGAAACGTTCTCTCAGCATTTAATTACCTGGAGAAATACCTACTCAGCTGGCATCATACTGAGCTAATATAAGAGGAAATACACGAATAAGGAAAACCTGGAAATATACATATAGGTAAATCTTTATATATTACATAAACTTAATCCTATGTAACATTTATAAGTATAATGTATGTTTTTACATATCTATACAGTGTATATATATACATATATATGTGATATATATATGTATATATATATATATATATATATATATATATATATATATATATATATATATATATATATATATATATATATATATATATATATATTATATATATATATATATATGTATATATATATATATATATATATATATATATATATATATATATATATATATATGCATGCATGTATATATATAAATAAATATATTTGTGTATCTATAATGTTTATACATATATGTATATAAATGTATATATCTATATATATGTATGTATGTATGTATGTATATCTATATCTATATATGTGTGTGTGTGTATGTATATATGTATATATAATATTCATAAATACATATGAATATATATGTGTGTTATGTGCGCGCACACACACAGACGTGTCTCTCTATATAATTTCTTTGCAATCTCTCTTTTCGAAAGGCAGCAGAGGGTTATAATTGCTTCAGTGGAGTGCTATTGAGTCAGTGAGAGGCCAAAGTCCTTATGAGATTTGGGGGGCGTAACCCCTCTGGCCCCTGCCATCTGTAGCCTAGTGACCCCTAGATCTGGGAAACCTCGGTATTAAGTTTGGGTTTGGTGCTGGGATCATGTGAGAGACAATGAAGATGTAAGGAGAAAAGTGACGAAATTTGCCCCAGTGTTCATTGGCTAGCATGCAAATGCTTCTTCATACTGGATCGCCATGGCACTGAACGGTCGTCTTCAAAGCCGGCATCGAAAATCTGAAATAATTCTCACAACTATAAATAATAGCTTGTATTCAACGGAGTCGATTCATTATCACCGCTGACATAAAGCTGCGTTTTTGTACTCTTTTCTTCGACCACATCAGTTGGGATTCAAAGCAAAGCTAGAAGAAAACATATCTATTTGTGGTATCACTTTTATTTATTTTTATTTTTTATTTTTTATTTAAAAAATGGATCATTGAATCCTTCTAGTGCCCTGAAAACGCTTCACGTGACCTCAACAGGACTGGTGACGTCAGCTCATGACGTCATGCGCTTCCTCGCATATATAAGCTTGCGAGCACATCTGTATCTCACACCTCTTGTTGCTTACGCCACGGTGAGTCATATCACGACACAGGTAAGCCATGAGTGTGTCTGGTGACTTTTCAGAAATGAAAGTCTTTCATCTGTATTAGCAACAATATTCCTTCACCTATCACAAAAATTTCAACCCACAGACTTACTTCCACCATGAAGACATTGACGATCCCTTTGCTGGCGGCAGTCGCTGTTGTCGCAAGCGGAATGATAAGCGACTACCACGACCACAGCAGAATCGACGGCGTTTTACTTTTAGGTGCGTCAGTTATCGCAACACGATGAGCAGAAATGACTACTGGCGAATGCTTTTAGCTTTTCCTTTTGGATGAATTCAGATTTCCACCACTTCTTTCCAGGCAGAATATATTGCTCGGAGATTGTTTTGCCATCCGACGACGAAATGAATACCATTACAGAAAAAATGAAGGAGTGCTTAGAAAATGAAGGTCACGCCCATCTGAGTAAGATATTACTTTTTTCCCAAAGCGACAAAATGGAGAATATATTACAGCCATTTCAGGACTTTTTTCTATATTTCTAAAGCAGACATTAATGTCATTGATCATTGTACGAGATTTCACTAAGAACTAGTTACTAATCGCATTTCTCTGGCCTTGGACAGCTTCACACCCCGCCTTAGTTCCATACAAGATGCCCCACCTAAAGCACGCTCTGTGCCTCAGCGAGGGACTCAAAAATATCCCGGACGAAAGCCGGAGAAATGTGTCGCTGTGCACCTTAGGAGATCTTGGAGTCCTGGTACGTGTATCTTTACACACGAGTTAGGTGCGAACTACTCGCACTGAAATTCAGTATATACTTTGACCATCCAAGATCCTCATGCTGTCTTTTGTAGAGGAACCCTTAGCTGTCTTTTTCTTCAGGACGGCGAAAAAGTCAACGTAACTAAGATCTTGGAAATTATGTGGACGAAGCTTAATGCAACAGAATCTTTAGAAGCAAAAGAGTTCTTATCTACAGCCCTTTCCAACTTGTCTGAGGAGCCCATAGAAGCTGACGTGAGTATTGGGAGTGTATTTCTCGAGTCGACGCTTTTGTGAATTCACTGAATATTCACTTTTTTTCAAGTGCATGTTTTTTGTTTGTTTGTTTGTTTGTTTGTTTGTTTTTAATTCAAGCTTCTGTCTTTCAGCTTTTACATTTGATCGAGCTCAAGAAGTCCCTAATGAACTCCTGCGTTATGAACGTAGCTTTCAAACTAGCAGAAGAGGAACTATTCTGGAGTTGCACTGGCCAGAACTGAACTGATTCATGAATGTCTAAGGACGCTTTGCGAAAGGGGATCCCTGGCTTCTGGTTTGATATTCTCTTCAAAAGATACCCTGATGAAGCAACACAACAAACCTATAAACAATGCACTCAACAGATGCAACATCTTTGTTTTCGTTGCCCCCTCCTAAAAAAATAATAATAATAATAAATAAATAAATAAAGACTGCAGCATACATATATATGTATTTCTTTATCAACTGATACCCTAATAATGAATTTCAAATTTTGACTCAAACGATTGGCAGTTTTGACATCCTCCGAAAATGATACCCTGGCAGATCAAGACAGCAAAAGGCAGATACATATAACTCCAGATTGTGGACCCAGAAGGGAATGGCATCCCCTCGGGGTGACCATTCGCCTGCCATGGAAAGCCCCGAAGGAAGGTCTCGTCCGAACCCTTGAGAGGGAGGACTGTGACTGATTCATAGTGGGAGAATTTTCGTTAGGAAAGGTAAACTTAGTAGTTCAAAAGAAATTTCAGTATAAATATTAGTGGTTAAATGAAAGATGAGTTGTGAGTGCAAATCAATTAACCCTAAAATTGCATTTCATTAAAGGTAACAATATTGCCTTCGGTCACTAAATAAAGAATGGAAGCAAATACAGCGAGCAGTTCACGAGAAATGCTGAATAAGAGTTTCAGGTGGGAGGAGGAAAAAAGATGAGGGGAAATGAAATAATGAGGAGATGAGACAGGAATGCCAAAGAAAGAAATCTTCAGTAACACCTTTGGGTTGGAGATGCCGCCACGGCTTGAAGTAAATCAACTGTGATGACACACGTTCGTCGGGAAAATAGTGTGGGTAGTGTAGACACGGCGAGCGAAAACACGTATCTTAAGAAAACTTAAAGTTCTATCCTAAACTACAACCAGCTATGAATCGCACCGCTGAGCACCACATATATGTGATGAGTGTATTGGGAGATTGTCACACAACACATCAGCATATTCGATTATTCCCTAAAGAACATACATATTATAATTCAAGAAATATACACAAGATGCAAAATATGAGAAACATAAACTATATATGACTGTTAAAACACTCTACCGTGTTGATACTATGTTAGAAAAACCACTCTACCGTATTGATACTATGTTAGGAAAAAACACAATGCACAAACTAGATTTATTGAAATAAGTTTTGGAGTCCTCGATGCCATCTTAGGGTCTGAAGGGGAAGTTAAGGATAAGGATAAGTCATATGCAAAGCTGAGCCTCGCCCGGGCTATGGGGGAGCCCGGCCTGTGCCGACTAATGTCGACTCGATCACCGTGTGTCAGCAAGTGCTGACGCGACAGAGCTTAGTCCTTACCCACCGTGGTGCCCGGCCACAGCAGTAACCTCCGGGTTACAATTGCAACTTCTCGCGCCTGGGCGGGGCGCGAACCGCCGACCCCTCGGATGAGAGGCCGACACGTTACCACTGTACTAGCCTGGAGGCTAAGAAGGGGAAGTGGAGAGGGAGGATTATTAGAGAGCAAGAAATGGGGAACACGGGGCAGGTGAGGACAGGAGAACGGAAGCGAAGGGAGGTCAGGTCAGGCCTAAAGGATCAGGCGATTTATGTGAAGGGTGGCTGGCATACGGGAGGAGGCGGAGGATGTGGGAAGCGAGGAGACTATCGGCAGGAGAAAGACCACTGTTCAAGTTGAAGATTCCACCAGTCTGCAGGTATGGACATCAGCGGAAGGAAAGACAATACGTGCTGCTGACCAATCGATCTAATGGCCTGTGTTGTGTCCCATGGATATAGCATATTTATGTTGAGACAGACCAAAATACTACTTGTTACAGGAAGCACAAGGAACAGCATAGCTACCCACCTTCGAGGTAGAGGGAGGGCAGGTTTGAACCAGGTTACGACGGAGAGTGTTAACCTGACGAAAGGTGAGGCTGCAGGAGGCGAAGGAGAGAGTGGATCTCAGTGTAGGGCTGAGGACGGGTAGATGAGGGGTCTCTTAAGGAGAGGAGTCATTGTAGAAGGTACGCTGTGCCCTAGATAACGCGACGTCGAGAACATGTCGAGGGTAGCCCAATTTGGATAACAAACGAGACAGGAAATCGATTTGTAGTGGATGTGAGGTATCCCCCCACCCCATTGTGATCTAGTCCAGACTAAGCGAGTCCACCCCCCCCCCCCTCTTGAGAGCAACAGCACCTCGCTCATCGCCACCTATGGGCGTCTGTGGCAACCAACTGCATTGCTTGCATCCCTGTTTTTTTTTTTTTTTTCGTATTTATATATTTTATTTATTTTTATCTCTCTTTAAATGGCCTCACATTTTATTTTTTTATTTCTGTAAATAGGAAAGTAAATTTCACTTTTATTTTCAAAAGTTTTATTGAAAAAATATTTTTCGACAAGATAAAAGAGCTGATAAAAATTGTCATGATGCCAAAGTCTCTCTTGCGATTTGGATGTTAACCCCTTAACTGCAGTCTCTCCTTTCACCAGGTGAACACTTTTGTTATCTATATATATCTATAGAACCTCTTAGTATACTACTGTGCCTGCCGAAGGCGCTCCAGCCTAGACTGATGCGTCGCTTTATCTCCTCTTCGCTCGATGTGTTTGTCTGTACGAGTTGCCCTAGATATATATTTGACTAATACCTCTAGCGCTTCGCCTTGTACATGTATGTTCTAATTGAACATGATCATAGTTTTTTCCGTTTATCTTAAGTCCGACTTTTAGACTTTCTTTATTCAGAGCATTTATTAATTGCTGCATTTCATTTGCTGATTCACTGAAGAGAACAATATTATCTGCAATTCTGAGATTGTTTAGGTATTAGTCTCCTATTCTGATACCCATCCCTTCCCATTCTAATTTCTTTAATATACAGGGGTTTCCTATAATCGTTTATTTTTTCTCTTATTTGGGTAAGCATGTGGATGTGGTCTGTTATTGAGAATCCACTGCAGAAGCCTGTCTGTTCTTTAGGCTGGTTAGAATCCAGACTGTCAGAGATGCGAGCTGTGATGACTCTTGTGAACAGTTTGTAACTGAAAGGAGACTTATGGGTCGGTAGTTTTTATTTCTTTTTTTATCTCCTTTTTTATGTATCAAAATAAATGATGCATTTTTCCAGGCTTTCAGAGTTTTGTTCCGTTGAGAATGCATTTGATAAAAATATTGGTTAATTTCATTGATGCAATTTCTCCTGCATCTAATATATGGTCTATACTAATTCCGTCCTCTCCTGGTGTTCTCCCTCTCTCCATATCTTTAAGCGATCTTTGTATATCTTCTATTGTGATATTAGGTACGTCTCTGGTTACAGGGTTTGCTTCTATCCGTAGCTCTTCATTTGAGTTGTAAAGATCCCTGTAAAAGTCTTCCACTACTCTTATTATTCCATTCTTGTTATATGTCACTTCTGCGTCTGGTTTCTTTATTGCATACATTTGATTTCTCCCTATAGCTAGTCTCCTTTCAGCTGTTTTCATGCTGGTACCTGAAATTACAGCTTCATTTATTCTTCGAGTGTTGACTTTCCGTACATCTTCCCTCTTCTTTTTATTAATGGTCTATGTTAGTTCAACTAATTCTTTCTTGTCTCTGTTTGACGATACTTTCATGGCCCTACGTTTTTGCATAAGCTGTTTAGTTTCTACCGACAGCTTGCTGGAGCTTTGGTTGTCTTTCTTACCGCCTACTTCAAGTGCAGCTTCCTTTATTATGTCATTGAACTGTTTGTTGATTTGGTCAATGTTGAGATCTTAGTCGTCGAGAAGTGAATATCTGTTTTGGATGTTAAGGCTAAATTCTGTTGCTCTGATCTTCAGGTTAGCTAAGTTTGGCTGCGGTTTGCGTATGAATTTATTCCTCTCCCTTCTGAGTTGTACTTTAATTTCGCCTCTGACCATTCTATGGTCGCTGCCAACATTTACTTCCACATTTTTATTCTATTGCGCCTATTTGAAATTATGAAGTCAATTTCGTTTTTGACGTCAGATAGTGACTTCCATGTGTGTATGAATGTATTTATACATGTGCATGCACACATAAACACATTTTCAATCTCAATCTCAATGTTTATGCGTAGGGCGCTAAATGAGCGCATAACACGCATAGTAGCGATTGGTTGCTGGGGGAAGGGGGAAGGATCAAGGTGCAAGCGGAAGTGTTGGTGTTTGTGATGGCGTTTGTATTGCTAAGTGTTTATTTAGTTTGTTTGTGAAAGTGTTGAGTGTTTCAGCTTCGATTATGTGTTGTGGGAGCCTGTTCCAGTCGCGTATAGTACGTGGGAAGAATGGGTGCTTGAAAGAGTTAGTGTTAGTGTGGTATGTGACAAATTTACTGGTGAGTTCCTTGTGTTGCGTGGGTGTGCTGCGTGTAAGTATTCGTGTTTGTTGATGTCTACAAGGTTGTTTGTGATTTTGTACATGATTGTAAGTCTGTGTGCTTGTCTTCGTGTCTCGAGCAGGTCCATGTTAATCTGTTTTTTATGTGAGATGTAATACCAGGAGTATGTGAGTAGTTGCGATTAATAAACCTGGCCGTCCTAGTATTAACCTGCTCGAGTTTCTCAATGTTGTGTTTAGTGTAGGGTTCCCATACAGCCGCACAGTACTCTAGTGTTGGACGTACAAGTGTGTTGTAAGCTATGTGTTTAATGTCCGGGGTACAGTTGTGTAGGTTCCTCCTCAGAAGTCGGTGTCGGTTAAAGGTGAGATTGTTGGAAAGATGAATACCGAGGTATTTGTGAGTTCCTGTAGATGTTAAGGGATGGTTGTGTAAGGTGTAGGTGTAGTGGATAAGTATGTGTGATCTTGTGAAATGGAGAACTTTGCATTTATCGGGTCTAAAGGACATTTGCCATAGCCATTCCCACTGTTCAAGCGCGTCAATGTCTTGTTGGAGGAGTCTACAGTCGTCTTCAGTCTTTATAGGTCGTAACAAAAGGCTGTCGTCAGCAAAAAGTCTAGTAGAAGAATTAGGAGTCGAAAGTGGAAGGTCATTTATGTACAGAAGGAAAAGAAGGGGGCCAAGAACGGTGCCTTGTGGGACACCAGAAGAGAACTTTGGGGAACTTTGTCAAATGGTTTGGCAAAGTCAAGTAGTATGGCGTCAACTTGTTTGGTGTCACGTCTGTCTAATTGTCGTACAATGTCAGGATGAGTGGTGATTAGTTGGGTCTCACATGATCGTCTGGACCGAAAACCATGTTGTGAGTCTGTAAGGATGTTGTGGGTATCAATGTTGTTCATTATGTGTTTATGTGTTTATGTATTATGTGTTCAAAAATTTTGCAGACGATCGATGTGAGAGAGATGGGGCGATAATTCGTCGGGTCAGTTCTGTCGCTTGTCTTGAAGAGGGGGGTGATATTTGCACAAAGCCAGTCAGTTGGTAGGGTGAATGAGGCGAGTGATTGGGAAAAGATAGATTGAAGGATGGGGGCAAGGACAGGGGCACAGGACTTGAGGATTAAGGCGGGAATCTGATCTGGTCCTGTGGCTTTGTTTGTGTCAAGAGTAGTCATTAGTTTCATTATGTCTATAGTCAAGCGGCGGGATTAGGTATATTATCGTCTTCGTGTGTGAAAACAGACTGGAAGTGTGTGTTGAGTAATTGTGATTTGAGTTCTGGGTCAGTTACAAGAGTGTTGTTGTAGTCTTTCAAGGTTGTGATCGCCGTTGTGTCCTGTCTGCGCGACTTAAAGAATTTGAAGAAGTGTTTAGGGTTATTTCTGATGTTGTTTGCGAGGTAGGTGGAAATATGTTCGTGTTCTGCTTTCTTTATGTTCTTGGGGGGGGGGGGGGGAAGTCAAATTTTCTGTTGTGTTGTATGTTTCCGCGCGACTGTAGAGTCGCTGTTTTTTGCTATGTTGTCTGCGTTGCTCCCTGGAGAACCAGGGAAGTGTATGTCTACTTAAAGGTGTTTTCTGTGGGATGTGTTTGTTCATGGATGTAAGTATGGCGAGTTTAAGTTTATCCCAATTGGAGGTGAATGGTCTTGAGTGGGGATCAGTAGAAAAGTAGTCTGTGCTAAAGTTGGCGATGTCCTGTGTGATTGCATCTAAGTCAGCTCTAGAGAAGAGGAAAATTGGTCTGCGTCTCTGTTTTTGTCTGGTAGGTCTGAGGTCTGCGTCAAAGAGGATGATGTCATGGTCACTAAGTCCTGGGATAACCTTGGTGTTTGTTATGTCTAGCACGTTGTTCGTGAGGAAAAGATCTAGAATGTGTGAGGTGGTGTGAGGGTTACCGACGCCATTGGGACGTGTCATGATTTGTGTTCGTGTTGGAGTGTTAGTACTGTTTGCGAGAGTGAGTGAGTATTTATGATGTCCATGAACGTGTCGTGTAGTTGGCGTCTGTTTGTGTGGGGAATGATGGGGTCCGCAAGGTCGGTGAGTGGGGGATCGTTAGGGGACAGAGCAGTCCAGTCTATGTCAGGGAGGTTGAAATCGCCTGTGAGCCATATGTTTTTGTCTGCGTTTATGCGTGTTAGAGATAGTTCAAGCTTTTGTAGGTATTCTGTGTTACTAGAAGGCGGTCTGTAGAAAGCGGCAAGAAGGAGTGATTTACAGTTATAGAGTTGGAGTTGGATCCAGACGATTTCACAGTCCGTGTCAAGGTCAGGTCTAGGTTTAACAGTTAGTTTTGGTTTGGTGGCGATGAGAACACCGCCACCTATGCCAGCGTCAGTCGAGCGGTCTTACGTACTGCAGTCATGTTAAAGGGAGGGGGGGAAATTTCAGTAGTCATTGTCAGGAGTCAACCATGTCTCAGTACCTATTATAATGTCAGGTTTGTAAGAATGGAGGATTTGATGAAGCTAGGCTATTTTTTGTTAACCAAACCCGTGTGTAACTGTGTGAAGGATGCAGCTGATATGATACCAGCCAGCATGCTTGGATCTCTCACAGCAGTTATCGCACTAGATGGCCCTCTGGCCCCATTTGACAGCCCTCGTGCAGATCATGCACGGGTACTTGGGGCGGTAAGGGCCAGGGTTAACATTAGCGCCGGTATCACTGCAAAGGAGTAGCAGGAGAAGGATGGTGTCCCTGGAGTGTTTAGTTGTCTTGCTGTAGTGTTTATTAGCGTACCGTAGGGTT
>NC_091550.1:31920512-31933976 GCF_042767895.1 Penaeus vannamei | reverse complement strand
TAGCATTACCAGTTTGAATGATAAAGAATTAAATGTTAATGAAGGTCTTTCTAGTGAACAAGTCAATGATGTAAAATATTTGATAACTGATTTTTCTGACGTATTTTCCGATGTTCCAGGACATACTAAATCAATTGAGCATGTAATTAAACTTGAATCAAATGTACCTGTGAGCAAGAAACCATTCCCCATACCACATCATCTCGTATTGGTATTTGACAAGGAAGTAGATCGGATGCTTAAGCTAGGCATAATAGAGCCTTCTAATTCACCATACTGCTCACCCGTTGTGCTTGTCCGAAAATCTGACCAAACCTGGAGGTTCTGTATTGACTTCCGTGGTTTAAATGATATAACCTCTTTTGACTGTGAACCTATGCCTACAATTGAAGATGCTTTAGGTAACTTTTCAAATGACGTATACTTTTCAGAATTAGACCTTACAAAAGGCTATTGGCAAATTCCTCTTTCTAAAGTCTCCAAAATCTATACAGCTTTTGCCACAAGCAGAGGTTTAATGCAATTTGTTATGATGCCTTTTGGTTTAAAAACTGCGTGTGCCACTTTTGTGCGGTTAATGAGGATAGTAACCTGTGGATTTAAAAACACTGATTGCTATTTTGACAATATTGTTGTTCACAATTCTAACTGGTCTGAACACTTGCAGGATTTGAGAGAACTTCTGAACAGGTTGCGGTTGCATGGTCTGACGGCTGGGATCAGTAAGTGCTACTTTGGTTATCCCAAGATCAAATACCTTGGTTTGCTGCTCGGAGACAACGCCCTCACTCCCCTTGATGTAAGAGTGAAATCTATATCAGAAATGCCTTTTCCTAATACAAAAAAGGAGTTAAGATCTTTCCTTGGAACAGTAGGTTTTTATAGGAAGTTCATTCCCAATTTCTCAGATACTGCTGCTCCTTTAAATGATATGCTTAAAAAGTTAAGTAGCAATAAACTTAAATGGAGTGATGTCCAGATTGATAGCTTTCAAAGTCTAAAAGCAAAACTCTCTAATAATCCTGTACTTTGCTTACCTGACTATAAGAAGACCTTTTATTTGAGAACTGATGCTTCTGATAATGGTTTAGGTGCTGTACTCCTCCAAGATGTTAATGACATGAAAATGCCCATTGCTTATGCCAGCCGTAAATTATTGGAAAGGGAGCGAAATTATGCAACCATAGAGAAAGAATGCCTTGCTATTATCTGGGCAGTGGATAAATTTAAGAACTATTTGTTTGGTAAGGAATTTGTCTTGCAGACAGATCAGCAACCATTAACGTACTTGAGGAATATGAAGAATTCTAATGGCAGATTAATGCGTTGGTCTCTCATCCTTCAGTGTTACTCATACAGAATTGAGTATATCAAAGGCAACGATAATATTGGTGCTGATTTACTTAGTCGTTGTCCTGTATAAATATGTATGTTAATGTGTTGCCATTGCTACTATGCATAATAAAATCTGAAGTTTTATCTTGGTAAAGGGGAATTGTAAAGGATTTCAGTAGAATGGACAACATATTTATCTTCTAAATATCCTTATTTCATTTATTTTTGTTGTTTTTATAAATATGATTTGTATGGAATTGTAATGCCGAGCCGAAAAGTATCTCCTTTGTTTTTGCGCATGCGCGGTGGTAGGCTGCTACCCCAATCCTTCGCGGGGGGTCGTAGGCCCACTTTGCCCTGACTCTTGCTCGTGTGAGCACTGGTACACCTGCTCGTGAGTAATTTATGGTTTCCTCGAGCACCACATTCAAATAGGCATATTTACTTTGTGTAAAGTAAATGGGAATATATATATACCTACACCAATTCTTATACTAGATTTTTGTTACAGCCTTTTTTTTTTTATATGATTTTGAAAATCGTCTGTTGGAGAGAAACTAGGCCGAACTTGCTGCTTCCCCAATCGGCTCCTCCTCACAGCCGCTAAGAAAAACATGAAATCTATTTTTCACTTGTAAAGTATGATGCATACTTGAAGAACCATTCTTTTGTTATATTTGTTAATAATACATGTTATATTGATCAAATACATCTTTTGATTTTAAATCCTTGTGAACTGTACTGACTTGACGACTTCTGATTCCTCCGATTCTGAAAAGAAATGAAACAAAAAGAAAACGAACCACGTACATATATATATGTACATGTTTGATTATACTCTCTCTATATGTTCTCTCTCTCTCTCTCTCTCTCTCTCTCTCTCTCTCTCTCTATATATATATATATATATATATATATATATATATATATATATATATATAAATATATATATATGTATATATATATATATATATATATATATATATATATATATATATATATATATATATATATATATATATATATGTTTGTGTGTGTGTGTGTGTGTGTGTGTGTGTGTGTGTGTGTGTGTGTGTGTTTGTGTATGTGTTTGTGTGTGTGTGTGTATTTGTGTGTGTATACAAATATGTTCATTTATATATATATATACATATATCTGTGCGCGCGCAGATATATGTATGTATATGGGACCTCACATTTGTAATTGTTCAAAGGGTAGAACGGCGGTGTATAATTACGTAGAAATGCAGTACAATCTTGCTATTTTTTATTTTATTTATGGACGAATAACCTTTATTTCTTTTCTTTTCGAATTTATGATAAGGGTTCTTGAACTCGATAGCAAAGCTCAGGTTCGAATACAAAACATTTTCTTTTTGATCAGAAAAATTCCCGCGCATTCCGTCGTCAGGCCAGGACGCCCTTGGCCTTGTCCGTCGTTGGGTTGCTGGCGTTGCATGATTTGCAATATGAAAGGCAGAACTCGATTATGCTTGTTTCACTGTGTAGGAAATATTTTATTTGTACGAAACTATTACATTCGTAAGTTCTTTTGTGGTAATGATCTTGCCATGAGATTTCATGAGAAACAAATCTCTAGATCTTTATATAGAAGAATGTCCCAACACGGGATTCAAGTCAAGGATCATGGATGATTCTCGGAAACCATTGGCGGATCTAAATAATTTCAAGGAGGAGGGTAAGGTGGAGGAAGTGTGAGGGGGGGGATGGGGGAGGATGTCGGCCTACCCGAATTTGAATAAGATTTTACTCTTATTCTGATCTTAAGTTGTTTGAAGCTTTATTCCATCAATGTATTGGTTCTTCCAGTGCCCTCGGCAGACTGTGGACACCTGACCGATTCGAGTTTCACAAATGCTCGTCCAAACTCTTAAAAGGAAACGCACGTGGTCTGTGTGATCTTTCCAATCTCTGGGACGCGAGCTTAGTCAGACAGGGACGAGGTTATGATCAATCGTTTGCAGTAACACAAACACATGCCGTCGTTTTAAGGAGAAACTTGCATATTTAATACATTCAACATTATATATGTATTATATATACATATATACAAAAATCGCATAGATACTGGAAATAAACATGTTATATAAAATTCTCTATAAGCATTATTTATATTCAAATGCATACATGGTGGCAAACCCACGAGTGTTTGATGTAAGAGGGGATAAGGTGTCAAAAGAATTGTGGAAAGGAGCGACAGCAGAGTATTTGTCTGTGTGTGAAGTGTAGTTGTGCAAATGAGCTGAAGGGAGGTAGGCGTGGTTAGAATCCAGAGGAGAGGCGTGTCCAGATGCTACAGCTATACTCTAGGGTTTTAGATTGTTTGCCCTCTTAGAACATTGAAATACATAAGTTTTTGTTCAGCCTTCCTTCTTACAAGAGCCGGGGACTTGTCAAAAACTATTGTACATCTAGCTATTTATTCCACAAAAGTAAAAATAAAATCATAAAACGAAACACGAACACAGTAAAACAACCACAATAAAACAGAAACACTAAAACACAAACAAACATACAAGCACTAAAACACGAGACATAAAACAGACAAAACACAGTAAATACAAACAAAAGGTGCGGCAGTTATCGGCGAACACGATGAGAACATTTTCAAAGCAGATACGACTACTGGCGAATGCCTTTAGCTTTTCCTTTTGGATGAATTCAGATTTCCACCACTTCTTTCCAGCCGAATCGCGTTGCACGGAGATTGTTTTGCCATCCGACGACGAAATGAATACCATTAAAGAAAAAATGAAGGAGTGTCTAGAAAATGAAGGTCACGCCCATCTGAGTAAGATTTTATTCATTTTTTCCCAAAGCGACAAAATGGAGGATATATTTCAGCCATTTCAGGACTTTATTCTATATTTCTAAAGCAGACATTAATGTCATTGATCATAGCACGAGATTTCACTAAGAACTAAGACAGCTTCACACCCTGCCTTGGCTGCCGACGAGAGACCCCACCTAAAGCACGCTCTGTGCCTCAGCGAGGGACTCAAAAATATCCCAGACGAAAGCCGGAGAAATGTGTTGCTGTGCACCTTAGGAGATCTTGGAGTCCTGGTACGTGTATCTTTACACACGAATTAGGTGCGAACTACTCGCACTGAAATTCAGTATATACTTTGCCCATCCTAGCTTCCTCATGCTGTTTTTTTGTGCGTGTGTGTGTGTGTGTGTGTAGAGGAACCCTTTGCTGTCTTTTTCTTCAGGACGGCGAGAAAGTCAACGTAACTAAGATCTTGGAAATTATGTGGACGAAGCTTAATGCAACAGAATTTTTAGAAGCAAAAGAGTGTCTAAGGACGCTTTGCGAAATGGGACCCCTGGCTTCTGACTTGATATTCTCTTCAAAAGATACCCTGATGAAGCAACACAACAAACCTATAAACAATGCACTCAACAGATGCAACATCTTTGTTTTCGTTGCCCCCTCCTAAAAAATAATAATAATAAATAAATAAATAAAGACTGCAGCATACATATATATGTATTTCTTTATCAACTGCTACCCTAATAATTAATTTCAAATTTTGACTCAAACGATTGGCAGTTTTGACATCCTCCGAAAATGATACCCTGGCAGATCAAGACAGCAAAAGGCAGATACAAATAACTCCAGGTTGTGGACCCAGAAGGGAATGGCATCCCCTCGGGGTGACGGCATTCGCCTGCCATGGAAAGCCCCGAAGGAAGGTCTCGTCCGAACCCTTGAGAGGGAGGACTGTGACTGATTCATAGAGGGAGAATTTTCGGTAGGAAAGGTAAACTTAGTAGTTCAAAAGAAATTTCAGTATAAATATTAGTGGTTAAATGAAAGATGAGTTGTGAGTGCAAATCAATTAACCCTAAAATTGCATTTCATTAAAGGTAACAATATTGCCTTCGGTCACTAAATAAAGAATGGAAGCAAATACAGCGAGCAGTTCACGAGAAATGCTGAATAAGAGTTTCAGGTGGGAGGAGGAAAAAAGATGAGGGGAAATGAAATAATGAGGAGATGAGACAGGAATGCCAAAGAAAGAAATCTTCAGTAACACCTTTGGGTTGGAGATGCCGCCACGGCTTGAAGTAAATCAACTGTGATGACACACGTTCGTCGGGAAAATAGTGTGGGTAGTGTAGACACGGCGAGCGAAAACACGTATCTTAAGAAAACTTAAAGTTCTATCCTAAACTACAACCAGCTATGAATCGCACCGCTGAGCACCACATATATGTGATGAGTGTATTGGGAGATTGTCACACAACACATCAGCATATTCGATTATTCCCTAAAGAACATACATATTATAATTCAAGAAATATACACAAGATGCAAAATATGAGAAACATAAACTATATATGACTGTTAAAACACTCTACCGTGTTGATACCATGTTAGAAAAAAGACTACCGTGTTGATACTATGTTAGAAAAACCACTCTACCGTGTTGATACTATGTTAGGAAAAAACACAATGCACAAACTAGATTTATTGAAATAAGTTTTGGAGTCCTCGATGCCATCTTAGGGTCTGAATGGGAAGTGGAGAGGGAGGATTATTAGAGAGCAAGAAAGGGGGAACACGGGGCAGGTGAGGACAGGAGAACGGAAGCGAAGGGAGGTCAGGTCAGGCCTAAAGGATCAGGCGATTTATGTGAAGGGTGGCTGGCATACGGGAGGAGGCGGAGGATGTGGGAAGTGAGGAGACTATCGGCAGGAGAAAAATCACTGTTCAAGTTGAAGATTCCACCAGTCTGCGGGTATGGACATCAGCGGAAGGAAAGACAATGCGTATTGCCGACTGATCTATCTAATGGCCTGTGTTGTTATTGTGGCCCATGGATACAGCATATTTATGTTGAGACAGACATAGTGAGACTGGCACTTAACTCATCAAAAGACTGCTTGTTACAGGAAGCACAGGGAACAGCATAACTACCCACCTTCGAGGTAGAGGGAGGGCACGTTTGAACCAGGTTGCAACGGAGAGTGTTAACCTGGCGAAAGGTGAGGCTGCAGGAGGCAAAGGAGAGAGTGAATCTCAGTGTAGGGCTGAGGACGGGTAAATGAGGGGTCTCTTAAGGAGAGGAGTCATTGTAGAAGGTACGCTGTGCCCTAGATAACGCGACGTCGAGAACATGTCGAGGGTAGCCCAATTTGGATAACAAATGAGGCAGGAAATCGATTTGTAGTGGACGTGAGGTAAACCCACAGTGATTGAGTCCAGACTAGGCAAGTTCCCCCCCTCCCCACACACACACACACACAATTGACAGCAACAGCACCTACCTCATCACCACCTGTGGGCGTGTGTGGCAGCCACCTGCACTGTTTGCTTCCCTGGATTTTTTTTTTTTTTTTTTTTTTTTTTTTACATATTTATGTATTTTATTTATCTTACCTCTCTTTAAACGGCCTCACATTTTATCTTTTATTTCTTTTAATGGGAAAGTAAATTTCACTTATTTTCCAAAGTTTTATTGAAAAACATTTTTCGACAAGATGAAAGAGCTGATAAAAAAAAAAAAAATTGTCATGTCGCCAAAGCCTCTTGGGATTTGGATGTTAGCCTCTCAACTGCAGTCTCTCCTTTCACCGGGTGAACACGCTCTGTCGCAACTTGGTTCACACCTGCCCTCCTACCTTGAAGATGGACATCTATGTTGTTTCGTGTACCTCCTGTGATAAGCAGTATTTTGGTGAAACAGGCGCCAGTCTTACTAAGCGTCTGTCTCAGCATAAATACGCTGTATTCAGGGAACTCAACAATAACGCCCTCTATTGCCATCAGTGGGACACAGACCATCAGATGGTTTCCCGTGGTGCTTCTCCTCCTCTCTCGACCTGACCTGACCTCCCTTCGCTTCCGATCTCCTGTCCTCGCCTGCCCCGTGTTTCCCGAGTGCTTCTCCTCTTCTCCCTCTTATATTGCTTCTATTGTGTCTCCCTTTCTTCCTTTAAGCCTCCAGGCTAGTACAGTGGTAACGTGTCGGCCTCTCATCCGAGGGGTCGGCGGTTCGCGCCCCGCCCAGGCGCGAGAAGTTGCAATTGTCGCCCGGAGGTTACTGCTGTGGCCGGGCACCACGCTGGGTAAGGACTAAGCTCTGTCGCGTCAGCACTCGCTGACACACGATGATCGAGTCGACATTAGTCGGCACAGGCCGGGCTCCCCCATAGCCCGGGCGAGGCTCAGCTTCGCATATGACTTATCCTTATATTTCTTCCTTACACTTCACAGGCCCTCTCCCCTGTGGTGTGCAGAGAGAGATCACCCAATTGGCGAGGCATTATTGTCACCCACTTGGCGTGATCCTCCAGAGTAAAAGCCACCAGACTTGAGCTTGATTTTGATACTCTTTGACAACAAACTACACAGAGAGCTCCGCCAATTTCTCGTGGTTCGCCGCGACAATTGGCCAGGATTCTCTTGTAGTAAGTGCCCCACTACCGCTCCCTTGGACAGCGAGGTTACAAACCAGGTTTGGACCCTCTGGTCCTGGACATAGTTTGTGGCCACGCACCAAGGGCGACTTTTCGGTACCTAACTCTTGCCCTCTCCTTCTGACTTCCTGGTGCAGCCTGGGCCTGCGGGAAACGTTGATTTCCAACATTCGCCTGGGCTGCGGTGACATGATCACACCCCCCTTGTAGCAGGATTGGGGTGCAGAGCGTTTACCACACCAAAACTCCGAGTTCAGCCCACCCAGGGGGATCTGTCCTGTGGTGCTGAAGGGTCGAGTGTAGGGATCAGAGCTTTTTTTGAGGTCCTTCTTAAGACCTCACCCTGAGAGTAGGTATAAAGATAATCCCCGAAAGGGGACCAATCTGTTTCCAACTCTCTAAATGACCACAAAATGAATTAGACCATGGCAGTCACCCTGGAGCCTTTCAAGGCTGCAGGGGGGCGAAAGAAAAACCAAAAGCAGGCCGAACGTGTCCGGCCTGCTGAACCGAGCAAGGACAAGACAGAAACACCAAACACAAAGTCTGTCCATGCACACCAGACTGAGGGAAACCTGAACTCCCCTCAGAACTCCCTCAGTCAAGAAGGGGCTCCAGCTGAACCAGCCAAACCAGCTGCCCCCACTTCCAAAGGCCTTAAACCCCTGCAAAGGGGAGGCGTGAAGCGACGAAGGGTGGAAACTGACTCTGAAAAAGAGGCAGAGCACACCCCAAGTCGACTAATGCGGTTTAAGGTACAAAAAAAAAACTGAAGACTTCGACAATGCATACCAGCTGGTAAGGGCATTGGAGAAGGAAAGAAATGTAAGGCTATCAATCCGAATCTTTAGAGATGAGGGCATGATCATTGCCCCCAAAGACAAAGCCACCATGAACTTCCTGCAGGAAATCAAGGTGCTAAAAGACGGAAGAAAGGTGTGTATCTCACCACTGACCTCCCAAGAGAAAAATTCCAAGATGGTGCTACTTGGCTTTCCACTAGGGTTCGACGTGGAGGTGATCACGTCTCTCTAACAGAGAGGAATTCCCCAAGCTTGCTAGTGGCAAAACCACAAAAAAGAACCAAAGGGAAAAAGGTTCAAAGCCCACAGCAATGGTCCCCCCAGTAGATGATAATCTTTTCTTTGACGAGAAAGATATGACTCTCCTGTTGAGTGCTGTAGTTTCTGCAGTAGCAACAGCCTTGGGGAGGACCAGTGAGGAGGTGGTGAAATCAGTGCAGGTCGCAATGACGGCTATGACCCAAACTGTGGCAGCTCTGAAGGGAAGGAAGCTAGAAGCCTCCAAACCGATAACGAGCAGCGCTCCCCTCCCTAAATCCTTAGATGGCAGGCTAGCTTCAAGAGAAACATTACATGAAACCCCAGCTAATCTGTCAGGACAGGCTGAAACTGTGCAGCAGACCGAGTTTGTACAGCCAAAGTCTCGTCCTCTGACCCGAGGTGGCACTTCCAACCTGCATACTGCAGTGGAATATCTGTAGCTATAAAAGCAAGAACTCCTTTCTCCAGTTGTGAGAGTAAGGAGCAATGACGTCGTCATGCTCCAGGAGACACTAACTATGGGATCCGTGTGCTTCTCAGGATATCATGCCCGCACCACTCCAAACCTGGATGGTGCTAGAGGCCTGATGACCCTGGTAAAAGAAGCTATCCCGTGCTCCCTAATAGCCAACCCGCCGCACTGTGGAGATGGTGTTGAATCTCTTGCTGTTGAGATTCAGCTACCTTGGGGCCCTATAAAAATATATAATATTTATAGCAAACCACTGTGTGAGAGCTTAGATCTAAACCAGGTCTGTGCTACTGCAGCACAAGACCGAGTGATCATAGGGGGAGACTTCAATGTACACATGGCCATGCTGAATCCCCGCAAAAGGCCGAACGCGGCAGGCATTCACATAGCAGAAGTGCTTGAGACATTCCCTGAGATCGCTCTTCTCAACACCAAATAACCAACGCATGTGAAGGGAGGGGTCCTAGACCTCATCTTTGCCACTGCAACAATGGTGGAGAGAATTCGGTGGTGTGTCGATGATACGGTTACTAGTGATCACTACGGCATAGTCACCACACTAATGGATGCAGATCCAGCCCAAAGACCACATCACATTCCTAGATGGAAAATAGACAAGGCCAACTGGTTTGCCTTCCAGGAAGGCTTGGCTCGATGTCTGAAAGACAATGAACCCAATAATAATAATGTAAACGTGGATGTGCTAGAGGCAAGGCTAATCCAGGCCATAAACCAGGCAGCCTCACAAACCATCCCCAAAACTCGCCCATGGTCCAGAACTCACAAAGACGCCTGGTACTATAATGACGAGATCAAAGAGGTCAACCACAGGGTTAATATGTGTAGAAAAAACTTCCGACGGCAAAGATCTCCCGACAATCTGGCCCTGTTAAGGGAAGCTGTCGTGGATGCCAAGGAAACTGCCAACAGAGTAAGGCAGGAAAAATGGCTGGAAAGGTGCCAAACTTTTAGGCACCAGACCAGCCTAACAGAGTTGTGGAAACGGGTCAGGCAAGCGACAAGCCGCCAAGCCCCGAAATGCACTCATGACCCACAATCAGAGGCTAACAGATTGGTGCTTGAGTTCTGTGCTAGAACCAGCACCAACAATCTGCCTCCAGTGATGAGAGAAAAACAACAAAACTTAAATCCAGAAAGACTTGCTCTAAAAAAGAGACAAGGCACTCGAAGCTGATGAAACGGATGCCTTGTTCTCTCTTAGGGAACTAAGAAAATCATACAAATCCAGTTCTGGGTCAGCACCGGGATCTGATGGGATCTCTCACATCATTTCGCATCTAGGCCTTGCAGGAGAACTTGCATTCTTGCAGGTTATCAACAAATCCTGGCAAACAGCCACGGTGCCCCAGAGCTGGAAACAAGCCACAATAGTTCCCATCCCAAAACCAAAAGAGCCTGGCAAGTACCGTCCCATCTCTCTTCTCAGCTGCCTGGGTAAAACAGCTGAGAAGATGGTACTCAACAGGCTCCGATGGAAAACGGGTCCCCCCCATGAACACCTGCACGGGTTCACAAGGGGTAAGAGCACTGCTCATAGCATTTCCACACTCTTAAGCACAATCTGCACCTCGCCCGTGGTTGTCTTCCTTGACCTGGAGAAGGCTTTTGAACTGGCAAGTCCGCTTGCCATTCAAGAGACCCTAATCCACAAAGGAGTCAAAGGCAGACTCTTGGCCTGGATAGCTGACTATTTTAAAAATAGATCAGCAAATGTCAGATTTCAAGGCCACCTCTCACAGCACATGCCACTTGAAAATGGGACTCCTCAGGGAGGGGTTCTTAGTCCAGCCCTGTTTAATACCCTCATGTCCAACATACTCGACATTCACCTGCCAGAGGGATGCAAGATCATTTCTTATGCAGATGGCAATCATAGCCTCTGGCAATCACTGCCTAACTAGAGCTCAGCGTTGTCTGAACCTGGTGTCTGAAGAGTGTTGTAGGACGGGGCTAAAAATATCAACAGCAAAATCCAAAGCAATGGCTCTGAGAACTAATGTTAGAAACAAAAAACTCACTATATTGGGTATGGATCTGGAATGGGTGAAGGACTATCTATACCTTGGTGTATGGATAGGACACACACTCACTTTCAAAAAGGAGATCCAATACCTGCTTGACAGAACCAAGGAAAGAATGTCAGTCATGAAAGTCATGACAGGGAGACACATAAGAGCAGGACACAAAGTACTAAGATCATTCTATGTACATGCTGTCCGTCCTATTATTGACTATGCATCTGTCGCCCTCATTGCTTCCAGCACAACATTAAAAGCAAAACTGGAAACAATACAAAACGAAGCAGCCAGGATAATACTAGGTGCACCTAAGTGGACAAAGGTCATCAACCTCCTCATTGAAGCTGATTTACCGTCCATGGCCACCAGAATTGATCTAATGGCGGCGCAGTTCCTTTCCAATGTCCTGCAGGTACCCACAAACTCCTATCTAAGACAAAGAGTTCTCAGACGCCTACAACAAGATTACCAGTTGTTTGCGGACAATTCCTGGCTCACACATACAGCCAGAGTTTTGATACGCTTTCAGCTAAAAGATTCATTGCTTGCCAAGGGTATGGACTCCCCTCACCCTGATTACAAAGAACCCCCGCCGTGGGCAAACGAAATTATCGAATTCTCAATTCTAAATCTCACAATGAGAAAAGATCAATATTCCATGCCTAGCCTAAAGGCACAAGCACAAAGGGTCATTGAACAAATACCTCCGCCGGGTAGTATAACTTACTACACGGACGGATCCGTGGATCCAATAAACCATACTGCAGGCGCCGGCTTTGCAACAAAGGATACCACAGCATCCATTAGGGTCACTGGCAATGCCTCAACGCTTCAGGCTGAAACGGTTGCGATCATGGAAGCATTGACACACGCGTCCCTGAGGGGAGGGCACGTTGTCATTCATACAGATTCAAGAGCAACTATTGACAGCTTACAACATAGCATGCCCCCAGATAACATCTACCTCTTGACAATAGTACTATACATAGCCCAAAGAATCCTTAGTCAAGGTAGAAGAATCATCATAAACTGGGTCCCAAGCCACATAGGCATACAAGGGAACGAGCTTGCTGATAAACTAACCGAAAAGGGCAGGGGTATGCCCCCATCCTCCATGATCGTTAAACCCAGCCGAAGGGGACTGAGCCAAGGTACCAAAGCTGCAGCGTGTGCGGTCCTCCGGGGAGCACATAGAGGAAACATCACAAAATCGCTCGCTGCCAAGTGGTACTCAGATGCTTCAGGCTATGAGCCACTGGCCCTTCCTCCAAATACAAAAAGAGGTACCGAAGTCATACTATTCAGACTAAGACTAAGTTACCAATGCGCTTGGCAAATTATTGACAATGAGACTGGGAGGTTATGTAAACACTGCGGCGAGCCTAACGCCACCCTGTTACATTACTTGCAGAATTGTGTGCACACACAATTTCTGAGGCAGGGACCACCCACCACAGCCGCCGGGCTGGTAAAAAGGGTGTGCAACATGCTTTCGCTTGCTTCCAATCCAGCCACCGCGATAAGCATGCAGTTCAAAGAAAACATCTGAGCTAACTAGAAATAGTTAACACAGGCCAGGTCACTCCAGAGAAAATGCCCGGTCGAAGCATGACCGCAAATCTAACTGAACTGAACTGAATTTCCTCCTTAGACACGATGATGGAATCGAGGACGATTCCGAAACTGTTGTTTCACTTTCTTCAATAAATCTAGTTTGTGCATTGTGGGTTTTTCTACCATAGATATGTGTGTGTATCATCATCATCAGCCTGAGTCAATCCACTGCAGGACGTAGGACTCCCCCTATCTTTTCCAACTTTTCCTGTCTTGTGTTTTTTGTTTCCGTCTTGGTCCCCAAATTTCGTTATTTCGTCATGCCATCTTGTCACTGGTCTGGCCCTTGGCCTCTTTATGTTATCTATAGTCCAGTCTGTTACTTTATTTGTCCATCTGTCGTATGGTATCCGATATATATGCCCTGCCCATTGCCATTTCTTCTTTTTAATGCTCCCGAGTATATTTTCCATCTTTGTTCCATTATCCACGTCGCCCTAATCCGATCTCTTAGGTTATTTCCTAGCATCTACTTTTCCATCCTTCTGCG
>NC_091550.1:31913012-31915512 GCF_042767895.1 Penaeus vannamei | reverse complement strand
GTAGTCGCGAGCGGCATGAAAGGCGACCACCCCAAAGAGCAGGTAGTCCACCGCGCTTTTCATGAAGGTGGGTCAGTGATCGGCGAACACGATGAGCACATATTCGAAGCAGAAATTGCTTTATGCCTTTAGGTTTTTCTTTGGGATCAATTCTTATTTTCTTCTCTTCTTTCCAGCCAAAAAGGTGTGCATGGAGATTCTGATGCCATCCGAAGACGAAGTAAGTAACATGAAAGAAAAAATGAAGGAGTGCCTCCAAAATATGGGTCACGGTCATCTGAGTAAGTTTTTCTTTTTTCTTTTCAATCGACCAAATGCCGATATGTTAACAGCCATTTCACGACTTTATTGTATATTTCTCAAGTAGATATTTTTGAATCGCCTTTCTCTGGCCTTGGTCAGCTTCCCACCCTGCCTTGGCTTCCGACGAGATGCCCGAGCTAGAGGACGCGCTGTGCTTCCGCGAAGAACTCAAGGGTATCTCGGCCGAAAGCCGGAGAAATGTGTCCCTGTGCGCCCTAGAAGACCATGGAGTCCTGGTGCGTGCTTCTTTGCACACGAGTTAAGTGTTAAATATTCGCACTGAGTTTTAGTATATACTAAATCTATTTTAGCTTCCTTATGCTGCTGTTGTAGAGGAACCCTTTCTTGTCTTTCTCTTCAGGATGGCGAGAAGGTCAACCTAACTAAGGTCATGGAATTTATCTGGACAAAGGTTAATGAAGTACAAAATTCAGAAGCAAAAGAGTTCATATCTAAAACCGTTTCCTACTTGTCTGAGCTGCGCATGGATGCTGACGTGAGTACGAGTGTATTTCTTTAGTCGACACTTTCGTGAATTCACTAAATATTTACATTTCTCTTCGGATGTGTATCTGTTTTTTTTTTCACCGAAGCTTCTGCTTTTTAGATGTTACAATTGATCGAGCTCAAAAAGGCCCTTATGAACTCCTGCGTTATGCACCTTGCTATGAACCTAACCGAAGAGGTGCTATCAAGGAGCTGTCCTGGCCGAAATGGCACTAATTCATGAATGTCTAAGGAAGCATTGACTTTGCGAAATGGGATCCCTGGCTTTTGACGATATTTCCTTTGTATGACACCCGGATAAAGCATAGCAAACCTTTGAATAATGTATCCTGGTTTCCGTTGTTCCCCCAAATTAAAGACTGCAGCACATATCTGTATTTCTTCTTCATAATTTGGCTCTAACGATTAGCAGTCTTGATATCCTCCGAAAATGATAACTAGCAGAGCAACACAGCGAAAAGCAGACACAAATATTTTTTAGCTACGGACCCAGATGAGAATGGCATCCCATCGGGATTACGCCTGCCAAGGGAAAGCCCCGAAGGAAGGTCTCGTCCGAACCCTTGCGAGGGAGGACTGACGGAAGCACTGATCCATCCACTCATCCACAACACAGCCACGCGCACACACGCGAGCTCAGCACATGTATTGTATATACCTTACAGCCTTTTTCTCTCTCCCTCAAATCGAAGGTGAAAAAGTAAGATAAAAAAAAAAATCTAAACGGCTGAGAGATGTGGTAAAAGAAATAAAAGAAAAGAGATTAAACATGTCTCTCTCTCTCTTTATATATATACATATGCGTGTGTGTGTATACATGCAATACAATGAATATATGCTAATATGCATATATACATATACAATATATACATAAATATATATATATATATATATATATATATATATATATATATATATATATATATATATATATATTTATGTGTGTGTGTGTGTGTGTGTGTGTGTGTGTGTGTGTGTGTGTGTGTGTGTGTGTGTGTGTGTGTGAGTGAGTGAGTGTGTGTGTGTGTGTGTGTGCATACATATATATACATATGTAAATACATACAAACACACAATACACACACACACACACACACACACACACACACACACACACACACACACATATATATATATATATATATATATATATATATATATATATATATATATATATATATATATATATATATATATATATATATATATATATATATACATATATATATATACATACATATATATATATATATATATATACATATATATATATATATATATATATATATATATATATATATATATATATATATATATATATATATATATATATATATATATATATATAATAGACTTCACGACCTGTGTTAGGAGAAAAACAAACCTTTTTTTCCTCTTTTAATCCAACAAAACTGGTATCTTCTTTCAAAACAAACAATTCTTTATCAGTCAAAATCAAAACCATCTTCAGTGATGACAAAATATCGACTGTAAAGGATATATGATGCATTATGTTTCAGTTTACAAAAAACAAAAAGAAAAAAACATAATTACAGAAACAGATAAAATAAATATCACTAATAGTATTTATAAAAATATGAAAAGGAGATACAAATCACTAGTATCAAGACTTTACACTATATATCGAGATAATTAATTGTAAGGGTTTATGAAAAGTTAAACAGATTGA
>NC_091550.1:31905512-31908012 GCF_042767895.1 Penaeus vannamei | reverse complement strand
CATTCCTCCTTCCTTCCCCAATCGCATTCCTGCTTCCTTCCCCAATCGCATTCCTCCTTCCTTCCCCAATTGCATTCCTCCTTCCTTCCCCAATTGCATTCCTCCTTCCTTCCCCAATTGCATTCCTCCTTCCTTCCCCAATCGCATTCCTCCTTCCTTCCCCAATCGCATTCCTCCTTCCTTCCCCAATCGCATTCCTCCTTCCTTCCCCAATCGCATTCCTCCTTCCTTCCCCAATCGCATTCCTCCTTCCTTCCCCAATCGCATTCCTCCTTCCTTCCCCAATTGCATTCCTTCTTCCTTCCCCAATTGCATTCCTCCTTCCTTCCCCAATCGCATTCCTCCTTCCTTCCCCAATCGCATTCCTCCTTCCTTCCCCAATCGCATTCCTCCTTCCTTCCCCAATCGCATTCCTCCTTCCTTCCCCAATCGCATTCCTCCTTCCTTCCCCAATCGGATTCCTCCTTCCTTCCCCAATCGCATTCCTCCTTCCTTCCCCAATTGCATTCCTCCTTCCTTCCCCAATTGCATTCCTCCTTCCTTCCCCAATTGCATTCCTCCTTCCTTCCCCAATTGCATTCCTCCTTCCTTCCCCAATCGCATTCCTCCTTCCTTCCCCAATCCCATTCCTCCTTCCTTCCCCAATCGCATTCCTCCTTCCTTCCCCAATCGCATTCCTCCTTCCTTCCCCAATCGCATTCCTCCTTCCTTCCCCAATCGCATTCCTGCTTCCTTCCCCAATCGCATTCCTGCTTCCTTCCCCAATCGCATTCCTCCTTCCTTCCCCAATCGCATTCCTCCTTCCTTCCCCAATCGCATTCCTCCTTCCTTCCCCAATCGCATTCCTCCTTTCTTCCCCAATCGCATTCCTCCTTCCTTCCCCCATCGCATTCCTCCTTCCATCCCCAATCTCATTCCTCCTTCCTTCCCCAGTCGCATTCCTCCTTCCTTCCCCAATCACATTCCTCCTTCCTTCCCCAATCGCATTCCTCCTTCCTTCCCCAATCGCATTCCTCCTTCCTTCCCCAATCGCATTCCCCCTTCCTTCCCCAATCGCATTCCTCCTTCCTTCCCCCATCGCTTTCCTCCTTCCTTCCCCAATTGCATTCCTCCTTCCTTCCCCAATCGCATTCCTCCTTCCTTCCCCAATCGCATTCCTCCTGCCGTCCCCAATCGCATTCCTCCTTCCTACCCCAATCGCATTCCTCCTTCCTTCCCCAATCGCATTACTCCTTCCTTCCCCAATCGCATTCCTCCTTCCTTCCCCAATCGCATTCCTCCTTCCTTCCCCAATCGCATTCCTCCTTCCTTCCCCAATCGCATTCCTCCTTCCTTCCCCAATCGCATTCCTCCTTCCTTCCCCAATCGCATTCCTCCTTCCTTCCCCAATCGCATTCCTCCTTCCTTCCCCAATCGCATTCCTCCTTCCTTCCCCAATCGCATTCCTCCTTCCTTCCCCAATCGCATTCCTCCTTCCTTCCCCAATCGCATTCCTCCTTCCTTCCCCAATCGCATTCCTCCTTCCTTCCCCAATCGCATTCCTCCTTCCTTCCCCAATCGCATTCCTCCTTCCTTCCCCAATCGCATTCCTCCTTCCTTCCCCAATCGCATTCCTCCTTCCTTCCCCAATCGCATTCCTCCTTCCTTCCCCAATCGCATTCCTCCTTCCTTCCCCAATCGCATTCCCCCTTCCTTCCCCAATCGCATTCCTCCTTCCATCCCCAGTCGCATTCCTCCTTCCTTCCCCAGTCGCATTCCTCCTTCCTTCCCCAATCGCATTCCCCCTTCCTTCCCCAATCGCATTCCTCCTTCCTTCCCCAATTGCATTCCTCCTTCCTTCCCCAATCGCATTCCTCCTTCCTTCCCCAATCGCATTCCTGCTTCCTTCCCCAATCGCATTCCTCCTTCCTACCCCAATCGCTTTCCCCCTTCCTTCCCCAATCGCATTCCTCCTTCCTTCCCCAATCGCATTCCTCCTTCCGTCCCCAATCGCATTCCTCCTTCCTTCCCCAATCGCATTCCTCCTTCCTTCCCCAATCGCCTTCCTCCTTCCTTCCCCAATCGCATTCCTCCTTCCTTCCCCAATCGCATTCCTCCTTCCTTCCCCAATCGCATTCCTCCTTCCTTCCCCAATCGCATTCCTCCTTCCTTCCCCAATCGCATTCCTCCTTCCTTCCCCAATCGCATTCCTCCTTCCTTCCCCAATCGCATTCCTCCTTCCTTCCCCAATCGCTTTCCCCCTTCCTTCCCCAATCCCATTCCTCCTTCCTTCCCCAATCGCATTCCTCCTTCCTTCCCCAATCGCATTCCCCCTTCCTTCCCCAATCGCATTCCTTCTTCCTTCTTCAATCGCAAGGAAGGAAGGAGGAATGCGATCGCTGAAGCTCATACTTCGCTCTGCTCGCTCGCCAAGAGGATCCCGCCGGAAGCTTCTGAGGGAAGCTGGAGAAGCGGCTGTCCGGGATTCCGGTGTCGGCGTCGATGCCGGACTCGGTGAAAT
>NC_091550.1:31895512-31898012 GCF_042767895.1 Penaeus vannamei | reverse complement strand
ACGCTCACCACTCGAACTGGACATACATGACCTCGGGACTTTTGGTCATCCTTAACCTCCTCTACAATAACGGCTTCCCCAAACATTTTACCGATACATACATCGGTAAATCTCAGAACATTATAAACAATAAACATTCCAACATTACGGTACCGAAGAAATTACTTTACTCTCCCATCATTAACAACAGACCACCCAGCCTCCAGTTAAAGCAGAAAGTACTCATATTATCAGTCAATTCTACCCGCATATCAAATTAAAGTTATTTTCAGAACAAAGAACACTATCCAAAATCTGTTCAAATTCAAAGATACAATACCAACTGAATTGTCCCAATATTGTCTTCAAACATGTGATAGTTGTAGGGTATCATAGATTTGGCAAAACCACCAAGCATCTCACAAGGACTGGATATTTCCAATCTAACTGGCATCCAAATGATCAAACCACCCTTTCCGGCAATCAGGGATCACGCAGATGACTGACCACCCTATACATCGCAAAGATTTCTCAGTCTTGGCAAGCACTCCTTACCACCAGCAACTCCTTATTATGGAGAGCATACTGACATCCATCCATAAACTAACGCTCAGCAATCATGAAAGGTCTGCCTCACTGTTGTGGTTTTGAATCATGGTCTAGTGGCTGTAGGCCCTTGTAGTTGTTTATTTTATTTTTCTTGTTCGTTCTGTTTTATATTTGTTCAAGTATTTTCCGTGTTAGTAGAATTCTTACGTTTCTTTCTGCATTAGTCATTTAATATGATGTTCACTTTTTTCCTTTGTTTACTTTAGCTTTATCCTGTAATGTTTTTATTGGCATATTTTGTTTATTGTTAATAAGTCCCTTTTTAGGATTTTTAGATTATTCTATAGTAATCCATAAATTGCACTTTCTCCCAGTAGATTGGCTTGTTAATGAATTTATGTTAATCAATCGGAAAGATCGTCTAATATATACGATGGTCCAACCCCTGGTGTTTCTCTTCTTTATTATAAGCATTGAGATCTTTATTATCTTTATTATTATCATTAACATTAATGTCATCATTACAGTTACTATTGCTGTTATCTTTACGGTCATTATTGTTATCATTATTATCATAATCATCATTACAATAATCAATTAGTTTAACCATTATCATTACTATTATAATTACTATTATCACTATTAACTTTACCAAGGAGGATATGTTTTTGGTAGCGTTAGTTTGTTCGTTGGTTAGCAGATCGGGCGAGGGCGTGTGAGGGCGGGTGTGGGCAGACGAGGTGGCGTGAGGGTGGGTGTGGGCGGGCGAAGGCGGGAGAGGGCTGGCGTGTGCGGGTGAGGGCGCGTGAGGGTGGATGTGGGCGGGCGACGATAAGCGAGGGCTGACATGGGCGGGCGAGGGCTGGCGAGGGCTGGCGTGGGCTGGCGTGGGCAGGCGAGGGCGCGTGTGGGTGGGCGAGGGCGCGTGTGGGCGGGCGAGGGCGCGTGTGGGTGGACGAGAGCGCGGGCGGGCGGGCGCGTATATCTCCCGATGGTTCCCATCAGAGCTGCGACCATATATTTTCACGCCCTTCTGGATCTTTTAGCAATTATTTGATATATATTGTGGCTTGCAGCAGGATTTATGGGGCAGTCTGTCATGCTGAAATTGTTGTCGCCTTCAGAAGAATGTCTGCGCCGCGGCGAGTCTCGCTGAGCGGATGTTGCGGGCGGTGTTGTGCGTCGGAAGGAAACCCGACGGTTCCATTCTTGCTGCTGTTGGCTTTGATGTTGTCTTAATCATTATTGGTATTATTTCTGTTTTATCATAATAACCATCATCCTTTTTCATTGCTATTGTTATTATTACTATTACTAACATTATTATCATTACGTCTGGTGTTATTATAATTTTCATTACCATTATCATCATTACTTTTATTATCACTGTTATGTTATCAGAATTACTTTTATTGTTATCATTATTCTAGTAATCTTTATCATTATTGGTATTATTAACATTATAATTTTTAACATTGTTATTGTTATCATTATTATTATTATCATTGTCCTCATGTTTTTATATTAGTGTTATTATAATTATTATTAACCTTGTGTTGTAATATTAGTATTATTACCATTACTATTATTATTTATCATTATTATTATTTTACTTCCATGATCATTATTATCCTCATTCGTATTATCATTATCATTATTACCAATGTTGCTATTACAATTTTTATCATCATTACCATCATTACTATTATCATTATTATTATTATTATTATTATTATTATTATTATTATTATTATTATCGTAATTATTATTATAATTATCCTTACTGGTTTTACCATTATCATTATCAATATTGTCATTGTTATTATTATTATCATTACTATTATTATCATTATTATTTTCCTCATATGTTAATAATAATATTATCATTGCTATTATTATCCTCATATTTTGGTATTAATAGTAGTATTGTTATTATAATTATTTTTTTTATTATTGTTAATATCATTATCAT
>NC_091550.1:31885512-31890512 GCF_042767895.1 Penaeus vannamei | reverse complement strand
CTGTCCTGGCCAACTTTGGCTTGATTCATTCAAATGATACCCTAATAAGGCAACACACCAAACCTATAAACAATGCGCTCAACAAATCCTACATCTTGGTTTCCTATGTTACCCCAAAATAAAGACTGCAGCATATATGTGTATTCCTTTATAATTTGATGCCTTCATTGGTATTTCAAACTGCATACCCAGAAGGGAATGGCATTCCCTCGAGGGTGACGGCAACCGCTTGCCAAGGGAAAGCCCCAAAGGAAAGCCTTGCCTTTTAATCATGGGGTTCATGATGAATATTAAAAACACTCTACCGTGTGTTTATACTATGGTACAAAACCTATAATGTACAAACTAGATTTATTACAATAAAGTAAACCGTTTCGGAATCCTCCTCAACTCCATCTTCGGGTCTGAGGGGGAAGGAAAAAGGAAAAAGTATAATTCAGAGAAAAAGAGAGGCAACATGGGGCACGTGAGGGCAGGAGAGTGTAAGTGAAGGGAGGTCAAGTCAGATCGAAGGATCAAGCGGTTTATGTGAAGGCTGGCCTGAATACGGGAGAAAGCAGACGATGTGGGAAGAAAGGACTATCGGCAGAAAAAAAAATTAAAAACGCTGTTCAAGTTTAAATTGGGTAGGAGTCGTAAAAGGTACACCTCGCCCTGGATAACGCGACGTCGAAAACAGGGCGAGTGTAGCCGAGTTTGGAGAACATACGACGTAGGAAATCGAACTCTCCATCCAGGTACTGGGGGTCACAGATGTGGAGAGTGTGGAAAAACAGCGAAATAGCAACACCTCTTTTCACATGAAGTGGATGGTGCGGGAAGTGTGCATATATTTTGGATGGATTTCCTGTATATTTAGAAGTCTCCGATGTCTTCCTCCACCGATTTGTCTGTGTGGAATCGAATTCCTTTTCCTTTGAGGGTCACTTCAACTCTCAGACATTCGGTGTTGCCATGTGCTCTCCTTTATATCTCCAGTCATGGTAAACCTGTGCATGGAGTTCATCGAGTCGGAGCTTTTCCCTTCTATCTCTCTTCATCTTTCAGTTTGGGTGAGGTATATCGACGACGGTTTTGCTCTCTGGCCTCATGACCACACCACACCTTCCCTCCTTCCTATGATAAGCAGTATTTTGGCGAGACAGGCGTCAGTCTCGCTGAGCGTATCTTTCAACATAAATACGCTGTATCCAGGGGACATAACAATGCCCACTTCTGCCATCAGTGGGACACAGGCCATCAGTTGGATTGGTCAGCAATTTAAACAGGTTTTCTCCAGCCGATAGTTTCCTCATTTTCCACCTTCGCATTCTCCTGTATGCCAGTCACTTTTCGCTTAGACAGCCTTATCCTTCGACCTGACCTTACCTCCCTTGGCTTCTGTTCTCTTGTCCTCACCTGCCCCGCGTTCACTGCGTTGCCTCTCCTTTCTCTCTCTAATACTCCCTCTTCTCCTCTTCCCCTTGCCTCCAGGCTAGTACAGTGGTAACGTGTAGGCCTCTCATCTGAGAGGTCGGCGGTTCGCACCCTGACCATGCGCGAGAAGTTGCAATTGTCGCCGGGAGGTTACGGCTGTGGCTGGGCACCACGGCGAGTAAGGACTAAGCTCTGTCGCGTCAGCAGTTCAGTTCAGTTAGATTTGCGAAGCCATGCTTCGCCTGGGCCTTTTCTCTGGAGTGGCCTTCTTGTGTCAACTATTTCTAGTTAAGTCATGTTTTCTTTGAACTGTAAGCTTATCGTGGTGGCTGAATTGCGAGCAAGCGATCCAGCTGACAGATTGTATTACATTATTATATTACATTATAGCTACAGATATTCCACTGTAGAATGCTTAGATTGTGTGCTATGATTGTTACTCAGAGTCACTTACATCATACTCGTCTCCAGCTTCAGAAGCCCCAGTGCTAGTGACATCTGATATGTAAAGATCCTCGTTGATTGGGGATCGTACACCTTCTTCCAAGTGGTTTGGCACTCTGGTGACGGGTCTACCGGGAGAAGTAGAGCCTAGATTAGAGGTGCTACCTCGAGTCAAGGGAACAGATCTGTACAGACTCGGCCTGTAGTGAGGGCATCCGCTGCACAGTTTCAGTCTGGTCTGACAAACTAGCTGGAGGTTTCACTTGCTGTGTCTCCCGAAGCTAGCCTGCTATTCGAGGATTTAGGGAGGGGAGTGCGGCTCTGCTTCGGTTTGGAGACTTCGAGCTTCCTCCCCTTCAGGGCTGAACAGTCTGGGTCATTGCCATCATGGCGACCTGGACTGTTTTCTCCGTCTCACTGGTCTCCACAAGGCTGTTCCTACTGCAGAAACTATAGCAATTAACAGGAGAGTCATATCCTTCTCGTCGAAGAAAAGGTTATCGTCTGCTGGGGGGACCTTTGCTGTGGCCTTTGAACCTTTTTTCTTTAGGTTCTTTTTCTTAGCACTAGCAAGCCTGGGGAATTCCTCTGGATTGGAGGTACCTGGCTTTGGCTGGGGAGATATTTCCTTCTTAGGAGGTCAGGGAGTTTTTTCCCTTTTGTTCTGTCCCCAGATAAAGGTGCATGGGGCCGCTGGGGTGAAGTCAGGACGCTTTTTGGCTTGTTCCTGCTTTTTGAGGACTGCCTGTTTCCTGACAGAGCAAGCCAGGCTCCAGGCACGATGCTTCTTGGCACAGTTTGAACACTTGGCAATTGTATCCTTCTGGCCATCTTTGTGTGCCTTGATACACACTTCTGTTTCATGTGCCTTGCTGCACACACCACATTTGGCTTTGGCCTTGCAGTTGGCCTGGTGGTGCCCAAATTTTTGGCACGTGAAACAGCTCAAGGGCTCTGGCACATATGTTCTAAGCTTATATGAGCCCCAGTTACCCAGATCAAGGATGGTGATTGGGGCTCCCTTGAGGGTGGTCAGGACTTGCCTGGTTGGGGACTTGAGGGAAGCCTCCACCACTTGAGGGAGAGATGTGATTATCTCCACGTCAAACCCTATTGGAAAACCAAGTAGCACCATCTTGGTTCTTTTATCTTGGGAGGTCAGTGGTGAGATACAGATACACACTTTTCTCCCATCTTTGAGCACCTTAGTTTCCTGCAGGAAACTCAGGGTGCCTTCGTCTCCGGCAATTCGGATTGAGAGGCGGATTTGCCTTTCCTTTTCCAAGTTTTCAGGCTTCTTTGGTACCTTAACGTGTGTAAAGTGGTTTGGGGTGGGTTCAGACTCTCCCTCAAAGTCTGTTTCCTCCCTGTGTCGCCTCGCACCTCCCTTTTGATGGGGTTTAAGGCTTTTGGTTGTGGGGGCAGCCTTGGTTAATTCCATACTGTGGTCGTTATCATTTTGATCAGTCCGAAGGGGGGTTGTGTTTGAGTAAGCCATATGATTTTAGCTTTCGCTCAGCCTCACGCAGCCCCACCCACCACGGAGTCCAACAAGGGGAAGCTGTATGTTAGAGCACATTCTCTAACAACTACATGTGCTAACGTGAGGGTATACGCAGCCACTGGGTTGTTTGTGGGACGGCGTTCACGGGACCTGTGTGAGGCCAAACAACACAGCGACTGCTTGACCCTAGTTTCCTGTCGTGAGGCCAGCCGATTGACCTGACCGGGCCGATCAGGCCGCCTGTCTTGCTGGAATAGAGAACCAAAGAGGCTTGTTGCTAGCCGCAGGGCGTACTCATTCACGGCATCGTTCAAACTCCAGGACTCCCGTCTCCTCAGCGAACAGGGCTGCCATGCACGGCAAACGCATGGGTAGGTCATAATGTAGTGAGCTGTGGCTCTTACTGCCTGACGACCCACACCACACTCAGCATTAACGGAACCCCCCTAAGAAGGCCCGAGAAAAGAAAACCAATTTTGGACCAGGGCGTGAGGATCCTGATGCAGGCCCTACGGAGGCGCTGCAGAGGGGTGTACCTGACGGAGGCGCTGCGGGAGGACGATGGCGACGCCCTGGGCATTTTCTTACAAATTACGAGGAAAGATGGCCAGTATTACGAGCCGACGACGCCCGATTTCCTGCTCGAGGCCTGTGAAGGATTTCGTCGGAAGGTCGCCCTGGAAAATACGTATTTGGCAAGATGGCGCCCAAAATGGCGACGGACAAGAGGTTGAGGAAAATATATGTTTCTCTCTTTTTATGTTCTTAATGTTTTATGTGTATTTTACTGTAAAGAAACTCCTTTTATTTTTCGATTAATGCGGCAATCTTTCTATTAATTTGTATTTTAAAGTATTCACTCATTAAGGCAGACGACATTTTCCAGTAAAAGAGTCTTGATGCGCGACCATCTCCTGGCGCACGACCTTGTTCGCATAAATAAGGTGGGGTCAACCACCTGAGTGGAGTTGCGCACAGGCATCGGTGGGGTTATCCTTCAGATAACCGCCGTTTCTTTTTTTAAGCTTTGCTCTTTTCTATTTGTTTTTCTGTTTTACGTTTAAACGGTTGGATCTTACAGTGAGTCTACAGTTGTAACAGGTATTGTTTTTATCCGCTTTATTTTAGATTACCCCATTTTTACGTGTATTTCGTTCACTTTTATTGTTCGGAGGTTTTATTTCATTCTATATTTTTATGTGTTAACGTTTTTTGTTTTTTGTTTTTTGTTTTTTTCTTTTGGTTTTAATTATAATATTTCAAGCTTTGCCTTTTGTTTGGTTTTACCATTTATGATTCATATTTCTTATTTTACGTTTGCTAAAGTAATTGATATATATATTGAATAAATAACAAAGAATAACAAGGTTTTAAAGGAGTTCTTGAGAATAAACATTGAATGCTTAAGAATGATAAACATAAGAGATGAACAAAATGTCAGCGAACTAATTTCAATGGTTTAGCTTAAGAATTAAATAATTTTACTTTGATGAATTGATATAATTGATAAAGCGTAGCATATTCATTTGCTTTATTGAATTTATTTTAACTTTGTTTTAATTACTCATAATTTTCATTTCCTTTTATTATTTTAATTTTACGTTTTATCAGTTATACATATTAATGATTTTCTGCT
>NC_091550.1:31870512-31880512 GCF_042767895.1 Penaeus vannamei | reverse complement strand
GAAGTGTGAGGGGGGGGGGATGTCGGCTTACCCGAATTTGAATAAGATTTTACTCTGATTCTGATCTTAGGCTGTTTGAAGCTTTATTCCATCAATGTATTGGTTCTTCCAGTGCCCTCGGCAGACTGTGGACACCTGACCGATTCGAGTTTCACAAATGCTCGTCCAAACTCTTAAAAGGAAACGCACGTGGTCTGTGTGATCTTTCCAATCTCTGGGACGCGAGCTTAGTCAGACAGGGACGAGGTTATCATCAATCGTTTGCAGTAACACGAACACATGCCGTCGTTTTAAGGAGAAACTTGCATATTCAATACATTCAACATTATATATGTATTATATATACATATATACAAAAATCGCATAGATACTGGAAATAAACATGTTATATAAAATTCTCTATAAGCATTATTTATATTCAAATGCATACATGGTGGCAAACCCTCGAGTGTTTGATGTAAGAGGGGATAAGGTGTCAAAAGAACTGTGGAAAGGAGCGACAGCAGAGTATTTGTCTGTGTGTGAAGTGTAGTTGTGCAAATGAGCTGAGGGGAGGTAGGCGTGGTTAGAATCCAGAGGAGAGGCGTGTCCAGATGCTACAGCTATACTCTAGGGTTTTAGATTGTTTGCCCTCTTAGAACATTGAAATACATAAGTTTTTGTTCAGCCTTCCTTCTTACAAGAGCCGGGGACTTGTCAAAAACTATTGTACATCTAGCTATTTATTCCACAAAAGTAAAAATAGAACCATAAAACGAAACACGAACACAGTAAAACAACCACAATAAAACAGAAACACTAAAACACAAACAAACATACAAGCACTAAAACACGAGACATAAAACAGACAAAACACAGTAAATACAAACAAAAGGTGCGGCAGTTATCGGCGAACACGATGAGAACATTTTCAAAGCAGATACGACTACTGGCGAATGCCTTTAGCTTTTGCTTTTGGATGAATTCAGATTTCCACCACTTCTTTCCAGCCGAATCGCGTTGCACGGAGATTGTTTTGCCATCCGACGACGAAATGAATACCATTAAAGAAAAAATGAAGGAGTGCTTAGAAAATGAAGGTCACGCCCATCTGAGTAAGATTTTATTCCTTTTTTCCCAAAGCAACAAAATGGAGGATATATTTCAGCCATTTCAGGACTTTATTCTATATTTCTAAAGCAGACATTAATGTCATTGATCATAGCACGAGATTTCACTAAGAACTAAGACAGCTTCACACCCTGCCTTGGCTGCCGACGAGAGACCCCACCTAGAGCACGCTCTGTGCCTCAGCGAGGGACTCAAAAGTAACCCAGACGAAAGCCGGAGAAATGTGTTGCTGTGCACCTTAGGAGATCTTGGAGTCCTGGTACGTGTATCTTTACACACGAATTAGGTGCGAACTACTCGCACTGAAATTCAGTATATACTTTGACCATCCTAGCTTCCTCATGCTGTTTTTTTGTGCGTGTGTGTGTGTGTGTGTGTGTGTGTGTGTAGAGGAACCCTTTGCTGTCTTTTTCTTCAGGACGGCGAGAAAGTCAACGTAACTAAGATCTTGGAAATTATGTGGACGAAGCTTAATGCAACAGAATCTTTAGAAGCAAAAGAGTGTCTAAGGACGCTTTGCGAAATGGGATCCCTGGCTTCTGGTTTGATATTCTCTTCAAAAGATACCCTGATGAAGCAACACAACAAACCTATAAACAATGCACTCAACAGATGCAACATCTTTGTTTTCGTTGCCCCCTCCTAAAAAAAAATAATAATAATAAATAAATAAATGAAGACTGCAGCATACATATATATGTATTTCTTTATCAACTGCTACCCTAATAATTAATTTCAAATTTTGACTCAAACGATTGGCAGTTTTGACATCCTCCGAAAATGATACCCTGGCAGATCAAGACAGCAAAAGGCAGATACAAATAACTCCAGGTTGTGGACCCAGAAGGGAATGGCATCCCCTCGGGGTGACGGCATTCGCCTGCCATGGAAAGCCCCGAAGGAAGGTCTCGTCCGAACCCTTGAGAGGGAGGACTGTGACTGATTCATAGAGGGAGAATTTTCGGTAGGAAAGGTAAACTTAGTAGTTCAAAAGAAATTTCAGTATAAATATTAGTGGTTAAATGAAAGATGAGTTGTGAGTGCAAATCAATTAACCCTAAAACTGCATTTCATTAAAGGTAACAATATTGCCTTCGGTCACTAAATAAAGAATGGAAGCAAATACAGCGAGCAGTTCACGAGAAATGCTGAATAAGAGTTTCAGGTGGGAGGAGGAAAAAAGATGAGGGGAAATGAAATAATGAGGAGATGAGACAGGAATGCCAAAGAAAGAAATCTTCAGTAACACCTTTGGGTTGGAGATGCCGCCACGGCTTGAAGTAAATCAACTGTGATGACACACGTTCGTCGGGAAAATAGTGTGGGTAGTGTAGACACGGCGAGCGAAAACACGTATCTTAAGAAAACTTAAAGTTCTATCCTAAACTACAACCAGCTATGGATCGCACCGCTGAGCACCACATATATGTGATGAGTGTATTGGGAGATTGTCACACAACACATCAGCATATTCCATTATTCCCTAAAGAACATACATATTATAATTCAAGAAATATACACAAGATGCAAAATATGAGAAACATAAACTATATATGACTGTTAAAACACTCTACCGTGTTGATACCATGTTAGAAAAAAGACTACCGTGTTGATACAATGTTAGAAAAACCACTCTACCGTGTTGATACTATGTTAGGAAAAAACACAATGCACAAACTAGATTTATTGAAATAAGTTTTGGAGTCCTCGATGCCATCTTAGGGTCTGAAGGGGAAGTGGAGAGGGAGGATTATTAGAGAGCAAGAAAGGGGGAACACGGGGCAGGTGAGGACAGGAGAACGGAAGCGAAGGGAGGTCAGGTCAGGCCTAAAGGATCAGGCGATTTATGTGAAGGGTGGCTGGCATACGGGAAGAGGCGGAGGATGTGGGAAGTGAGGAGACTATCGGCAGGAGAAAAACCACTGTTCAAGTTGAAGATTCCACCAGTCTGCGGGTATGGACATCAGCGGAAGGAAAGACAATGCGTATTGCCGACTGATCTATCTAATGGCCTGAGTTGTTATTGTGGCCCATGGATACAGCATATCTATGTTGAGACAGACATAGTGAGACTGGCACTTAACTCATCAAAAGACTGCTTGTTACAGGAAGCACAGGGAACAGCATAACTACCCACCTTCGAGGTAGAGGGAGGGCACGTTTGAACCAGGTTGCAACGGAGAGTGTTAACCTGGCGAAAGGTGAGGCTGCAGGAGGCAAAGGAGAGAGTGAATCTCAGTGTAGGGCTGAGGACGGGTAAATGAGGGGTCTCTTAAGGAGAGGAGTCATTGTAGAAGGTACGCTGTGCCCTAGATAACGCGACGTCGAGAACATGTCGAGGGTAGCCCAATTTGGATAACAAATGAGGCAGGAAATCGATTTGTAGTGGACGTGAGGTAAACCCACAGTGATTGAGTCCAGACTAGGCAAATTCCCCCCCTCCCCACACACACACACACACACACACAATTGACAGCAACAGCACCTACCTCATCACCACCTGTGGGCGTGTGTGGCAGCCACCTGCACTGTTTGCTTCCCTGGAGTTTTTTTTTTTTTTTTTACATATTTATGTATTTTATTTATCTTACCTCTCTTTAAACGGCCTCACATTTTATCTTGTATTTCTTTTAATGGGAAAGTAAATTTCACTTATTTTCCAAAGTTTTATTGAAAAACATTTTTCGACAAGATGAAAGAGCTGATAAAAAAAAAAAATTGTCATGTCGCCAAAGCCTCTCTTGGGATTTGGATGTTAGCCTCTCAACTGCAGTCTCTCCTTTCACCGGGTGAACACGCTCTGTCGCAACTTGGTTCACACCTGCCCTCCTACCTTGAAGGTGGACATCTATGTTGTTTCGTGTACCTCCTGTGATAAGCAGTATTTTGGTGAAACAGGCGCCAGTCTTACTAAGCGTCTGTCTCAGCATAAATACGCTGTATTCAGGGAACTCAACAATAACGCCCTCTATTGCCATCAGTGGGACACAGACCATCAGATGGTTTCCCGTGGTGCTTCTCCTCCTCTCTCGACCTGACCTGACCTCCCTTCGCTTCCGATCTCCTGTCCTCGCCTGCCCCGTGTTTCCCGAGTGCTTCTCCTCTTCTCCCTCTTATATTGCTTCTATTGTGTCTCCCTTTCTTCCTTTAAGCCTCCAGGCTAGTACAGTGGTAACGTGTCGGCCTCTCATCCGAGGGGTCGGCGGTTCGCGCCCCGCCCAGGCGCGAGAAGTTGCAATTGTCGCCCGGAGGTTACTGCTGTGGCCGGGCACCACGCTGGGTAAGGACTAAGCTCTGTCGCGTCAGCACTCGCTGACACACGATGATCGAGTCGACATTAGTCGGCACAGGCCGGGCTCCCCCATAGCCCGGGCGAGGCTCAGCTTCGCATATGACTTATCCTTATATTTCTTCCTTACACTTCACAGGCCCTCTCCCCTGTGGTGTGCAGAGAGAGATCACCCAATTGGCGAGGCATTATTGTCACCCACTTGGCGTGATCCTCCAGAGTAAAAGCCACCAGACTTGAGCTTGATTTTGATACTCTTTGACAACAAACTACACAGAGAGCTCCGCCAATTTCTCGTGGTTCGCCGCGACAATTGGCCAGGCCTTGTAGTAGGTGCCCCACTACCGCTCCCTTGGACAGCGAGGTTACAAACCAGGTTTGGACCCTCTGGTCCTGGACATAGTTTGTGGCCACGCATCAAGGGCGACTTTTCGGTACTCTTGCCCTCTCCTTCTGACTTCCTGGTGCAGCCTGGGCCTGCGGGAAACGTTGATTTCCAACATTCGCCTGGGCTGCGGTGATGTGATCACACACCCCTTGTAGCAGGATTGGGGTGCAGAGCGTTTACCACACCAAAACTCCGAGTTCAGCCCACCCAGGGGGATCTGTCCTGTGGTGCTGAAGGGTCGAGTGTAGGGATCAGAGCTTTTTTTGAGGTCCTTCTTAAGACCTCACCCTGAGAGTAGGTATAAAGATAATCCCCGAAAGGGGACCAATCTGTTTCCAACTCTCTAAATGACCACAAAATGAATTAGACCATGGCAGTCACCCTGGAGCCTTTCAAGGCTGCAGGGGGGCGAAAGAAAAACCAAAAGCAGGCCGAACGTGTCCGGCCTGCTGAACCGAGCAAGGACAAGACAGAAACACCAAACACAAAGTCTGTCCATGCACACCAGACTGAGGGAAACCTGAACTCCCCTCAGAACTCCCTCAGTCAAGAAGGGGCTCCAGCTGAACCAGCCAAACCAGCTGCCCCCACTTCCAAAGGCCTTAAACCCCTGCATGGGGGAGGCGTGAAGCGACGAAGGGTGGAAACTGACTCTGAAAAAGAGGCAGAGCACACCCCAAGTCGACTAATGCGGTTTAAGGTACAAAAAAAAAAAAACTGAAGACTTCGACAATGCATACCAGCTGGTAAGGGCATTGGAGAAGGAAAGAAATGTAAGGCTATCAATCCGAATCTTTAGAGATGAGGGCATGATCATTGCCCCCAAAGACAAAGCCACCATGAACTTCCTGCAGGAAATCAAGGTGCTAAAAGACGGGAGAAAGGTGTGTATCTCACCACTGACCTCCCAAGAGAAAAATTCCAAGATGGTGCTACTTGGCTTTCCACTAGGGTTCGACGTGGAGGTGATCACGTCTCTCTAACAGAGAGGAATTCCCCAAGCTTGCTAGTGGCAAAGCCACAAAAAAGAACCAAAGGGAAAAAGGTTCAAAGCCCACAGCAATGGTCCCCCCAGTAGATGATAATCTTTTCTTTGACGAGAAAGATATGACTCTCCTGTTGAGTGCTGTAGTTTCTGCAGTAGCAACAGCCTTGGGGAGGACCAGTGAGGAGGCGGTGAAATCAGTGCAGGTCGCAATGACGGCTATGACCCAAACTGTGGCAGCTCTGAAGGGAAGGAAGCTAGAAGCCTCCAAACCGATAACGAGCAGCGCTCCCCTCCCTAAATCTTTAGATGGCAGGCTAGCTTCAAGAGAAACATTACATGAAACCCCAGCTAATCTGTCAGGACAGGCTGAAACTGTGCAGCAGACCAAGTCTGTACAGCCAAAGTCTCGTCCTCTGACCCGAGGTGGCACTTCCAACCTGCATACTGCAGTGGAATATCTGTAGCTATAAAAGCAAGAACTCCTTTCTCCAGTTGTGAGAGTAAGGAGCAATGACGTCGTCATGCTCCAGGAGACACTAACTATGGGATCCGTGTGCTTCTCAGGATATCATGCCTTCACCACTCCAAACCTGGATGGTGCTAGAGGCCTGATGACCCTGGTAAAAGAAGCTATCCCGTGCTCCCTAATAGCCAACCCGCCGCACTGTGGAGATGGTGTTGAATCTCTTGCTGTTGAGATTCAGCTACCTTGGGGCCCTATAAGAATATATAATATGTATAGCAAACCACTGTGTGAGAGCTTAGATCTAAACCAGGTCTGTGCTACTGCAGCACAAGACCGAGTGATCATAGGGGGAGACTTCAATGCACACATGGCCATGCTGAATCCCCGCAAAAGGCCGAACGCGGCAGGCATTCACATAGCAGAAGTGCTTGAGACATTCCCTGAGATCGCTCTTCTCAACACCAAAGAACCAACGCATGTGAAGGGAAGGGTCCTAGACCTCATCTTTGCCACTGCAACAATGGTGGAGAGAATTCGGTGGTGTGTCGATGATACGGTTACTAGTGATCACTACGGCATAGGCACCACACTAATGGATGCAGGTCCAGCCCAAAGACCACATCACATTCCTAAATGGAAAACAGACAAGGCCAACTGGTTTGCCTTCCAGGAAGGCTTGGCTCGATGTCTGAAAGACAATGAACCCAATAACAATAATGTAAACATGGATGTGCTAGAGGCAAGGCTAATCCAGGCCATAAACCAGGCAGCCTCACAAACCATCCCCAAAACTCGCCCATGGTCCAGAACTCACAAAGACGCCTGGTACTATAATGACGAGATCAAAGAGGTCAACCACAGGGTTAATATGTGTAGAAAAAATTCCGACGGCAAAGATCTCCCGACAATCTGGCCCTGTTGAGGGAAGCTGTCGTGGATGCCAAGGAAACTGCCAACAGAGTAAGGCAGGAAAAATGGCTGGAATGGTGCCAAACTTTTGGGCACCAGACCAGCCTAACAGAGTTGTGGAAATGGGTCAGGCTAGCGACAAGCCGCCAAGCCCCGAAATGCACTCATCAGGACCCACAATCAGAGGGTAACAGATTGGTGCTTGAGTTCTCTGCCAGAACCAGCACCAACAATCTGCCTCCAGTGATGAGAGAAAAAACAACAAAACTTAAATCCAGAAAGACTTGCTCTCATAAGAGACAAGGCACTCGAAGCTGATGAAACGGATGCCTTGTTCTCTCTTAGGGAACTAAGAAAATCACACAAATCCAGTTCTGGGTCAGCACCGGGATCTGATGGGATCTCTCACCCCATCATTTCGCATCTAGGCCTTGCAGGAGAACTTGCATTCTTGCAGGTTATCAACAAATCCTGGCAAACAGCCACGGTGCCCCAGAGCTGGAAACAAGCCACAATAGTTCCCATCCCAAAACCAAAGGAGCCTGGCAAGTACCGTCCCATCTCTCTTCTCAGCTGCCTGGGTAAAACAGCTGAGAAGATGGTACTCAACAGGCTCCGATGGAAAACGGGTCCCCCCCATGAACACCTGCACGGGTTAACAAGGGGTAAGAGCACTGCTCATAGCATTTCCACACTCTTAAGCACAATCTGCACCTCGCCCGTGGTTGTCTTCCTTGACCTGGAGAAGGCTTTTGAACTGGCAAGTCCGCTTGCCATTCAAGAGACCCTAATCCACAAAGGAGTCAAAGGCAGACTCTTGGCCTGGATAGCTGACTATTTTAAAAATAGATCAGCAAATGTCAGATTTCAAGGCCACCTCTCACAGCACATGCCACTTGAAAATGGAACTCCTCAGGGAGGGGTTCTTAGTCCAGCCCTGTTTAATACCTCATGTCCAACATACTCGACATTCACCTGCCAGAGGGATGCAAGATCATCTCTTATGCAGATGACTTGGCAATCATAGCCTCTGGCAATCACTGCCTTAGTAGAGCTCAGCGTTGTCTGAACCTGGTGTCTGAAGAGTGTTGTAGGACGGGTCTAAAAATATCAGCAGCAAAATCCAAAGCAATGGCACTGAGAACCAATGTCAGAAACAAAAAACTCACTATACAGGGTATGGATCTGGAATGGGTGAAGGACTATCTATACCTTGGTGTATGGATAGGACACACACTCACTTTCAAAAAGGAGATCCAATACCTGCTTGACAGAACCAAGGAAAGACTGTCAGTCATGAAAGTCATGACAGGGAGACACATAGGAGCAGGACACAAAGTACTAAGATCATTCTATGTACATGCTGTCCGTCCTATTATTGACTATGCATCTGTCGCCCTCATTGCTTCCAGCACAATAAAAGAAAAACTGGAAACAATACAAAACGAAGCAGCCAGGATAATTCTAGGTGCACCTAAGTGGACAAAGGTCATCAACCTCCTCATGGAAGCTGATTTACCGTCCATGACCACCAGAATTGATCTAATGGCGGCGCAGTTCCTTTCCAAGGTCCTGCAGGCACCCACAAACTCCTATCTAAGACAAAGAGTTCTCAGACGCCTACAACGAGATTACCAGTTGTTTGCGGACAATTCCTGGCTCACACATACAGCCAGAGTTTTGATACGCTTTCAGCTAAAAGATTCATTGCTTGCCAAGGGTATGGACTCCCCTCACCCTGATTACAAAGAACCCCCGCTGTGGGCAAACGAAATTAATGAATTCTCAATTCTAAATCTCACAATGAGAAAAGATCAATATTCCATGCCTAGCCTAAAGGCACAAGCACAAAGGGTCATTGAAAAAATAACTCCGCCGGGTAGTATAACTTACTACACGGACGGATCTGTGGATCCAATAAACCATACTGCAGGCGCCGGCTTTGCAACAAAGGATACCACAGCATCCATTAGGGTCACTGACAATGCCTCAACGCTTCAGGCTGAAACAGTTGCGATCATGGAAGCATTGACACATGCGTCCCTGAGGGGAGGGCACGTTGTCATTCATACAGATTCAAGAGCAACTATTGACAGCTTACAGCACAGCATGCCCCCGGATAACATCTACCTCTTGACAACAGTACTATACATAGCCCAAAGAATCCTTAGTCAAAGTAGAAGAATCATCATAAACTGGGTCCCAGGCCACATAGGCATACAAGGGAACGAGCTTGCTGATAAACTAGCCGAAAAGGGCAGGGGTATGCCCCCATCCTCCATGATCGTTAAACCCAGCCGAAGGGGACTGAACCAAGGTACCAAAGCTGCAGCGTGTGCGGTCCTCCGGGGAGCACATAGAGAAAACATCACAAAATCGCTCGCTGCCAAGTGGTACTCAGATGCTTCAGGCTATGAGCCACTGGCCCTTCCTCCAAATACAAAAAGAGGTACCGAAGTCATACTATTCAGACTAAGACTAGGTTACCAATGCGCTTGGCAAATTATTGACAATGAGACTGGGAGGTTATGTAAACACTGCGGCGAGCCTAACGCCACCCTGTTACATTACTTGCAGAATTGTGTAAACACACAATTTCTGAGACAGGGACCACCCACCACAGCCGCCGGGCTGGTAAAAAGGGTGTGCAACATGCTTTCTCCGTGGCAGCTGGATCGCTTGCTTGCAATCCAGCCACCGCGATAAGCATGCAGTTCAAAGAAAACATCTGAGCTAACTAGAAATAGTTAACACAGGCCGGGCCACTCCAGAGAAAAGGCCCGGGCGAAGCATGACTTCGCAAATCTAACTGAACTGAGCTGAATTTCCTCCTTAGACACGATGATGGAA
>NC_091550.1:31862789-31867512 GCF_042767895.1 Penaeus vannamei | reverse complement strand
CACACACACACACACACACACACACACACAAACATATATATATATATATATATATATATATATATATATATATGTATATATATACATATATATATATATATATATATATATATATATAATATATATATATATATATATACATATATATATATATATATATATATATATATATATATATATATATATATATATATAGAGAGAGAGAGAGAGAGAGAGAGAGAGAGAGAGAGAGAGAACGTATAGAGAGAGTATAATCAAACATGTACGTATATATATGTACGTGGTTCGTTTTCTTTTTGTTTCATTTCTTTTTAGAATCGGAGGAATCAGAAGTCGTCAAGTCAGTACAGTTCACAAGGATTTAAAATCAAAAGATGTATTTGATCAATATAACATGTATTATTAACAAATATAACAAAAGAATGGTTCTTCAAGTATGCATCATAGTTTACAAGTGAAAAATAGATTTCATGTTTTTCTTAGCGGCTGTGAGGAGGAGCCGATTGGGGAAGCAGCAAGTTCGGCCTAGTTTCTCTCCAACAGACGATTTTCAAAATCATATAAAAAAAAAAAAAAAAGCTGTAACAAAAATCTAGTATAAGAATTGGTGTAGGTTTATATATATTCCCATTTACTTTACACAAAGTAAATATGCCTATTTGAATGTGGTGCTCGAGGAAACCATAAATTACTCACGAGCAGGTGTACCAGTGCTCACACGAGCAAGAGTCAGGGCAAAGTGGGCCTACGACCCCCCGCGAAGGATTGGGGTAGCAGCCTACCACCGCGCATGCGCAAAAACAAAGGAGATACTTTTCGGCTCGGCATTACAATTCCATACAAATCATATTTATAAAAACAACAAAAATAAATGAAATAAGGATATTTAGAAGATAAATATGTTGTCCATTCTACTGAAATCCTTTACAATTCCCCTTTACCAAGATAAAACTTCAGATTTTATTATGCATAGTAGCAATGGCAACACATTAACATACATATTTATACAGGACAACGACTAAGTAAATCAGCACCAATATTATCGTTGCCTTTGATATACTCAATTCTGTATGAGTAACACTGAAGGATGAGAGACCAACGCATTAATCTGCCATTAGAATTCTTCATATTCCTCAAGTACGTTAATGGTTGCTGATCTGTCTGCAAGACAAATTCCTTACCAAACAAATAGTTCTTAAATTTATCCACTGCCCAGATAATAGCAAGGCATTCTTTCTCTATGGTTGCATAATTTCGCTCCCTTTCCAATAATTTACGGCTGGCATAAGCAATGGGCATTTTCATGTCATTAACATCTTGGAGGAGTACAGCACCTAAACCATTATCAGAAGCATCAGTTCTCAAATAAAAGGTCTTCTTATAGTCAGGTAAGCAAAGTACAGGATTATTAGAGAGTTTTGCTTTTAGACTTTGAAAGCTATCAATCTGGACATCACTCCATTTAAGTTTATTGCTACTTAACTTTTTAAGCATATCATTTAAAGGAGCAGCAGTATCTGAGAAATTGGGAATGAACTTCCTATAAAAACCTACTGTTCCAAGGAAAGATCTTAACTCCTTTTTTGTATTAGGAAAAGGCATTTCTGATATAGATTTCACTCTTACATCAAGGGGAGTGAGGGCGTTGTCTCCGAGCAGCAAACCAAGGTATTTGATCTTGGGATAACCAAAGTAGCACTTACTGATCCCAGCCGTCAGACCATGCAACCGCAACCTGTTCAGAAGTTCTCTCAAATCCTGCAAGTGTTCAGACCAGTTAGAATTGTGAACAACAATATTGTCAAAATAGCAATCAGTGTTTTTAAATCCACAGGTTACTATCCTCATTAACCGCACAAAAGTGGCACACGCAGTTTTTAAACCAAAAGGCATCATAACAAATTGCATTAAACCTCTGCTTGTGGCAAAAGCTGTATAGATTTTGGAGACTTTAGAAAGAGGAATTTGCCAATAGCCTTTTGTAAGGTCTAATTCTGAAAAGTATACGTCATTTGAAAAGTTACCTAAAGCATCTTCAATTGTAGGCATAGGTTCACAGTCAAAAGAGGTTATATCATTTAAACCACGGAAGTCAATACAGAACCTCCAGGTTTGGTCAGATTTTCGGACAAGCACAACGGGTGAGCAGTATGGTGAATTAGAAGGCTCTATTATGCCTAGCTTAAGCATCCGATCTACTTCCTTGTCAAATACCAATACGAGATGATGTGGTATGGGGAATGGTTTCTTGCTCACAGGTACATTTGATTCAAGTTTAATTACATGCTCAATTGATTTAGTATGTCCTGGAACATCGGAAAATACGTCAGAAAAATCAGTTATCAAATATTTTACATCATTGACTTGTTCACTAGAAAGACCTTCATTAACATTTAATTCTTTATCATTCAAACTGGTAATGCTAGATTCACAATACATTGGTTGATTTTCAGTGTTACTTTCCTCAACAACACAAACCTGTACAACTTTTTCTTTAGAAGAGATACTTTCGCGTCGATAATACTTTTTTAACATATTTATATGGAATAATTTGTTCTTTCCATGAGCTTTGATAGAATAATCTACACCATTATCCTTACATGATACTACTGGGTAAGGTCCTTGCCATTGCATTATCAATTTGTTGTGGTCAGTTGGCAAGAGAACAAGAACTTCATCACCTACTTCTAATTTTCTATGTTTAGCTTTAAGGTCATAATAGTATTTATAATTTCGGCTACTGATTTCTGCTTTAGCAGCAGCTAATTTAGCAGTCTCTTCAAGACGTGTTCTAAGGTCCGTAACATATTGATATGTACTCTTTACTTCATGGTTGATTTCATTATTCGACCAAAGTTCATGTAATATACTCAAAGGACCTCTCACCGTTCTCCCATATAACAATTCAAACGGTGAAAATTTAAGAGAATCGTTTGGCATTTCCCTGTATGCAAAAAGAGTTGCGGGTATATATCGATCCCAGTCACGTGGATGAACAGAACATAGCTTCTTCAACATTGATTTCAGGACCCCGTTAAGTCGTTCTACCATTCCATTACAGCTAGCATGGTAAGGTGTAGTGTAGAGAGCTTTAATTGACAATAGTCTATGAATTTCGCTCATGAGATCGGATCGAAATTGTGTTCCTCGATCTGACAACACCTCCCTGGGAATACCAACACGCGAGAAAATGTCTACTAAGCTTTCGGCAATAGTAATGGTGTCAATATTCTTAAGAGGAATAGCTTCAGGATAGCGTGTAGCACAATCAATTAGAGTTAAAATATATCTATGTCCTCGGTCAGAGCTAGGAGAGAGTGGTCCTACAATGTCAATAGCTACCCTTGAGAATGGCTCTTGTATTACAGGAACAGTTTTCATTGGTACCCTTTTAACTCGCCCCTTAGGTGATACCTTCTGACATATGTGACAAGATTTGCAATATCTCTTTATATCTGCCCCAGCACCTGGCCAAAAGAAATTTTCAAACACTTTCAAGCTGGTTTTTCGGTGTGAAAAATGACCAGCAGTCAAAGAATCATGGGCAAGCTGAAGAACTTTGTCCCTATATACTGCAGGGATATAACTAACTGCATGTTATTGAGTTCATGTTCGTCCTTGCTATGGAGGCAAACCCTATAGATCAGACCATTAATTCGCTTATACTTAACTGACCTAGATTTCACCTTTTCTACTGAACCAGTTTCAACTCTGTCTCTGATTGTCTGTAAAGTACGGCATGCATTCTGCGCCTTAAGAAATGAATCTTTACTCAAATCTAATTCTTCCATAACGGGGTAAGAAAGTGACTTAATTTCTTCACTCCTTTTCCTACTTGCGCGAGTTTGAACCGCCATTGAAACTACAGGTAAACGCGCCTCCGTTTTCTTTACGTCAGAGCTTGCTGTACATACCTGGTTGTCAATAAAGGGGGTGAGGATAGGAGAGGAAGTCTCAGGATGAATCAGACTGCTTGGGTCCTTAGCATCAAGATGGTTAGGAAGGATTGAGGGTGGAAGGTCAGCTTTATCAGGTACAGGAAGGCTTGGATCATCAGGAGGATAGGGTTCAGTTGGCAATTTCACACCTGGAATAAGGCCAATTAAAACATCGGCAAATTTTATAGGAGCTGCTATTGCTTTTGTCCAACCAGTATAAAATTTACTTTTAATAAGACATCTAACTTGCGGGAAATAATTAGGAATGCCTAAATAGTCGTACACTTTCACAAATTTACCTAGCTTATATTTGGAGGGAATTAACGACTCCTTAACAATAATGGATGAGCATCCAGAATCTAGCATCACCTCCGCAGGTTTATCAAATATATAGCCATTGGGATCACGCATACAATTCTTTGGAGTCAGCTCAGTTTCAAAGACAAAATTAACTTTAACTGAACTACTTTTACTCTTATAATTTCTCGGATTGTCGGGGCAGTTAGGTCTAATGTGACCGACCTTTCCACATCCATGACATGTCATCTCAGAATTACCTTCCTTAACTGACTGGGTCGCTTTGAAGATTGGAGTCTGATTAGTTCTCTTACTGCGGTACAAGTGTGCGCTCCGAAATCGGTCAGCCGACTCTGCCATCTCCACTGCAGTTACAAACTCACGTTCCTTCAAAAAGATTCTCATATCAGAATTACAGTTACTAAGTAGTTGTTCCCTTATTAAAAAATCAAAGAGTGAATTAAAATCTTTTGAAATATTGCTCAGGG
>NC_091550.1:31845289-31850289 GCF_042767895.1 Penaeus vannamei | reverse complement strand
AAACAAAGTTTCCACCAAAGCAGAAAATCATTAATATGTATAACTGATAAAACGTAAAATTAAAATAATAAAAGGAAATGAAAATTATGAGTAATTAAAACAAAGTTAAAACAAATTCAATAAAGCAAATGAATATGCTACGCTTTATCAATTATATCAATTCATCAAAGTAAAATTATTTGATTCTTAAGCTAAACCATTGAAATTAGTTCGCTGACATTTTGTTCATCTCTTATGTTTATCATTCTTAAGCATTCAATGTTTATTCTCAAGAACTCCTTTAAAACCTTGTTATTCTTTGTTATTTATTCAATATATATATTAATTACTTTAGGAAACGTAAAATAATAAATACGAATCATAAATGGTAAAACCAAACAAAAGGCAAAGCTTGAAATATTATTATTAAAACCAGAAAAAAAACGTTAACAGATAAAAAAAAAAAGAAATAAAACCTCCGAACAATAAAAGTGAACGAAATACACGTAAAAATGGGGTAATCTAAAATAAAGCGGATAAAAACAATACCTGTTACAACTGTAGACTCACTGTAAGATCCAACCGTTTAAACGTAAAACAGAAAAACAAATAAAAAAGAGCAAAGCTTAAAAAAACAAACGGCGGTTATCTAAAGGATAACCCCACCGATGCCTGTGCGCAACTCCACTCAGGTGGTTGACCCCACCTTATTTATGCGAACAAGGTCGTGCGCCAGGAGATGGTCGCGCATCAAGACTCTTTTACTGGTAAATGTCGTCTGCCTTAATGAGTGAATACTTTAAAATACAAATTAATAGAAAGATTGCCGCATTAATTGAAAATCTAAAGGAGGTTCGTCCCAGTAAAATACATATAAAACATTAAGAACATAAAAAGAGAGGAACATATATACATGAACTTGAATAAACGATGGAATTGTTGTTCGTGGACTAGCTGAGGGGTTTGGCGCCAAATGCTCGTTGACAATTTTCCTTCAGCCTTGTCCGTCGCCATATTGGGCGCCATCTTGCCAAATACGTATTTTCCAGGGCGACCTTCCGACGAAATCCTTCACAGGCCTCGAGCAGGAAATCGGGCGTCGTCGGCTCGTAATACTGGCCATCTTTCCTCGTAATTTGTAAGAAAATGCCCAGGGCGTCGCCATCGTCCTCCCGCAGCGCCTCCGTCAGGTACACCCCTCTGCAGCACCTCCGTAGGGCCTGCATCAGGATCCTCACGCCCTAGTCCAAAATTGGTTTTCTTTTCTCGGGGCTTCTTAGGGGGGTTCCGTTGATACTGAGCGTGGTGTGGGTCGTCAGGCAGTAAGAGCCACAGCTCACTACATTATTACCTACCCATGCGTTTGCCGTGCATGGCAGCCCTGTTCGCTGAGGAGACGGGAGTCCTGGAGTTTGAACGATGCCGTGAATGAGTACGCCCTGCGGCTAGCAACAAGCCTCTTTGGTTCTCTATTCCAGCAAGACAGGCGGCCTGATCGGCCCGGTCAGGTCAATCGGCTGGCCTCACGATAGGAAACTAGGGTCAAGCAGTCGCTGTGTTGTTTGGCCTCACACAGGTCCCGTGAACGCCGTCCCACAAACAACCTAGTGGCTGCGTATACCCTCACGTTAGCACATGTAGTTGTTAGAGAATGTGCTCTAACATACAGCTTCCCCTTGTTGGACTCCGTGGTGGGTGGGGCTGCGTGAGGCTGAGCGAAAGCTAAAATCATATGGCTTACTCAAACACAACCCCCCCTCGGACTGATCAAAACGATAACGACCACAGTATGGAATTAACCAAGGCTGCCCCCACAACCAAAAGCCTTAAACCCCATCAAAAGGGAGGTGCGAGGCGACACAGGGAAGAAACAGACTCCGAGGGAGAGTCTGAACCCACCCCAAACCGCTTTACACACGTTAAGGTACCAAAGAAGCCTGAAAACTTGGGAAAGGAAAGGCAAATCCGCCTCTCAATCCGAATTGCCAGAGACGAAGGCACCCTGAGTTTCCTGCAGGAAACTAAGGTGCTCAAAGATGGGAGAAAAGTGTGTATCTCACCACTGACCTCCCAAGAGAAAAGGACCAAGATGGTGCTACTTGGTTTTCCAATAGGGTTTGACGTGGAGATAATCACATCTCTCCCTCAAGTGGTGGAGGCTTCCCTCAAGTCCCCAACCAGGCAAGTCCTGACCACCCTCAAGGGAGCCCCAATCACCATCCTTGATCTGGGTAACTGGGGCTCATATAAGCTTAGAACATATGTGCCAGAGCCCTTGAGCTGTTTCACGTGCCAAAAATTTGGGCACCACCAGGCCAACTGCAAGGCCAAAGCCAAATGTGGTGTGTGCAGCAAGGCACATGAAACAGAAGTGTGTATCAAGGCACACAAAGATGGCCAGAAGGATACAATTGCCAAGTGACCAAACTGTGCCAAGAGGCATCGTGCTTGGAGCCTGGCTTGCTCTGTCAGGAAACAGGCAGTCCTCAAAAAGCAGGAACAAGCCAAAAAGCGTCCTGACTTCACCCCAGCGGCCCCATGCACCTTTATCTGGGGACAGAACAAAAGGGAAAAAACTCCCCGACCTCCTAAGAAGAAGGAAATATCTCCCCAGCCAAAGCCAGGTACCTCCAATCCAGAGGAATTCCCCAGGCTTGCTAGTGCTAAGAAAAAGAACCTAAAGAAAAAAGGTTCAAAGGCCACAGCAAAGGTCCCCCCAGCAGACGATAACCTTTTCTTCGACAAGAAGGATATGACTCTCCTGTTAATTGCTATAGTTTCTGCAATAGGAACAGCCTTGGGGAGACCAGTGAGACGGAGAAAACAGTCCAGGTCGCCATGATGGCAATGACCCAGACTGTTCAGCCCTGAAGGGGAGGAAGCTCGAAGTCTCCAAACCGAAGCAGAGCCGCACTCCCCTCCCTAAATCCTCGAATAGCAGGCTAGCTTCGGGAGACACAGCAAGTGAAACCTCCAGCTAGTTTGTCAGACCAGACTGAAACTGCAGCGGATGCCCTCACTACAGGCCGAGTCTGTACAGATCTGTTCCCTTGACTCGAGGTAGCACCTCTAATCTAGGCTCTACTTCTCCCGGTAGACTCGTAACCAGAGTGCCAAACCACTTGGAAGAAGGTGTACGATCCCCAATCAACGAGGATCTTTACATATCAGATGCCACTAGCACTGGGGCTTCTGAAGCTGGAGACGAGTATGATGTAAGTGACTCTGAGTTACAATCATAGCACACAATCTAAGCATTCTACAGTGGAATATCTGTAGCTATAATGTAATATAATAATGTAATACAATCTGTCAGCTGGATCACTTGCTCGCAATTCAGCCACCACGATAAGCTTACAGTTCAAAGAAAACACATGACTTAACTAGAAATAGTTGACACAAGAAGGCCACTCCAGAGAAAAGGCCCAGGCGAAGCATGGCTTCGCAAATCTAACTGAACTGAACTGCTGACGCGACAGAGCTTAGTCCTTACTCGCCGTGGTGCCCAGCCACAGCCGTAACCTCCCGGCGACAATTGCAACTTCTCGCGCCTGGTCGGGGTGCGAACCGCCGACCTCTCAGATGAGAGGCCTACACGTTACCACTGTACTAGCCTGGAGGCAAGGGGAAGAGGAGAAGAGGGAGTATTAGAGAGAGAAAGGAGAGGCAACGCAGTGAACGCGGGGCAGGTGAGGACAAGAGAACGGAAGCCAAGGGAGGTAAGGTCAGGTCGAAGGATAAGGCTGTCTAAGCGAAAAGTGACTGGCATACAGGAGAATGCGAAGGTGGAAAATGAGGAAACTATCGGCTGGAGAAAACCTGTTTAAATTGCTGACCAATCCAACTGATGGCCTGTGTCCCACTAATGGCAGAAGTGGGCGTTGTTGTGTCCCCTGGATACAGCGTATTTATGTTGAAAGATACGCTCAGCGAGACTGACGCCTGTCTCGCCAAAATACTGCTTATCATAGGAAGGAGGGAAGGTGTGGTGTGGTCATGAGGCCAGAGAGCAAAACCGTCGTCGATATACCTCACCCAAACTAAAAGATGAAGAGAGATAGAGGGGAAAAGCTCCGACTCGATGAACTTCATGTACAAGTTTACCATGACTGGAGATATAAAGGAGAGCACTTGGCAACACCGAATGTCTGAGAGTTGAAGTGACCCTCAAAGGAAAAGGAATTCGATTCCACACAGACTTCTAAATATACAGGAAATCCATCCAAAATATATACACACTTCACGCACCATCCACTTCATGTGAAAAGAGGTGTTGCTATTTCGCTGTTTTTCCACACTCTCCACATCTGTGACCCCCAGTACCTGGATGGAGAGTTCGATTTCCTACGTCGTATGTTCTCCAAACTCGGCTACACTCGCCCTGTTTTCGACATCGCGTTATCCAGGGCGAGGTGTACCTTTTACGACTCCTGCCCAATTTAAACTTGAATAGTGTTTTTAATTTTTTTTTCTGCCAATAGTCCTTTCTTCCCACATCGTCTGCTTTCTCCCGTATTCAGGCCAGCCTTCACATAAACCGCCTGATCCTTCGATCTGACTTGACCTCCCTTCACTTACACTCTCCTGCCCTCACCTGCCCCATGTTGCCTCTCTTTTTCTCTGAATTATACTTTTTCCTCTTCCCTTCCCCCTCAGACCCGAAGATGGAGTTGAGGAGAATTCCGAAACGGTTTACTTTATTGTAATAAATCTAGTTTGTACATTATAGGTTTTTGTACCATAGTATAAACACACGGTAGAGTGTTTTTAATATTCATCATGAACCCCATGATTAAAAGGCGAGGCCTTCCTTTGGGGCTTTCCCTTGGCAAGCGGTTGCCGTCACCCTCGAGGGAATGCCATTCCCTTCTGGGTATGCAGTTTGAAATACCAATGAAGGCATCAAATAATAAAGGAATGCATATATATGCTGCAGTCTTTATTTTGGGGTAACAGAGGAAACCAAGATGTAGGATTCGTTGAGTGCATTGTTTATAGGTTTGGTGTGTTGGCTTATTAGG
>NC_091550.1:31835289-31840289 GCF_042767895.1 Penaeus vannamei | reverse complement strand
ATAATAATAATAATAATAATAATAATGATAATAGTAATGATGATAATGATGATAAAAATTGTAATAGCAACACTGGTAATAATGATAATGATAATACTAATGAGGATAATAATGATCATGGAAGTAAAATAATGATAATGATAAATAATAATAGTAATGGTAATAATACTAATATTACAACATGAGGTTAATAATAATTATAATAACACTAATATAAAAATATGAGGACAATGATAATAATAATAATGATAACAATAACAATGTTAAAAATTATAATGTTAATAATACCAATAATGATAAATATTACTAGAATAATGATAACAATAAAAAGTAATTCTGATAACATAACAGTGATAATAAAGGTAATGATGATAATGGTAATGAAAATTATAATAACACCAGAAGTAATGATAATAATGTTAGTAATAGTAATAATAACAATAGCAATGAAAAAATGATGATGGTTATTATGATAAAAACAGAAATAATACCAATAATGATTTAGACAACATCAAAGCCAACAGCAGCAAGAATGGAACCGTCGGGTTTCCTTCCGACGCACAACACCGCCCGCAACATCCGCTCAGCGAGACTCGCCGCGGCGCAGACATTCTTCTGAAGGCGACAACAATTTCAGCATGACAGACTGCCCCATAAATCCTGCTGCAAGCCACAATATATATCAAATAATTGCTAAAAGATCCAGAAGGGCGTGAAAATATATGGTCGCAGCTCTGATGGAAACCATCGGGAGATATACGCGCTCTAGCCCACCCACACGCGCCCTCGCCCGCCCACACGCGCCCTCGCCTGCCCACGCCAGCCCACGCCAGCCCTCGCCAGCCCTCGCCCGCCCATGTCAGCCCTCGCTTATCGTCGCCCGCCCACATCCACCCTCACGCGCCCTCACCCGCACACGCCAGCCCTCTCCCGCCTTCGCCCGCCCACACCCACCCTCACGCCACCTCGTCTGCCCACACCCGCCCTCACGCGTCCTTGCCCGCTCTTGTCCTCACCCACCCACGCCCTTCCACACCCACCCTCACACGCCCTCGCCCGATCTGCTAACCAACGAACAAACTAACGCTACCAAAAACATAACCTCCTTGGTAAAGTTAATAGTGATAATAGTAATTATAATAGTAATGATAATGGTTAAACTAATTGATTATTGTAATGATGATTATGATAATAATGATAACAATAATGACCGTAAAGATAACAGCAATAGTAACTGTAATGATGACATTAATGTTAATGATAATAATAAAGATAATAAAGATCTCAATGCTTATAATAAAGAAGAGAAACACCAGGGGTTGGACCATCGTATATATTAGACGATCTTTCCGATTGATTAACATAAATTCAATAACAAGCCAATCTACTGGGAGAAAGTGCAATTTATGGATTACTATAGAATAATCTAAAAATCCTTAAAAGGGACTTATTAACAATAAAACAAAATAAGCCAATAAAAACATTACAGGATAAAGCTAAAGTAAACAAAGGAAAAAAGTGAACATCATATTAAATGACTAATACAGAAAGAAACGTAAGAATTCTACTAACATGGAAAATACTTGAAAAAAAAAAAAAATAAACAGAACGAACAAGAAAAATAAAATAAACAACTACAAGGGCACTGCCTACAGCCACTAGACCATGATTCAAAACCACAACAGTGGTGCAGACCTTTCATGATTGCTGAGCCTTAGTTTATGGATGGATGCCAGTATGCTCTCCATAATAAGGAGTTGCTGGTGGTAAGGAGTGCTTGCCAAGACTGAGAAATCTTTGCGATGTATAGGGTGATCAGTCGTCTGCGTGATCCCTGATTGCCGGAAAGGGTGGTTTGATCATTTGGATGCCAGTTAGATTGGAAATATCCAGTCCTTGTGAGATGCTTGGTGGTTTTGCCAAATCTATGAAACCCTACAACTATCACATGTTTGAAGACAATATTGGGACAATTCAGTTGGTATTGTATCTTTGAATTTGAACAGATTTTGGATAGTGTTCTTTGTTCTGAAAATAACTTTAATTTGATATGCGGGTAGAATTGACTGATAATATGAGTACTTTCTGCTTTAACTGGAGGCTGGGTGGTCTGTTGTTAATGATGGGAGAGTAAAGTAATTTCTTCGGTACCGTAATGTTGGATTGTTTATTGTTTATGATGTTCTGAGATTTACCGATGTATGTATCGGTAAAATGTTTGGGGAAGCCGTTATTGTAGAGGAGGTTAAGGATGACTAAAAGTCCCGAAGTCATGTATGTCCAGTTCGAGTGGTGAGCGTGTTGACCAGATTCCGTTCGTGTTTTACTGCACTTTGAAATGCCAAAGCGGTTTCCAGAAAGATGAATGCCCATGCCCCCAAAATGTAATTTTCCGTCCTTTTCCGTCCGTCAGCAATGAATTTCATATTCGGGTGTTGCGAGTTGAGGCAGCGAGGATTTCCGGAACGTGTTTCAGTGATCTGAATATGAGGAAAGCATCTATATATATATATATATATATATATATATATATATATATATATATATATATATATATATATATATATTTATTATTTATTTATTTGTTTATTTATTTGTTTTTTTTTTTCGTAATATAAAGGTTTGAAATGTCTAGGGCAGTTGGGAAGCTAGATATGTTCATAAAGACGGTAATTTTCTATGTTACGTCCGCTAAGTGGACATCGACGATTTTGGTATCGTTAGATTCCTCTCACTGCCTACAATGCAAATATGCAGGTTTTATTGCGCGGAAACCTCCCGTTTCCGCGCAATGGAGGGCAAGAAAGGTTCCAGGGAAAATGCAGGGTTAAATAACACTGATAATATAACACACACGACATAAGGATGATAGTTCACATCATTATTCACTGCAGGGGGATGCGCCCCCTTCGACCCTCCCATAGGGGGCTGTCGCCCCCCTACCCCCGCCGAGGAAACTAAAAATCCGCATATGCATGGCAGGATAGAGCACACACGAACTACATGTGGAGTGGGCACTGTACTATATAACCTAGGATTTGTAAGGCATTAACCTGATCGATCGATGCTGCTGAGGGCTGGGAGGCTGCTCAGCTGATGCTGAAGGTGGTGGAGGCGGCTGGTGGCGACCTCGCGCACAAAGTTCGTCTCGCAGTACGCACACCCTCAACATTCGGCCATCGCGGCGTCTATGGCGGCAGGTCCGTACCATACCTGTTAAAAACCCATATCTCGTAGTTTCCAGAAGGGATATTCGATCGTATCTTCCGTGTTGTGGACACGTATCTCGTGGTTTCCAGAAGACGGGAAACTCGACCAAAAGACTATGTTTTTATGCAACAGATGGCGACTTAGTCAGTTCAGTAACTAAAAGGGCTTATTACTGCCAACTAGTGGCTAACTCTGATATGCATCTTAGCAGTGTATGTATTTCATTCCATTCCATCATTTCACATAACCGCCACTCCCGAGGCCAGCGGTGTCTCCTCGGGAGCTGCGCACTACCAGCCGAGGAGGGCGGACCACCACCACTCTGCTGTTCATCTGGATTATACTGCAATTTCTCAGTATACAATGCTGACTATATCATAAGTTAGTACTCTGCTTCTGTGGGAATGTTCCAATACCTCTATAATTATGTAACGATCTGTTCTGCCGTATAAATGTGGTGGATTTTTTGTCTTCCAGGGCGGGGGTTGTGGGCGGACCCCCCCCCCTCCTGCATTATATATTACATGAAGTTATTCACTGATAAGTAATTGTATACTGTCGATTTAGTGTATTATTTGTGTTATTTAACTCCGCATTTTCCCTGGAATCCTCAATGCTCTCCCATGCTATTGGCGCCAAGTTTGTCGCTAACGGGGGTTTCCGTGCAATTTGCATCGTAGGCAGTGAGAGGAATCCAACGATACCGAATCGTCGATGTCCGCTTGGCGGACGTAATATAGAAGATTACCACAGTGGTTTATTAAAAGTAAAATGTCAATCTTGGACCGACAGTTTAAGCATCTTCCTTAAATTTCCTTACGGGAAACCTTGGATTGTTACGTCAATTTGAATCGCTGTTCATAGAAATATCTATTGTTTCTTTTAATGGGATATTAGTAAGTAATGAAACAACATCAAAGCTAACCATACAGCACTTATCCAAGCTAATAGTGGTAATTTCTTTGACAAAGCGGAATGAATCCTTTAAAGGAATTCAGCTAGTTGTTAACTGCATTTAATTATGGCAGATACTATGAGGCGTAAAGGAGTTCCGTCCTTTTGCACTTGTGGGAAACTGATTTGTATCCATTTATTTTCCGTTTTAGCAGAATTCTTACGTATCTTTCTGTGTTAGTCATTCAGTTTTGTTGACTTTTTGGTTTTGCGAAGTTTTAATTGGATTTCCTTCCAATAGATTGACTTGAAAATGTATTTATATTAAGCCGAAACGTCGCCTGACAAAAATGATGGTCCCAGCCCTGGTGTTTCTCTTCTTAACACGACTGCACTTCCCACGCAATGAACCCATCAGAAATGTCCTGCCTTAAGAATGATGATAATAACAAAGAAAATGATGATAACTGTTAAGATTAATCAATAATGAATAACAATAATTATAATTTTAGAAAATGTACGAATGAGAATGAGTATCTTCACAACACAAGAGATATATTTGACCGGTTTCGGATATATTCTTGCCAGAAATACAAACATATTTATATTTTCTTTCTATATGTATGTTTGTATGTGTATGTATGCATATGTATTTACACACGCGCACGAACACAAACACAGACACACAAACACATACGCACACACACATATATATGTATACACACACAGAGGCCTAGGAAAAGGGGGGCAGGGACCCGACTTTTGTTCCCATTCCTCAACATTCGAGGACATTCCCTAAAAAAAAGAAAAGAAAAGAAAAGAAAAGAAAGGAAGAAAGAAAAAACAATCCCTTAGTCACCCGATGGTTGAGAACACTGACCCTCTGCAGCTGAGAG
>NC_091550.1:31807789-31815289 GCF_042767895.1 Penaeus vannamei | reverse complement strand
TGAAAGCAGCTAAAAGGAGACTAGCTATAGGGAGATATCAAATGTATGCAATAAAGAAACCAGACGCAGAAGGATGGAAAAGTTGATGCTAGGGATTAGCCTAAGAGATCGGATTAGGGCCACGTGGATAAGGGAACAGACAAAGATGGAAAATATACTCGGGAGCATTAAAGAGAAGAAATGGCAATGGGCAGGGCATATATATCGGATACAAGACGAGAGATGGACAAACAAAGTAAGAGACTGGACTATAGATAACATAAAGAGGCCAAGGGCCAGACCAGTGACAAGATGGCATGACGAAATAACGAAATTTGGGGACCAAGACGGAAACAAAAAGGAAGACAGGAAGAGTTGGAAAAGATAGGGGGAGTCCTACGTCCTGCAGTTGATTGACTCAGGCTGATGATGATGATACACACACATATCTATGGTAGAAAAACCCACAATGCACAAACTAGATTTATTGAAGAAAGTGAAACAACAGTTTCGGAATCGTCCTCGATTCCATCATCGTGTCTAAGGAGGAAATTCAGCTCAGTTCAGTTAGATTTGCGAAGTCATGCTTCGCCCGGGCCTTTTCTCTGGAGTGGCCCGGCCTGTGTTAACTATTTCTAGTTAGCTCAGATGTTTTCTTTGAACTGCATGCTTATCGCGGTGGCTGGATTGCAAGCAAGCGATCCAGCTGCCACGGAGAAAGCATGTTGCACACCCTTTTTACCAGCCCGGCGGCTGTGGTGGGTGGTCCCTGTCTCAGAAATTGTGTGTTTACACAATTCTGCAAGTAATGTAACAGGGTGGCGTTAGGCTCGCCGCAGTGTTTACATAACCTCCCAGTCTCATTGTCAATAATTTGCCAAGCGCATTGGTAACCTAGTCTTAGTCTGAATAGTATGACTTCGGTACCTCTTTTTGTATTTGGAGGAAGGGCCAGTGGCTCATAGCCTGAAGCATCTGAGTACCACTTGGCAGCGAGCGATTTTGTGATGTTTTCTCTATGTGCTCCCCGGAGGACCGCACACGCTGCAGCTTTGGTACCTTGGTTCAGTCCCCTTCGGCTGGGTTTAACGATCATGGAGGATGGGGGCATACCCCTGCCCTTTTCGGCTAGTTTATCAGCAAGCTCGTTCCCTTGTATGCCTATGTGGCCTGGGACCCAGTTTATGATGATTCTTCTACTTTGACTAAGGATTCTTTGGGCTATGTATAGTACTGTTGTCAAGAGGTAGATGTTATCCGGGGGCATGCTGTGCTGTAAGCTGTCAATAGTTGCTCTTGAATCTGTATGAATGACAACGTGCCCTCCCCTCAGGGACGCATGTGTCAATGCTTCCATGATCGCAACTGTTTCAGCCTGAAGCGTTGAGGCATTGTCAGTGACCCTAATGGATGCTGTGGTATCCTTTGTTGCAAAGCCGGCGCCTGCAGTATGGTTTATTGGATCCACAGATCCGTCCGTGTAGTAAGTTATACTACCCGGCGGAGTTATTTTTTCAATGACCCTTTGTGCTTGTGCCTTTAGGCTAGGCATGGAATATTGATCTTTTCTCATTGTGAGATTTAGAATTGAGAATTCATTAATTTCGTTTGCCCACAGCGGGGGTTCTTTGTAATCAGGGTGAGGGGAGTCCATACCCTTGGCAAGCAATGAATCTTTTAGCTGAAAGCGTATCAAAACTCTGGCTGTATGTGTGAGCCAGGAATTGTCCGCAAACAACTGGTAATCTCGTTGTAGGCGTCTGAGAACTCTTTGTCTTAGATAGGAGTTTGTGGGTGCCTGCAGGACCTTGGAAAGGAACTGCGCCGCCATTAGATCAATTCTGGTGGTCATGGACGGTAAATCAGCTTCCATGAGGAGGTTGATGACCTTTGTCCACTTAGGTGCACCTAGAATTATCCTGGCTGCTTCGTTTTGTATTGTTTCCAGTTTTTCTTTTATTGTGCTGGAAGCAATGAGGGCGACAGATGCATAGTCAATAATAGGACGGACAGCATGTACATAGAATGATCTTAGTACTTTGTGTCCTGCTCCTATGTGTCTCCCTGTCATGACTTTCATGACTGACAGTCTTTCCTTGGTTCTGTCAAGCAGGTATTGGATCTCCTTTTTGAAAGTGAGTGTGTGTCCTATCCATACACCAAGGTATAGATAGTCCTTCACCCATTCCAGATCCATACCCTGTATAGTGAGTTTTTTGTTTCTGACATTGGTTCTCAGTGCCATTGCTTTGGATTTTGCTGCTGATATTTTTAGACCCGTCCTACAACACTCTTCAGACACCAGGTTCAGACAACGCTGAGCTCTACTAAGGCAGTGATTGCCAGAGGCTATGATTGCCAAGTCATTTGCATAAGAGATGATCTTGCATCCCTCTGGCAGGTGAATGTCGAGTATGTTGGACATGAGGTATTAAACAGGGCTGGACTAAGAACCCCTCCCTGAGGAGTTCCATTTTCAAGTGGCATGTGCTGTGAGAGGTGGCCTTGAAATCTGACATTTGCTGATCTATTTTTAAAATAGTCAGCTATCCAGGCCAAGAGTCTGCCTTTGACTCCTTTGTGGATTAGGGTCTCTTGAATGGCAAGCGGACTTGCCAGTTCAAAAGCCTTCTCCAGGTCAAGGAAGACAACCACGGGCGAGGTGCAGATTGTGCTTAAGAGTGTGGAAATGCTATGAGCAGTGCTCTTACCCCTTGTTAACCCGTGCAGGTGTTCATGGGGGGGACCCGTTTTCCATCGGAGCCTGTTGAGTACCATCTTCTCAGCTGTTTTACCCAGGCAGCTGAGAAGAGAGATGGGACGGTACTTGCCAGGCTCCTTTGGTTTTGGGATGGGAACTATTGTGGCTTGTTTCCAGCTCTGGGGCACCGTGGCTGTTTGCCAGGATTTGTTGATAACCTGCAAGAATGCAAGTTCTCCTGCAAGGCCTAGATGCGAAATGATGGGGTGAGAGATCCCATCAGATCCCGGTGCTGACCCAGAACTGGATTTGTGTGATTTTCTTAGTTCCCTAAGAGAGAACAAGGCATCCGTTTCATCAGCTTCGAGTGCCTTGTCTCTTATGAGAGCAAGTCTTTCTGGATTTAAGTTTTGTTGTTTTTTCTCTCATCACTGGAGGCAGATTGTTGGTGCTGGTTCTGGCAGAGAACTCAAGCACCAATCTGTTACCCTCTGATTGTGGGTCCTGATGAGTGCATTTCGGGGCTTGGCGGCTTGTCGCTAGCCTGACCCATTTCCACAACTCTGTTAGGCTGGTCTGGTGCCCAAAAGTTTGGCACCATTCCAGCCATTTTTCCTGCCTTACTCTGTTGGCAGTTTCCTTGGCATCCACGACAGCTTCCCTCAACAGGGCCAGATTGTCGGGAGATCTTTGCCGTCGGAATTTTTTCTACACATATTAACCCTGTGGTTGACCTCTTTGATCTCGTCATTATAGTACCAGGCGTCTTTGTGAGTTCTGGACCATGGGCGAGTTTTGGGGATGGTTTGTGAGGCTGCCTGGTTTATGGCCTGGATTAGCCTTGCCTCTAGCACATCCATGTTTACATTATTGTTATTGGGTTCATTGTCTTTCAGACATCGAGCCAAGCCTTCCTGGAAGGCAAACCAGTTGGCCTTGTCTGTTTTCCATTTAGGAATGTGATGTGGTCTTTGGGCTGGACCTGCATCCATTAGTGTGGTGCCTATGCCGTAGTGATCACTAGTAACCGTATCATCGACACACCACCGAATTCTCTCCACCATTGTTGCAGTGGCAAAGATGAGGTCTAGGACCCTTCCCTTCACATGCGTTGGTTCTTTGGTGTTGAGAAGAGCGATCTCAGGGAATGTCTCAAGCACTTCTGCTATGTGAATGCCTGCCGCGTTCGGCCTTTTGCGGGGATTCAGCATGGCCATGTGTGCATTGAAGTCTCCCCCTATGATCACTCGGTCTTGTGCTGCAGTAGCACAGACCTGGTTTAGATCTAAGCTCTCACACAGTGGTTTGCTATACATATTATATATTCTTATAGGGCCCCAAGGTAGCTGAATCTCAACAGCAAGAGATTCAACACCATCTCCACAGTGCGGCGGGTTGGCTATTAGGGAGCACGGGATAGCTTCTTTTACCAGGGTCATCAGGCCTCTAGCACCATCCAGGTTTGGAGTGGTGAAGGCATGATATCCTGAGAAGCACACGGATCCCATAGTTAGTGTCTCCTGGAGCATGACGACGTCATTGCTCCTTACTCTCACAACTGGAGAAAGGAGTTCTTGCTTTTATAGCTACAGATATTCCACTGCAGTATGCAGGTTGGAAGTGCCACCTCGGGTCAGAGGACGAGACTTTGGCTGTACAGACTTGGTCTGCTGCACAGTTTCAGCCTGTCCTGACAGATTAGCTGGGGTTTCATGTAATGTTTCTCTTGAAGCTAGCCTGCCATCTAAAGATTTAGGGAGGGGAGCGCTGCTCGTTATCGGTTTGGAGGCTTCTAGCTTCCTTCCCTTCAGAGCTGCCACAGTTTGGGTCATAGCCGTCATTGCGACCTGCACTGATTTCACCGCCTCCTCACTGGTCCTCCCCAAGGCTGTTGCTACTGCAGAAACTACAGCACTCAACAGGAGAGTCATATCTTTCTCGTCAAAGAAAAGATTATCATCTACTGGGGGGACCATTGCTGTGGGCTTTGAACCTTTTTCCCTTTGGTTCTTTTTTGTGGCTTTGCCACTAGCAAGCTTGGGGAATTCCTCTCTGTTAGAGAGACGTGATCACCTCCACGTCGAACCCTAGTGGAAAGCCAAGTAGCACCATCTTGGAATTTTTCTCTTGGGAGGTCAGTGGTGAGATACACACCTTTCTCCCGTCTTTTAGCACCTTGATTTCCTGCAGGAAGTTCATGGTGGCTTTGTCTTTGGGGGCAATGATCATGCCCTCATCTCTAAAGATTCGGATTGATAGCCTTACATTTCTTTCCTTCTCCAATGCCCTTACCAGCTGGTATGCATTGTCGAAGTCTTCAGTTTTTTTTTTTTTGTACCTTAAACCGCATTAGTCGACTTGGGGTGTGCTCTGCCTCTTTTTCAGAGTCAGTTTCCACCCTTCGTCGCTTCACGCCTCCCCCATGCAGGGGTTTAAGGCCTTTGGAAGTGGGGGCAGCTGGTTTGGCTGGTTCAGCTGGAGCCCCTTCTTGACTGAGGGAGTTCTGAGGGGAGTTCAGGTTTCCCTCAGTCTGGTGTGCATGGACAGACTTTGTGTTTGGTGTTTCTGTCTTGTCCTTGCTCGGTTCAGCAGGCCGGACACGTTCGGCCTGCTTTTGGTTTTTCTTTCGCCCCCCTGCAGCCTTGAAAGGCTCCAGGGTGACTGCCATGGTCTAATTCATTTTGTGGTCATTTAGAGAGTTGGAAACAGATTGGTCCCCTTTCGGGGATTATCTTTATACCTACTCTCAGGGTGAGGTCTTAAGAAGGACCTCAAAAAAAGCTCTGATCCCTACACTCGACCCTTCAGCACCACAGGACAGATCCCCCTGGGTGGGCTGAACTCGGAGTTTTGGTGTGGTAAACGCTCTGCACCCCAATCCTGCTACAAGGGGGGTGTGATCACGTCACCGCAGCCCAGGCGAATGTTGGAAATCAACGTTTCCCGCAGGCCCAGGCTGCACCAGGAAGTCAGAAGGAGAGGGCAAGAGTACCGAAAAGTCGCCCTTGATGCGTGGCCACAAACTATGTCCAGGACCAGAGGGTCCAAACCTGGTTTGTAACCTCGCTGTCCAAGGGAGCGGTAGTGGGGCACCTACTACAAGGCCTGGCCAATTGTCGCGGCGAACCACGAGAAATTGGCGGAGCTCTCTGTGTAGTTTGTTGTCAAAGAGTATCAAAATCAAGCTCAAGTCTGGTGGCTTTTACTCTGGAGGATCACGCCAAGTGGGTGACAATAATGCCTCGCCAATTGGGTGATCTCTCTCTGCACACCACAGGGGAGAGGGCCTGTGAAGTGTAAGGAAGAAATATAAGGATAAGTCATATGCGAAGCTGAGCCTCGCCCGGGCTATGGGGGAGCCCGGCCTGTGCCGACTAATGTCGACTCGATCATCGTGTGTCAGCGAGTGCTGACGCGACAGAGCTTAGTCCTTACCCAGCGTGGTGCCCGGCCACAGCAGTAACCTCCGGGCGACAATTGCAACTTCTCGCGCCTGGGCGGGGCGCGAACCGCCGACCCCTCGGATGAGAGGCCGACACGTTACCACTGTACTAGCCTGGAGGCTTAAAGGAAGAAAGGGAGACACAATAGAAGCAATATAAGAGGGAGAAGAGGAGAAGCACTCGGGAAACACGGGGCAGGCGAGGACAGGAGATCGGAAGCGAAGGGAGGTCAGGTCAGGTCGAGAGAGGAGGAGAAGCACCACGGGAAACCATCTGATGGTCTGTGTCCCACTGATGGCAATAGAGGGCGTTATTGTTGAGTTCCCTGAATACAGCGTATTTATGCTGAGACAGACGCTTAGTAAGACTGGCGCCTGTTTCACCAAAATACTGCTTATCACAGGAGGTACACGAAACAACATAGATGTCCACCTTCAAGGTAGGAGGGCAGGTGTGAACCAAGTTGCGACAGAGCGTGTTCACCCGGTGAAAGGAGAGACTGCAGTTGAGAGGCTAACATCCAAATCCCAAGAGAGGCTTTGGCGACATGACAATTTTTTTTTTTTTATCAGCTCTTTCATCTTGTCGAAAAATGTTTTTCAATAAAACTTTGGAAAATAAGTGAAATTTACTTTCCCATTAAAAGAAATACAAGATAAAATGTGAGGCCGTTTAAAGAGAGGTAAGATAAATAAAATACATAAATATGTAAAAAAAAAAAAAAAAAACTCCAGGGAAGCAAACAGTGCAGGTGGCTGCCACACACGCCCACAGGTGGTGATGAGGTAGGTGCTGTTGCTGTCAATTGTGTGTGTGTGTGTGTGTGTGTGGGGAGGGGGGGAATTTGCCTAGTCTGGACTCAATCACTGTGGGTTTACCTCACGTCCACTACAAATCGATTTCCTGCCTCATTTGTTATCCAAATTGGGCTACCCTCGACATGTTCTCGACGTCGCGTTATCTAGGGCACAGCGTACCTTCTACAATGACTCCTCTCCTTAAGAGACCCCTCATTTACCCGTCCTCAGCCCTACACTGAGATTCACTCTCTCCTTTGCCTCCTGCAGCCTCACCTTTCGCCAGGTTAACACTCTCCGTTGCAACCTGGTTCAAACGTGCCCTCCCTCTACCTCGAAGGTGGGTAGTTATGCTGTTCCCTGTGCTTCCTGTAACAAGCAGTCTTTTGATGAGTTAAGTGCCAGTCTCACTATGTCTGTCTCAACATAGATATGCTGTATCCATGGGCCACAATAACAACTCAGGCCATTAGATAGATCAGTCGGCAATACGCATTGTCTTTCCTTCCGCTGATGTCCATACCCGCAGACTGGTGGAATCTTCAACTTGAACAGTGGTTTTTCTCCTGCCGATAGTCTC
>NC_091550.1:31797408-31807289 GCF_042767895.1 Penaeus vannamei | reverse complement strand
GTGTATACAAATATGTTCATTTATATATATATACATATATCTGTGCGCGCGCAGATATATGTATATATATGGGACCTCACTTATTTGTAATTGTTCAAAGGGTAGAACGGCGGTGTATAATTACGTAGAAATGCAGTACAATCTTGCTATTTTTTATTTTATTTATGGACGAATAACCTTTATTTCTTTTCTTTTCGAATTTATGATAAGGGTTCTTGAACTCGATAGCAAAGCTCAGGTTCGAATACAAAACATTTTCTTTTTGATCAGAAAAATTCCCGCGCATTCCGTCGTCAGGCCAGGACGCCCTTGGCCTTGTCCGTCGTTGGGTTGCTGGCGTTGCATGATTTGCAATATGAAAGGCAGAACTCGATTATGCTTGTTTCACTGTGTAGGAAATATTTTATTTGTACGAAACTATTACATTCGTAAGTTCTTTTGTGGTAATGATCTTGCCATGAGATTTCATGAGAAACAAATCTCTAGATCTTTATATAGAAGAATGTCCCAACACGGGATTCAAGTCAAGGATCATGGATGATTCTCGGAAACCACTGGCGGATCTAAATAATTTCAAGGAGGAGGGTAAGGTGGAGGAAGTGTGAGGGGGGGGGATGGGGGAGGATGTCGGCCTACCCGAATTTGAATAAGATTTTACTCTGATTCTGATCTTAAGCTGTTTGAAGCTTTATTCCATCAATGTATTGGTTCTTCCAATGCCCTCGGCAGACTGTGGACACCTGACCGATCCGAGTTTCACAAATGCGTCCAAACTCTTGAAAGGAAACGCACGTGGTCTGTGTGATCTGTTCCAATCTCTGGGACGCGAGCTTAGTCAGACAGGGACGAGGGCTTTTTAAGGAGTAAATTGTACAGTTTATTACATTCAATGTCATATGTGTATACATATGTATATATGTACATATATACATAAATCGCATAGATACTGGAAATAAACATGTCATATAAGATTCTCTACATACATTATATATATTCAGATCCATACATATATATGTCTATACACACGCATATATGTGTGTGAAAGAGAGAGAGTATGCATATTTACATATTTATATAGTTTATATATATACATGCACATACATTTATGTATGCATCGGTATACATATATTTATGTTTGTGTGTGTTTATATATATGTATGTTTATATATATATATATATATATATATATATATATATATATATATATGTATGTATGTATATGTGTGTGTGTTTGCAAATTGCATATATATTGGTGATCAGGGTTTGTGTAGTTTTCCGTCACCATATGCCAGTACATTTTCCCTCAAGCTCCGTGCCCATGCGCGCCTTTTGTAAGTACTGCCAGTGTCATGGCATATACATTTCTTGTATATTTTAAATTTTCTGAAGTTTTGGAATAACTATTTCTTTTGGAATATATATATATATATGCCAATGGTGGTGTCTAAAAGTTTAATGTCGCCACTTTTATGAATGAGAAGATCCTGAATCCAAAAAACGAAAATCTCCTTCACAAGCCGGCTGACCATGCAGGTGTAGCGTTTGCTAATTAAAATACGTACCCTGGCTCTTTAAGGAGGTGTAAATCTCACTGCCACCACCTGATGGGAACGAGTGTTTGATGTAAGAGGGGATAAGGTGTCAAAAGAATTGTGGAAAGGAGCGACAGCAGAGCATTTGTTTGCATGTGTGCGAAGTGCAGTTGTACAAATGAGCCAAAGGGAGGTAAGCGTGGTCAGAACCCCGAGGAGAGGCGTGTACAGATGCTTCAGCTATGCTCTAGGAATTTAGATTGTTTTACCTTTTAGAACACTGAAATACATTAAGGGTTTGTGCAGCCTTCCTTCTTACAAGAGTCGGGGACTTGTCAAAAACTATGGTAAGATTAGCTATTTATTTCACAAAAGCAAAAATAAAACATAACATAAAACCGAACACGAACACAGTAAAACACAAGCACAATAAAACAGAAACACTAAAACACAAAAACACAAGCACTAAAACACGAGAAATAAAACAGACAAAACAGTAAAGTTTTGGGAACTTTCGATTGTTGCCTCGGCCCGCGAAACAGTTTTGGTTCTTATTGGGTTTACCAATTAAAAAAGGGTTTTTCAAAATCATTAAAATTACCTTACCATATTAATTAACAATAATCCTTAAAGTTCCATTTATAAAATAAAGAATAAAAGTTCCATGAAATAAAAGAGTAAAATGAAAAAGAACCATTATGTAAGGTGTATATTGAAAAATAAAAGCTCATAAAATGGTAATAAAATGTTTAATAGAAAATGTAAATGTAAAAGTTTCATAGTTTATATAAAAAGTATTAAAGATCATAAGAGGTTTCTTTAAATAATTCATTTTCTTGGTGGTCTGTTTTCTTTCGGCGTAGACTCATTGTAAAACACAATGTGATTTTTTTTTATAAAAATCACTAAAAACAGTGAAACATAACACAGTAAAATATAAAAGAAAAAAATATATAACGAAGCCGCACAGGTGAGTCGCCCCAGGTAGCTTCCCATTTTCTACGGCCCGCAGCTTCCTCACTGGGACGGCCATCCTCACCCACAGGGGATTAAAAATATATATAAGAAATAAAATAAAAAAATTTAAAAAGCCACTTAGAAGGCGTAGAAAGAGGAGACCTCCGCCGTGGAGCGAGGGTGGATAGTGCATTTCATCTCGCAAGGGGCGGGGCCAAAGGCATTCGCAGGGGACCGCTGGGGACGGATACAGGCGGTCCACTACACAGGGTCCGTCCTCAGGCTCGCCATCTCGCCAGAAGGAAGCTGTTTCGAAGGACACCGTCCGTACTAGCCCTTTCGTCCTGCGTGTTGCGGATGCCGTATTATCTGCAATGTTTAGTTTGTATGAACTGCAAATATATCGGTGAAAGGTTCTCTCAGCATTTACTTAGCCTGGAGAAATACCTACTCATCTAGCCTCATATTGAACTAATATGAGGAAATACACGAATAAGGAAAGCCCCGACAGTTGGAAATATACTTATATGCAAATATTTATAAGTATAACACATAAGTGTATGCAATATATACATATGTAATATGTCTTTACACACACACACACACACACACACACACACACACACACACACACACACACACACACATATATATATATATATATATATATATATATATATATATATATATATATATATATATATATATATATATATATATATATATATATGTATATATAGGTATTGTATATATATACAAATACATTGTATATATATGTATGTCTATGAATATACACATATATTTGTTTACATATAATGTTTTTAATTACATATGTGTGTGTGTGCACGTGTCTATATATATATAATTCCTTTGCAATGCCTTTTCTCGAAAGACAGTAGAGAGTTATAATCGCTTCAGCGGGGTACTATTGAGTCAGTGAGATGCTAAAGTGTAGCAAAGAAGCCTTTGAACTGGAAGGTTTTGCCCATGTTTAAAGTGTGATGGAACAGGTCGGGGTCCTTGTGAGATTTGGGGGACGAAACCCCTCTGGCCCCTGCCATCTACGGCCTAGTGACCCCTAGATCTGGGAAACCTCGATATTAAGGTCTAGATATTTCGGGCTTGGCGCTGGGGTCTAGCGAGAGACAATGCAAATGGTAGGAGAAAAGTGACGAAATTTGCACCAGTGTTCATTGGCTAGCATGCAAATGCTTCTTCATGGTAGATCTTCATGGCACGGAATGGTTGGCTTCGAAAAACTGAAATAATTCTCACAACTATGAATAATAGCTAATATTCAACGAAGTCGATTCATTATCACAGCTGACATATAGCTGCGTTTTAGTACTCTTTTCTTCGACCACATCAGTTGGGGTATAAATTTTTTTTCTTTTCTTTTCTTTTTTCAAAGACCAAATTGGATAATTGAATCGTATGTACATACCACTGTGCATTTGTTTCCTATATATCTAAAAGAAGTTACCGATGTCTTCCTACAGCTGATTCGTCTGTGTGTGGAGTCGAATTCGGAACTGCCAGAGGAGCTGCCTGCCAAGAAACTGCCAGAGGAGCTGCCTGCCAAGGAACTGCCAGAGGAGCTGACTGCCAAGGAACTGCCAGAGGAGCTAACTGCAAAGGAACTGCCAGAGGAGATGCCTGCCAAGAAACTGCCAAAGGAGCTGCCAGAGGATGTGACTGCCAAGGAACTGCCATAGGAGCTTAATGCCAAGGAACTGCCAGAGGAGCTGCCTACCAAGGAACTGCCAGAGGAGCTTAATGCCAAGGAACTGCCAAGGAACTGCCAGAGGAGCTGCCTGCCAAGGAACTGCCAGAGGAGCTGACTACCAAGGAACTGCCAGAGGAGCTTAATTCCAAGGAACTGCCATAGGAGCTTAATGCCAAGGAACTGCCAGAGGAGCTGCCTGAGAAGGAACTGCCAGAGGAGTTGCCTGCCAAGGAACTGCCAGAGGAGCTGACTGCCAAGGAACTGCCAGAGGAGCTGCCTGCTAAGGAACTGCCAGAGGAGCTGCCTGCCAAGCAACTAACAGAGGAGCTGACTGCCAAGGAACTACCAGAGAAGCTGCCTGCCAAGGAACTGCCAGAGGAGCTGCCTGCCAAGGAACTCCCAGAGGAGCTGCCTGCCAAGCAATTGCCAGAGGAGCTGCTTGCCAAGAAATTGCCAAAGGGACTGACTGCCAAGGAACTGCCGGAGCTGACTGCCAAGGAACTGCCAGAGGAGCTGCCTGCCAAGGAACTGCCAGAGGAGCTGCCTGCCAACGAACTGCCAGAGGAGCTTAATGCCAAGGAACTGCCAGAGGAGCTGCCTGAGAAGGAACTGCCAGAGGAGCTGCCTGCCAAGGAACTGCCAGAGGAGCTGACTGCCAAGGAACTGCCAGAGAAGCTGCCTGCGTAGGAACTGCAAGAGGAGCTGTCTGCCAAGCAACTGCCAGAGGAGCTGCCTTCCAATGAACTGCCAGAAGAGCTGACTGCCAAGCAACTGCACGAGGAGCTGACTGCCAAGGAAATGCCAGAGGAGTTGCCTGCCAAGAAAGTGCCAGAGATCTGCCTGCCAAGGAAGTGCGGGAAGAGCTGATTGCCGAGGAACTGCCAGACGAGCTTCCTGCCAAGGAACTGCCAGAGGAGCTGACTACCAAGGAACTGCCAGAGGAGCTGACTGCCAAGCAACTGCCAGAGCAGCTGCCTACCAAGGAACTGCCATGGGAGCTTAATGCCAAGGAACTGCCAGAGGAGCTGCCTGTCAAGGAAGTGCCAGAGGAGCTGCCTGCTAAGGAAGTGCCAGAGGAGCTGCCTCCCAAGGAAGTGCCAGAGGAGCTGCCTGCCAAGAAACTACCAGAGGAGCTGCCTGCCAAGCAACTGCCAGAGGAGCTGCCTGCCAAGCAACTGCCAGAGGAGCTGCCTGCCAAGGAACTGCCAGAGGAGCTGCCTGCCAAGGAACTGCCAGAGGAGCTGCCTGCCAAGCAACTGCCAGAGGAGCTGCCTGCCAAGCAACTGCCAGAGGAGCTGCCTGCCAAGGAACTGCCAGAGGAGCTGCCTGCCAAGGAACTGACAGATGAGCTGCCTGCCAAGCAACTGCCAGAGGAGCTGCCTGCCAAGCAACTGTCATAGGAGCTTAATGCCAAGGAACTGCCAGAGGAGGTGAATGCCAAGGAACTGCCAGAGGAGCTGCCTGCGAAGGAATTGCCAGAGGAGCTGCCTGCCAAGCAACTGCCAGAGGAGCTGTCTGCCAAGAAATTGCCAGAGGAGCTGCCTGCCAAGGAACTGCCAGAGGAGCTGCCTGCCAAGGAACTGCCAGAGGAGCTGCCTGCCAAGGAAGTACCAGAGGAGCTGCCTGCCAAGCAACTGCCAGAGGAGCTGCCTCCCAAGAAACTGCCAGAGGAGCTCCCTGCCAAAAAACTACCAGAGGAGCTGCCTGCCAAGCAACTGCCAGAGGAGCTTAATTCCAAGGAACTGCCAGCGGAGGTGACTGCCAAGGAACTGCCAGACGAGCTGCCTGTGAAACAACTGCCAGAGGAGCTGCCTGAGAAGGAACTGCCAGAGGACCTGCCTGCCAAGGACCTGCCAGAGGAGCTGACTGCCAAGGAACTGCCAGAGGAGCTGCCTACCAAGGAACTGCCAGAGGAGGTGTCTGCCAAGCAACTGCCAGTGGAGCTGCCTGCCAAGTAACTGCCAGAGAAGTTGCCTGCCAAGGAACTGCCAGAGGAGCTGCCTGCCAAGGAACTGCCAGAGGAGCTGACTGCCAAGCAACTGCCAGAGGTGCTGCCTGCCAAGAAATTGCCAGAGGAACTGACTGCCAAGGAACTGCTTGAGCTGCCTGCCAAGCAACTGCCAGAGGAGCTGACTGCCAAGGAACTGCTAGAGGAGCTGCCCGAGAAGGAACTGCCAGAGGAGCTGCCTGCAAAGCAACTGCCAGAGGAGCTGCCTCCCAAGGAGCTGACTGCCAAGGAACTGCCAGAGGAGCTTTCTGCCAAGGAACTGCCAGAGGAGCTGCCTGCCAAGCAACTGACAGAGGAGCTGACTGCCAAGGAACTGCCAGAGAAGCTGCCTGCCAAGGAACTGCCAGAGGAGCTGACTGCCAAGCAACTGCCAGAGGAGCTGACTGCCAAGCAACTGCCAGAAGAGCTGACTGCCAAGTAACTGCCAGAGGAGCTGACTGCCAAGGAAGTGCCAGAGGAACTGCCTGCCAAGGAAGTGCCAGAGGAGCTGACGCCAAGGAACTGCCAGACGAGCTTCCTGCCAAGGAACTGCCAGAGGAGCTGACTGCCAAGGAACTGCCAGAGGAGCTGCCTGTCAAGCAACTGCCAGAGCAGCTGCCTACCAAGCAACTGCCAGAGGAGCTGACTGTCAAGAAACTGCCAGAGGAGCTGCCTGTCAAGGAAGTGCCAGAGGAGCTGCCTGCCAAGGAAGTGCCAGAGGAGCTGCCTCCCAAGGAAGTGCCAGAGGAGCTGCCTGCCAAGAAACTACCAGAGGAGCTGCCTGCCAAGCAACTACCAGAGGAGCTGCCTACCAAGCAACTGCCAGAGGAGCTGCCTGCCAAGTAACTGCCAGAGGAGCTGCCTGCCAAGGAACTGCCAGAGGAGCTGACTGCCAAGGAACTGACAGATGAGCTGCCTGCCAAGCAACTGCCAGAGGAGCTGCCTGCCAAGCAACTGTCATAGGAGCTTAATGCCAAGGAACTGCCAGAGGAGGTGAATGCCAAGGAACTGCCAGAGGAGCTGCCTGCGAAGGAATTGCCAGAGGAGCTACCTGCCAAGCAACTGCCAGAGGAGCTGACTGCCAAGAAATTGCCAGAGGAGCTGCCTGCCAAGCAACTGCCAGAGGAGCTTTCTGCCAAGGAACTGCCAGAGGAGCTGCCTGCCAAAGAAGTACCAGAGGAGCTGCCTGCCAAGCAACTGCCAGAGGAGCTGCCTCCCAAGAAACTGCCAGAGGAGCTCCCTGCCAAGGAACTACCAGAGGAGCTGCCTGCCAAGCAACTGCCAGAGGAGCTTAATTCCAAGGAACTGCCAGCGGAGGTGACTACCAAGGAACTGCCAGACGAGCTGCCTGTGAAACAACTGCCAGAGGAGCTGCCTGAGAAGGAACTGCCAGAGGACCTGCCTGCCAAAGACCTGCCAGAGGAGCTGACTGCCAAGGAACTGCCAGAGGAGCTGCCTACCAAGGAACTGCCAGAGGAGGTGTCTGCCAAGTAACTGCCAGAGGAGCTGCCTGCCAAGGAACTGCCAGAGAAGCTGCCTGCCAAGGAACTGCCAGAGGAGCTGCCTGCTAAGGAACTGACAGAGGAGCTGCCTGCCAAGGAACTGCCAGAGGAGCTGCCTGAGAAGGAACTGCCATAGGAGCTGACTGCCAAGGAACTACCAGAGGAGCTTTCTGCCAAGGAACTGCCAGAGGAGCTGACTGCCAAGGAACTGCCAGAGGAGCTTTCTGGCAAGGAACTACCAGAGGAGCTGCCTGCCAAGCAACTAACAGAGAAGCTGCCTGCCAAGCAACTGCCAGAAGAGCTGCCTGCCAAGGAACTGCCAGAGGAGCTGACTGCCAAGGAACTGCCAGAGGAGCTGCCTGCCAAGCAGCTGCCAGAGGAGCTGCCTGCCAAGCAACTGCCAGAGGGGCTGCCTGCCAAGAAACTGCCAGAAGAGCTGCCTGCCAACGAACTGCCAGAGGAGCTGCCTGCCAAGCAACTGCCAGAGGAACTGAATGCCAAGGAAGTACCAGAGAAGCTGCCTGCCAAGGAACTGCCAGAGGAGCTGCCTGCCAAGAAACTGACAGAGGAGCTACCTGCCAAGGAACTGCCAGAGGAGCTTTCTGCCAAGGAACTGCCAGAGGAGCTTAATGCCAAGGAACTGCCAGAGGATCTGCCTGAGAAGGAAGTGCCAGAAGTGCTGCCTGCCAAGGAACTGCCAGAGGAGCTGACTGCCAAGCAACTGCCAGAGGAACTGCCTGCCAAGCAACTGCCAGAGGAGCTGCCTGCCAAGAAACTGCCAGAGGAGCTACCTGCCAAGCAACTGCCAGACGAACTGACTGCCAAAGAACTGACAGAGGAGCTGCCTGCCAAGCAACTAACAGAGGAGCTGCCTGCCAAGAAACTGCCAGAGGAGCTGCCTGCCAAGGAACTGCCAGAGGAGCTGCCTGCCAAGGAACTGCCAGACAAGCTGCCTGCCAAGGAACTGCCAGAGGAGCTGCCTGCCAAGGAACTGCCAGAGGAGCTGCCTGCCAAGGATCTGCCAAAGGAGCTGACTGCCAAGAAGCTGCCTGTCAAGGAACTACCAAAGGAAGTTTCTGCCAAGGAGCTGCCTGCCAAGGAACTGCCAGAGAAGCTGCCTACCAAGGAACTGCCAGAGGAGCTACCTGCCACGGAACTGCCAGAGGAGCTGACTCCCAAGCAACTGCCAGAGGAGGTGAATGCCAAGGAACTGCCAGAGGAGCTGCCTGCGAAGGAAATGCCGGAGCTGCCTGCCAAGGAACTGCCAGAGGAGCTGCCTGCCAAGGAACTGCCAGAGGAGCTGCCTGCCAAGGAACTGCCAGAGGAGCTGCCTGCCAAGGAACTGCCAGAGGAGCTGACTGCCAAGGAACTGCCAGAGGAGCTGCCTGCCAAGGAACTGCCAGAGGAGCTGCCTGCCAAGGAACTGACAGAGGACCTGCCTGAAAGGCAACTGCCAGAGAAGTTGCCTGCCAAGGAACTGCCGGTGCTGACTGTCAAGGAACTGCCAGAGGAGTTGCCTGCCAAGGAACTGCCAGAGGAGCTGCCTGCCAAGGAACTGCCAGAGGAGCTGCCTGCCGAGGAACTGCCGTAGGAGGTGCCTGCCAAGGAACTGCCAGAGGAGCTGACTGCCAAGGAACTGCCGGAGCTGCCTGCCAAGCAACTGCCGGAGGAGCTGCCTGCCAAGCAACTGCCAGAGGAGCTGCCTGCCAAGCAACTGCCAGAGGAGCTGACTGTCAAGAAACTGCCAGAGGAGCTGACTGTCAAGCAACTACCATAGGAGCTGCCTGGCAGGGAACTGGCAGAGGAGCTTTCTGCCAAGGAGCTGACTGTCAAGGAACTGCCAGAGGAGCTGCCTGCCAAGGAACTGCCAGAGGAGCTGCCTGCCAAGGAACTGCCAGAGGAGCTGCCTGCCAAGCAACTGCCAGAGGAGCTGCCTTCCAATGAACTGCCAGAAGAGCTGCCTGCCAAGGAACTGCCAGAGGAGCTGCCTGCCAAGGAACTGCCAGAGGAGCTGCCTGCCAAGCAACTGCCAGAGGAGCTGCCTGCCAACGAACTGCCAGAGGAGCTGCCTGCCAAGGAACTGCCAGAGGAGCTGCCTGCCAAGGAATTGCCAGAGGAGCTGCTTGGCAAAGAACTACGAGAGGAGCTGCCTGCCAAGCAACTGCCAGAGGAGCTGC
>NC_091550.1:31759908-31762408 GCF_042767895.1 Penaeus vannamei | reverse complement strand
TAAGAATGAGGGAGAGAAAGAGAGAGACGGTGGGGGGTGGTAGAAAGACAGGGACAGGCCCGCACGAAAAAACAGACAGAGAAATAAAATCCTTGTTGGTCAGCTTTTTTCTTTTCCTTCTTTTTCTTTATAATACATACTTCTCAAGATTTCTATTTCGCATGAAACATAAGAGCAAAAGAGAATGAAAAATAAAGAAAATGGAGAGAATATAAAAAGATGCCGAGAAATGTAGATAAACACTCAGGTAAATAGATAGATAGATAAATGTATAAAAGAGAGAGAGAGAGAGAGAGGGAGAGAGACAGAGAGAGAGAGAGAGGAAGGAGAGAGAAGAGAGAGAGGAGTCACCAAAAAAGATACTGCTTAATAATAATTGTTGTTATAGAGTGATGATAGTGGCAATGATAATTGCAAAGGTAATGATTATGATAATGACACAGTAATAATAATAATGATTACTCCAATGATTATGAAGACAATCATTAGAGTTATACATAAAAATCGTGGAACAAACGGCAATAGTAATAATAATGATTCTAATGATAATGATGATAATGATAAGGATGATGATGATGAAAATAATAACAGTAATGATGATGGTAATAATAACAATGATAAAATGATAACAAGAACAACAGTAAAAACAGAAATTCTAATAGAAATAATAATGATAACTATAACAACAACAATAATAATAACAATGACAACCAGAAGCCCTCAGAGAGCGCATACCTCCGCCAAGGCAACAGGGTCACGGATGCAGTAAAATATTCACACGAAGATATCTTACAATACTAATGAATCCTTTAAAAAGAAAATCTGTATCCGAATCATGATCCGGATTATCACGAAATATTATTGTCATCTACATTGGGCTAAGACACATGTCTGGTGAAAAACTCATAAAAATCTTTTCATAACTTTTTGAGCTTCCATGCTTACCAACGAGCAAACAGACAGACATAACAAACGCTAACAAAAGTATAACATTGACGGAGGTAATGATGATAATAAAAATAACGATGACAATGATAATGGTGATATTGTCAATAACAATAGCAATAATAACGATAACAGTAATGATATTAGTAATGAAGATGAATATTTGCATGATGATGATGATGATGATGATAACGATAATGATAATGATTATAATGATGATGGTGAAAACGATAACAGCAACAATAATAATAATAATAATATTGTTAAACACCCAGAGTGGAAGCCCTTGCACTCTGTGAAATATATATATATATATATATATATATATATATATATATATAAATATATATATATATATATATATATATATATATATATATATATATATATATATATATATATATATATATATATATATATATATATATATATATATATATATATATATATATATATATATTCATATACATAGATAGATAGGCAGAGAGCGGGTGGATAAAAGAAAAAGCCAATTTTAGAAATATACACAGATGCAAATTAATATTCCTCTTACCTCTTGCATCGGGGATGAATCCTAGAATTCCCTTCTGCTTCCTGCCTCTCGCCTGAATCACTCCGAAAATCAGATCATGGCAACCCACCTACAACATTCGATGACTGGCAGCATCTCTTCCGTAGTAACTTTGGCACAAGCAAGATCTGTCGCATGGATTGGCTCCTTGAAATGTTAGCAAAACCAATAACAATATCACCTGCAATTATAATAATGACAACCAAAAACAGATTGCATTAACCAGAACGAAACAATACAATGCAATGCAAAAAAAAAAAAAAAAAAAATCAGCGATAAGGCAAACAACAGCAACAAGCAGGCAACAGCACGCCCAAGGCCTCCCGAATCAGCCTCGCTCCGGCAGCCGACCCGCGTGCCATGTGGGGGGCGGGGGCGGGGGCGAGGGGCGGGGGCGAGGGGCGGGGGCGGGGGCGGGGGCGAGGGGCGGGGGCGGGCGCAGGAGGAGGAGAAGCCCCGTGCCAGCCCGCAAGATCCCCCATTTGCGGAGGAATCCCCACAGAGCCCGTCCTGTGCTTCACGCCGAGGCTTTAATCACACTGGCCGCGCCGGTTCCTTATTGCCCGCCGGAAGCTTTTGGTCGCGATTCGTTTCTCTTTGATGTCTTCTTCTATTTCATTATTATTGTTCTTTTTCTCATCGCCTCCGGGCCTGTTCGTCGCCATAGTTACGGGCATGATATCTTATGCTGTTATCATTATTGGTTGGAGCAGACACACACGTGTCCATACACGCACACACATAAATGAATAAATAAATGAATAAATATATATATATATATATATATATATATATATATATATATATATATATATACATATATATATATATATATATATATATATATATATATATATATATATATATATATGTATGTATGCATATATAAATATATATATATATTATATATATATTATATATTAATATATACTACATATATATATATATATATATATATATATATATATATATATATATATATAT
>NC_091550.1:31751688-31754188 GCF_042767895.1 Penaeus vannamei | reverse complement strand
GGACGCCTGCTTCAGCTAATAGCAGCCTTGCTAATTACCCAAGCGCGTGAATATTTACAAATGCGAACAAGCATAATCACCACCTACTCTTCCATTCAGCAGTCACACCTCTCATTCGCTAGTGTTTATACATCTGTATATATGAGAATTATATTTATATATATACAGTTATGTTAATTAACTGTAATCATCGTGACATGTAAACATGAAAATAGAGAAGTATTTTGCATTATGTTACAAAATGAAACGTCTGCGACTTTATGAGGCGAGCGAACACCAATGCACAGATGGAAAACTTTCCTTTATTTATGTTCTTCCACCGAGTGAGCGAGGGGGGCTTTCGCATGGATGATACAACTGGCGTCCCTGCTGCTGGCTACGGGACTCCAGCCTTATTTACAGCCTTTTCGCCTTTAGGATGAACGACACAGCACTGATTTACTTAACACGAAACCTTATGTTCACCTTCTACCATACGAGTTCCTCATGACACCACTGGACTCTATGTTGCTGTCCAAAATGCCTCGGACTCTCCCCGCCTTTCCGTCCCGACCGCCGCGTCCAGCGTCGGTCCTCCTTCCTCAGCAGGGCTGGAATTCAACGGAAATAAAACACGACTGACAGATAGGTACGTCACTACGGATTTTTCCAAAAGCCGTATTTTTATTATTTTGTATGACTACAGATGATTTGATGCTAAAGAACGTGCTTAAAGCAATTTTGAGATATTTCCCAAATTCAAATTAATTAAACATGAATTTTTTTATGAACTGATATGATGTAGCAGACTGAAATTTCTTTCGATGCCACGTCAGCTGGGTCTTCTAGCTGGGCATCATCAAAGACAGAGTCACAGTCCCATAGAGTGACTTTAAACCTTCAGCCCTGCAACACACTTACTGTGAATAAGCGTATACTTTTTAGATAAATCAAAACCTTTATTTCCACTGACAAAAAAAACTGTTTCACGACACTAGAAGTTGTCGCAAATTTAATCCGCGACATTTCTCTGGCCGATGCTTCTGCCCTGTGCTAAAGGATCGACTCCACGCCTTTTATTTATGAATTGTATTGAATAATTATTCCCTGTTTTACTGATATTGCATTAGGAAATGGCAATAAGCACATGTTGTTAGTTATTAACATCTTCAACTTACAAATAAAATTACGGAAGACTATCCAAATCAGTTAAAAAATACGCGGGGCCTAAGCGCCTCCCATCATACTTTTTCCTTCGTCCGTTGACACCGGTTTCGAACGTCACCTTTCTTTGAATACTTTGAAAATGTCACTATTTGTTAATTGCTAATAACTACATTCAAAATGACATGAATCTAAGCCTTTATATTCAATTATATATAAACAGTAAGTAAAATGATTATGTAGAACTTAATGTAAAATTTCGTAATATCCTTTCGAACATAAAGAAAAACAAATACATAAACAAAACATGAATCTGTTTGAGATACTTTCATTCGTCATGGAACACTTTAAAAGACCTGGATATATCCAAGGCTAGCGCATGAATAATATAATAAAATAAAAACTATTGCCTGTGGTTGGCACATCGAAATGTGTTGGTTAAAAGCGTAAGCATACAAAATATAAACCTGAGCCCACGTTATCTAATTGTGAGAGATATTTCTTAGAATCACATCATACTCATACATCACACACACACACACACACACACACACACACACACACACACACACACACACATATATATATATATATATATATATATATATATATATATATATATATATATATATATATATATATATATGTACACACACCCATATATATGTATGTATGAATATGTATATATGTACATATATATTTTTATATGTATATATGAATATATATGTATGTATGTATACGTGTGTGTGTGTGTGTGTGTGATTTTATATACATAAATATATATGTATATATATATATATATATATATATATATATATATATTGATGAATAGATATATACGCACAAATACATTTAGTCTAGCAGTTAGTGCAATTATATCCTCATTAACATCATCGTTACTGAATAATGCACCATACAGTGTAGTATCAAATTTGAACTTCCCATTTTCTTCCAGTTTCAAAACGTTCACCAGCCAGGTGTTGTTTATTTATGACTCCACCCCCATAAATAGGGGCGGATTCACTGAAAAGTGTAGCGCGACAGTTTTTGTCACTGGAAATGAGGGCTCAAGTTTACTGGTTCAATGTCGCATTTGCTTTAGTTATACATCAAATACATTTTCTGTAAAGAGATGTGGGTACATTTCATATTATTTAATGTTACGATTTTGCCTTGGTAATGTATTTATTGTATAATGCTTTATGCAGAGCAATAAACAAGAAAGTAACTCAGGGAATCTTATAATTACCAGACTCTCATCCTACCCACTGTAACTGTAATCTAATATCTATCCGTTTATGATGGTGTATGGTCCAATTTTATCATTTACATCCGTTTTCTTTATCCTCTGATGTTT
>NC_091550.1:31734188-31736688 GCF_042767895.1 Penaeus vannamei | reverse complement strand
ATTGGGTATGCATTATAGATATACTAATTAGGACGATAAATTTCGTTCAAATCAAGTAAATAACAAATCTTTGTGAATTCTATTGATCCATTAAAACCGTCCTCGACAGTCATGTGTTGTCAAGCGATCGCAAATCTTCAATGCACGAATTGCAAGACAGAGCTTTCCGATCTCTCTGGTGATCTATGATGAAATTTATTAGTCTAAGCACTGTGATGCCTAACAGACAGTGAGAAGTTTATTGGCCTTTGCCGGAGGCGCGGAGGCCTGGAGTCGCTTAAGCGAGTTGGTGGCACAAGTGATATCTTGACAAAGGAGCAGAGTTATTCATTCTAAATGGAGAAACATGTTTCGTCACTTTCAAAAATCTTTTCTAATATGAAAGCTATAGCTGTCATTATTCATTTGACCTAATATACGTGTTTATTTTGTCGAGGAGAGACAGCGTTCTTGACACCTCACCCGTCCAGAAATCAGCAAAGTATGGGTAATTACTTCAGAATATGGAATACTTATATGATCATTTATGACTTTATGATTATTTGCGATCCAAAAAATACATATGTAGTTTTCTTGAGTTTTCAAGTTAATAATAATGCATTTAGTTTAGTTCTCCTGAGAGATACGAAAGTGGCGATGAAAGAAAGGGGTGTAGCTGGCTTTCATAGGCCCTTATTTTTAAAACTTTTCGCCAGGGCTGCAGAAAGGTTTCGCCGGGCGTTCCGGAATTTCGTACTTTTAAAATCATGCCTGGCGAACGTTCGCCAGGGCTGGCGAAAGATCATATTGGAACAGCCTGGCGAAGCAAAGGCGCGAGAGCTGTTTGAATACCATTTTCTTCCTTTCAAGTTATAAATTAGTAACACATTTGTGTATGATATGATGTAGGAATCACATTGAAATTCTAAAATATCTTAAAATCATAATTTATTATGAAATAACGTATATGTTTTTTTGTTTTTTTTCAAGACCTTCGATGTTCCAGTCGAGAGCTCAAGACATCAGCTGTATTCCTTCCCCCCTACCTCTACCCCCCACCCCCGAGATGACTTATTTAGATTTAGGTTGTTGTTATTTTGGTTGTAGGGATAAAGTTCTTTTCACAAATGTTACCAAACGTGTTTTGATGTTGGCCTGTTTACTTTTGGCTACAGAATCACAGCTGTAGTGCTCCATCGACCTATAATGAGGCGTCTCTAATGATACCCTTGTAGGCCTACAGTTCAATATCTTATATCAGTTAGGAATTGTAAAATAGTAATCTTTAAACTCTTTTGTTAAAGTATAAAGTTATTTTTTGTATAAAAGTATAAAGTTGATATAGTATAGTATAAAGTACTTTTAAAACCTTTCGCCAATGCTGGCGTTCGCCTGGCGAAGCTTCGCCAGGCGAACATCTGAGTGAGGGAGGCCTTAGGCCCGTACTTTAAAAAGGTTTCGCCGGGCGATCCGGAATTTCGTACTTTTAAAATCATGCCTGGCGAACGTTCGCCAGGGCTGGCGAAAGATCATATTGGAACAGCCTGGCGAAGAGAGCTGTTTGAATACCATTTTCTTGCTTTCAAATTATAGATTAGTAACATATTTGTGTATGATATGATGTAGGAATCACATTGAAATTCTAAAATATCTTAAAATCATAATTTATTATGAAATAACGTATATTTTTTTTTGTTTTTTTTCAAGACCTTCGATGTTCCAGTCGAGAGCTCAAGACATCAGCTGTATTCCTTCCCCCCTACCTCTACCCCCCACCCCCGAGATGACTTATTTAGATTTAGGTTGTTGTTATTTTGGTTGTAGGGATAAAGTTCTTTTCACAAATGTTACCAAACGTGTTTTGATGTTGGCCTGTTTACTTTTGGCTACAGAATCACAGCTGTAGTGCTCCATCGACCTATAATGAGGCGTCTCTAATGATACCCTTGTAGGCCTACAGTTCAATATCTTATATCAGTTAGGAATTGTAAAATAGTAATCTTTAAACTCTTTTGTTAAAGTATAAAGTTATTTTTTGTATAAAAGTATAAAGTTGATATAGTATAGTATAAAGTACTTTTAAAACCTTTCGCCAATGCTGGCGTTCGCCTGGCGAAGCTTCGCCAGGCGAACATCTGAGTGAGGGAGGCCTTAGGCCCGTACTTTAAAAAGGTTTCGCCGGGCGATCCGGAATTTCGTACTTTTAAAATCATGCCTGGCGAACGTTCGCCAGGGCTGGCGAAAGATCATATTGGAACAGCCTGGCGAAGAGAGCTGTTTGAATACCATTTTCTTGCTTTCAAATTATAGATTAGTAACATATTTGTGTATGATAGGATGTAGGAATCACATTGAAATTCTAAAATATCTTAAAATCATAATTTATTATGAAATAACGTATATTTTTTTTTGTTTTTTTTCAAGACCTTCGATGTTCCAGTCGAGAGCTCAAGACATCAGCTGTATTCCTTCCCCCCTACCTCTACCCCCCACCCCCGAGATGACTTATTTAGATTTAGGT
>NC_091550.1:31718154-31723688 GCF_042767895.1 Penaeus vannamei | reverse complement strand
GTGTGTGTGTGTGTGTGTGTGTGTGTGTGTAATGGATACATATACATATATACATATTTATATATATATATATACATATATATATACATATATATATATATATATATATATATATATATATATATACATAAATATGTGTGTGTGTGTTTGTGTGTGTGTGTGTGTGTGTGTTTGTGTGTGTGCGTGTGTGTGTGTTTGTGTGTGTGTGTGTGTTTGTGTGCGCGTGTGTGTGTGTGTGTTTCTGCGTGTGTGTGCGTGCGTATATATATATATATATATATATATATATATATATATATATATATACATATATATATATATATATATATATATATATATATATATATATATATATATATATATATATATATAAAGAGAGTCGGAGAGAGAACTAGAGAGAGAGAGAGAACCAGAGGGTGTGTGAATAACACACACACACACAGAGCGAGAGAGAGAGAGAGAGAGAGAGAGAGAGAGAGAGAGAGAGAGAGAGAGAGAGAGAGAGAGAGAGAGAGAGAGAGAGAGAGAGAGAGAGAGGGAGAGGAAGAGATATAGAGAGAGAGAGAGAGAGAAAGAGAGAGAGAGAGAGAGAGAGAGAGACAGACAGACAGACAGACAGATAGAGAGAGAGAGATTGATTGATTTGATTGACTAATTGATTGATTGATTTATTGGCCAAAAATTATGAGACATATAGCATAGTACAATTTTGCAAGGCAAATGGGTCACCTGAGCCGTAGCTCCCTAGCCGACGTATTATGTTTAAATAAAATTAGTTTAGCTAAGTAAAGTACATAAAACTATAAACTAAAAACAAAAAAATACAAGATAATAAAAAAAGACAAGAGAAATGATATAGCATATTGCAAAATTAATTATTAAACATTACAAATTAAGAAAATTACAAAAATGGTTCAAAATGAAATAATTGAAGACCATTACAAATTAAAGTAAATGAAAACCATTACAAAATGAGATAATTGAAGACCATTACAAATTAAAATAACTGAAAACCATTACGAAATAAGAGAATTGAAGAGGATAACAGACAACGACTCATGCCAATGCCTCCAAAGTGACATCGAGAACTTATTCACGTGGAGTTGCACAAGGAAAATGGAATTCAATACCAATAAATGCCACGTAGTCAGGTTCGGAGAAAGTAGAAAATGCTCACTATTCCAATATAAATTAGGGGGCGCACTATGAAACAGCTGACGGAAAAAAAGATCTTGGGATAATCATAAATAGAAACCTAACCCCCAATTGATCATATAAATGGAAAGTTCCACAAAATGTTAGGACTGATTGCCAACATGAAGAGAGCATTCGTGTAAATGGATGGAGATATGGTAAAGAAGATTATTAAAACAATCATAAGACCAAGTCTTGAGTACGGTGCATGCAGTGGTATGGAGTCCACACTTAAAAAAAGATATCGACAAACTGGAGAGTCCAAAGAGCGGCCACAAGATGGCCACCTACTCTGAGAGAGCTGAGTTACGAAGATAGACTACAGAAATTAGGACTTGCTACCTTGGAAGAAAAGGAAACGGGGGGACATGATTATGCTGTTCAACTGTATTACAGGAAGAGTGAAGATAGATAAAGATGACTTTTTGATCTTGAGCAGTAAAAAGAGATGATAAAGATGTCAAAAAATAGTTTCCCATACAACTATTAAAGCATGCAACAGTCTCCCCAAACACGTAGCGTGTGCCAAAATTGTGCATCAATTTAAATAGTTATACGACAATTTAAATATAGCAGACGGGACCACCTGAGTTTAGCTCTTCTCCCGTATTGAAACAACTAGGTAAGAACACACATACGCATATATATATATATATATATATATATATATATATATATATATATATATATATATATATATATATATATATATATATGCATATTTGTGTGTGTGTGTATGTATGTTTATAAATATATATATGTATATATATGTATATATGTGTATGTATATGTACATAGATGTATATAGATCTAAATATACATAAATATATATCAATGAACAGACATTACTATATATGTATAAATACATATGTATGTGTATAAAGTTATTTTCAACTTTGTTATAGCATAATTTTTTAAACTCCTTTGTTATAGTATAAAGTGAGACTATTACGGAGACAACATTTTCGTCTTCTCTCGAGGTTAATAATTAAGTTTAGGTTATGTTATGTGCACTGCAGATGCAAACAAATTTGCGCTAGATTTAGCGAGAATGCAAGATGTTAGCGCCTGGCGATCCCTTCGCCCGCCCTGGCGATGGTTGGGTTTAAAAGTAAGGCCTCCCTCACTCGGAGGTTCGCCCGGCGTAGCTTCGCCAGGCGAACGCCAGCACTGGCGAAGGTTTTAAAAGTACGGGCCTTAGACTCAACATCAGCCCAGGTTTGCCCATATGGTAAACGAGGCCTTAGCCTCGTTTACCATATGCCCCCTTGCTGCACAGACTTTTGTCCATGGAATTTTGTTGATTTTATGGGTTGACTTACAGCTTCCTATGTGTATAGTAAAAAACAAGCTGTGAAAAACTTAATATCTCATTTTGGGAACAAATCAGTAAGCGAGGTTTGTGCCCATTATGATGCACTTTGTTAGGATGTACCTTGTTCATTCTTATTTCATATCTGTGTAATGCTATTTATGTATTATCTACTTATAACCTAAGGATCTAACTACTTGGTTAGTAATTTGTCTATAAGTGATGTAAAATATGATTACCTATAAGAAATCGTTACCTTGAACGATTTATCGTATCGTAAGGTTCTGTATGCAGAATCCATATATAAAGGGGAATAAAATTATTCTGTTCCATTTTAACAGTACATAAAATACATGTCCCCCCCAGTAAGAGATCCTAACGGTCGCTGAAATGACACGGCAAGATTTTTCAATGTGTCCGAGTTAAATGAAGTGGATTAACTTTGGAAAGGTGAATGTCTTCAAAATCATTCTGATATAACGTTATAAGATTTAAAAAAAGGAAAGACTATCTTCATGTGTTTATATATTAATGCATATAGACAAGCAAATGGTTGTGAAAAACAATGGCTGTAAGAAGAGTGTATAAACAATACAAAGCCGCTGAGTACTTAGGGCCGTACTATAAAAAAACAAAACAAGAGTCAGGCAATGCTCGACTCTTCGCCAGACGATCCGTAATCGGTACCATAAGACCCTGCTTTCCCTTCGCCTGGCGTTGCCAGCCGCTAAAGGGTCGAATTTTCATACCACAAAACACCACTTTCAGCTTCGCCAGGCGTTCGCGGTAGAAAAAGTATTGGAACATCGCCCGACTATGGCGCGTACTTTTAAAACCTTCGCCAGTGCTGGCGTTCGCCTGGCGAAGCTACGCCGGGCGAACCTCCGAGTGAGGGAGGCCTTACTTTTAAACCCAACCTTCGCCAGGGCGGGCGAAGGGATCGCCAGGCGCTAACATCTTGCATTCTCGCTAAATCTAGCGCAAATTTGTTTACATCTGCAGTGCACATAACATAACCTAAACTTAATTATTAACCTCGAGAGAAGACGAAAATGTTGTTTCCGTAATAGTCTCACTTTATACTATAACAAAGGAGTTAAATTTTAACTTTTTGCTATAACAAAGTTGAAAATATCTTTATACTATAACAAAATTAACTTTATACATTATGCTATACTACACTTTATACTATAACAAAGTTAACTTTATGGCCCGTAGTTTTAAAACCTTTTGCTTTTTCTCGCGTTTTTTTCATTCGCCGAAGCGCTAGATTTAGCAGGAATCCAAGATGTTAGCGCCTGGCGATCCCTATCGTTCGACAAGCCTGGCGAACACCTCTGCCTTGGTTTTAAAAGTAAGGCCTCCCTCACTCAGATGTTCGCCTGGCGAAGCTTCGCCAGGCGAACGCCAGCATTGGCGAAAGGGTTTAAAAGTACTTTATACTATACTATATCAACTTTATACTTTTATACAAAAAATAACTTTATACTTTAACAAAAGAGTTTAAAGATTACTATTTTACAATTCCTAACTGATATAAGATATTGAACTGTAGGCCTACAAGGGTATCATTAGAGACGCCTCATTATAGGGCGATGGAGCACTACAGCTGTGATTCTATAGCCAAAAGTAAACAGGCCAACATCAAAACACGTTTGGTAACATTTGTGAAAAGAACTTTATCCCTACAACCAAAATAACAACCTGAATCTAAATAAGTCATCTCGGGGGTGGGGGGTAGTGGTAGGGGGGAAGGAATACAGCTGATGTCTTGAGCTCTCGACTGGAACATCGAAGGTCTTGAAAAAAAAAAAAAAACGTATATACGTTATTTCATAATAAATTATGATTTTAAGATATTTTAGAATTTCAATGTGATTCCTACATCATATCATACACAAATGTGTTACTAATTTATAACTTGAAAGGAAGAAAATGGTATTCAAACAGCTCTCGCGCCTTTGCTTCGCCAGGCTGTTCCAATATGATCTTTCGCCAGCCCTGGCGAACGTTCGCCAGGCATGATTTTAAAAGTACGAAATTCCGGAACGCCCGGCGAAACCTTTCTGCAGCCCTGGCGAAAGGTTTTAAAAGTACGGGCCTATGAAAGCCAGCTATACCTCTCTCTTTCATCGCCACTTTCGTATCTCTCAGGAGAACTAAACTAAATGCATTATTATTAACTTGAAAACTCAAGAAAACTACATATGTATTTTTTGGATCGCAAATAATCATAAAGTCATAAATGATCATATAAGTATTCCATATTCTGAAGTATTTACCCATACTTTGCTGATTTCTGGACGGGTGAGGTGTCAAGAACGCTGTCTCTCCTCGACAAAATAAACACGTATATTAGGTCAAATGAATAATGACAGCTATAGCTTTCGTATTAGAAAAGATTTTTGAAAGTGACGAAACATGTTTCTTCATTTAGAATGAATAACTCTACTCCTTTGTCAAGATATCACTTGTGCCACCAAACTCGCTTAAGCGACTCCAGGCCTCCGCGCCTCCGGCAAAGGCCAATAAACTTCTCACTGTCTGTTAGGCATCACAGTGCTTAGACTAATAAATTTCATTATAGATCACCAGAGAGATCGGAAAGCTCTGTCTTGCAATTCGTGCATTGAAGATTTGCGATCGCTTGACAACACATGACTGTCGAGGACGGTTTTAATGGATCAATAGAATTCACAAAGATTTGTTATTTACTTGATTTGAACGAAATTTATCGTCCTAATTAGTATATCTATAATGCATACCCAATAATTTTACAAAAATGCATTTCATTCCCTTTCCAGGTAATCTAGGTTATCTATATTTTTTGGACAATAATATGATTGGTATTATTTTGATGCATAAGTTCATAATTACTTGAATACAGCTTTGCTTATGAATAATAATATGTAGCGTTTCTCTTCAGGATCACTAGTACCACCCTATGTGCAGCTCTTGATAAGTGGCAGCTGACAATTGCTGACAATTTTGACGTGTCACAGCAACTTCAGAGCAATAAACAATGAAA
>NC_091550.1:31700842-31702654 GCF_042767895.1 Penaeus vannamei | reverse complement strand
CCGGCCGGCAAACATCACAATCGCAGGGCGGCAGACGGCGCGAGCTGTCTCGAAGGATTCCTGTTGCTAATCCATCTCGCTGCAGCATCTTGGCGGCGAGGGAAAGAACAAGGCGGAGAGCGAGAAGGGGAGAAAAAAGAAGGGAAGATGGAATATAATGGGAAGAAAAAAGTAATACATTCCTCATCCCAATTAGAGCTCCTCTGTTTATCCGACAGTTCTAGATGCCGCAGCGACCTCGACTCTCAAAAGTGCAGCGGCGGCGGGGCCAGCTCGGGCCTTCATTTCACGGGTGACGACCTCGCGGGTTTTTCCAGGGTGACGCTGCGCGCGAGGAAGAGGGGGGGGGGGGGTATGGAGAGAGGGAGGGGGAGGAAGAGTAGGAGGAGAGGGAAGGAGGAAGACTACGGGAGGGGGAGGGGGAGCAGAGACTACGGGGAGGGGGGAGGGGACGGAAGACTTCTGGAAAGGGCGAGGAGGAAGAGACAGGGGAGGATGAAAAGGAAGAAGACGATAGGGGAAGGAGGAGGAGGAGGGGGAGGGAGAAAAGGAGGAGGAGCAAAGGAAAGAAGGAGAAGTATGACGTGAGAACATAGGGGGGAGGAAGATAGAGAAGCCGAGAAGGAGGAAGATGAGGAAAATAAAGGTAGGAAATAGAGGAGGAGGAGGAAGATCAGGAAGAGAAGAAAAGGAAGGAGGAAGAGAAGAGGAAAAGTGCCGAGGATAATTTTTTCAAAAATAGTGAAGACGTATAGGTCACTGATTAAACTAATTATTACTATGGCTGTTTTTTTCCCTTTTATTACATATGTCGCAGTTTCTGGTTAATGTGAGTCTCATTTCCGTGTTGTTTCAGTTGAGTAGCACTTGGATGTTTGCAATGACCGCTTGCCGCTGATTTGTTATCTTTCTGCATAAACGACTAATTCAGTACATTTCTACGTAGTTCTTTTTCCCGCTTACTGCTTTGCTTCATTCCTTATCATTTCTTCTTATACTTTTTCTTCAGGTGTAATTATCTGTTGTTTTCTTGCTAGATTTTTTTTCGATTTAACTTGTCATCCAACTGCACACCCATAAAATGACTTGATTATTGTGTGTTTCGATTATATCTTCGTCAAATATGTATCTGTGTAATTGGAAACCTTAAGAGTTCAACCCTTGCTGTTTCCAGCAATTCCGTTCATTCAAGCATAGCAATTTTTATAAGATGTAGTTTCATCGGTCTTCTTCCTCCATCTTTCCTGGGCTGGTAAATGCGTCCTATATTTGCCGTTGGCTGGCGTGTTGTTCATAACTTCCTCGTTTTGAATTCTATTTTCAGAGCTCCTCCATTCCCCTTTTTTATTCCAAGACTATACGTCACGACCGCCACATCGAAGGCGTTTATTGCTTCCATTTTATTAGCAGAGTTTGATTCTCTTTGTGGTATCGTCCGCACTCTTTGATACTATTCTTCCCTGGTCTCCTTCGTGTTCGACCTCCTTCATCTGCTCCAAGGGGTTTTTGCACATCGCCTCGTTCTAATTCTTTGGCACTTATGAAGTCCAAATTTCGTTTTAATATCGTCGCTGAATCCTTTATTTTTGTTTCCAGTTGCCTAGTATCCTTAGCGTTACCCACTTATTACAGTTGATTAATCATTCTTCCTTGCAGTCGGTAGCAATTTATTGTCTCATTTAACATGGCTGACCACGGTGGCAACGCTAAGCCAAATAACAGCGTCGATAATCTCCTTTTCTTGTTCTGTTGTTCTGTGTTTTTACTCGCAAGGTTAGCGCTCCCCTCCATTCCTCTTCTGCTTTTCTCAAA
>NC_091550.1:31685842-31695842 GCF_042767895.1 Penaeus vannamei | reverse complement strand
TAGTGGACTGAATTATTTAATGACAATAGTAATTTTAGAAATCTAATTAAAAAAAATATATATACATATATATATATATATATATATATATATATATATATATAACAAAAAAAATCATCAGAATAATAAAAGAAAAAACTTCCCGACACTGAAAACTTCAAAACAAAAAAATATCTTGCCCTATTTTTCATATTTGAAGTTGGTAATGAATATACCATATCAAACACGTAAATAAAGAAAGGAAAGTAAATAAATATGAGAGTATTACAGATTTGAAACTTTATAAAATTAATCTAAAACCATCTATGTATTAAATAGTATTCCTTACATAAAAGGCACAATTTGCAATATTTGCATGAACCTCTTGAGCATCAAGACGTTCATGTAACTCATCAATCTCTATTTTCTGGTGGGTCTATTTCATGGAGGATGGCTATGTGCAGAACTACACAGGCCATTATGATTTTCTTTGTAGTTTCCAGCTTTGTACGAACAGGCTGGCTGAGGAAAGCAAAACGCCTTTTCAGAACTCCAAAGGCACGTTCAATTACATGTCTGGTCTTTGTGTGGGCTGTGTTGTAGCGCCTCTCTTTGTCAGTTGTAGGTCCCTGGACAGGTGTTAATAGGTAACTACTACAAGGGTACCCACTGTCTCCAAGTAAGTATCCAGGATGATTTCCTTGCTCGAGGATATGGCACACATGAGAGTTTTCAAAAATTCTGCTATCATGCACACTGCCTGGCCAACTAGCAATGATGTTCATGAACTTCAAATCTGCATCACATATACCCTACCCTGCATATTAATGGAAAAGCATCCTTTCCGGCAATGGAAGAGTTCTTTATCATTTCCTCCTAGTCCTATGTGATCCATCTATACAGCCAATAACTCCAGGAATCCCTGCTATCGTCTGGAACTTCTGGATGTTTGCAGCCACATCTCTTGCATCTGGGAACTTCAGGTATTCTGAGGCTAAGGACGCAATAGCTCTGGCAGTCAGACCAACAAACTTGCACACAGAGGTTTTTGACATCTGTGAGCAATCTGCCATGCCCAGTTGAAAGCTTCCAGTTGCCAGATGACGCAAACATACCAGGAGCTGAAGCTGAGGTGGAACACTTAAACCTGTTGGAGCAAAAATTAAATGCTGTGTAATGTAAGTTTCTCCTCTCTCTCTCTCTCTCTCTCTCTCTCTCTCTCTCTCTCTCTCTCTCTCTCTCTCTCTCTCTCTCTCTCTCTCTCTCTCTCTCTCTCTCTCTCTCTCTCTGTAAACATATTTGTATGTATGTATATATATATATATATATATATATATATATATATATATATATATATATATATATATATATATATATATATAACATGTAAATCATGCATATTGCATATTCAATAGTAATGCATATTTTATTATAGCTAACTATTAGTAAATTGTACAAAAGTTAAACTATATACATCATTTTTCAATTAGAATGAGTAATGCCTACCTCTCATATTTCTTTCTCGTGGCAACCCTTGATTAATCTTGTCTAGAACAATTTTTGTGCAGTCCTTGGTCAGCCTGTAACGGTCAATAAACTCCTCATCCGAGAGGAATACAAAGTGGTCTGCACGATCCTTCAGAACTATATTCTGGAGCCTGACTGCATCCACTTGCTCCATTTCATTAAGCTGCATTAATGCATGAATGACTGGATCCTGTACCCAAGAAAAAAATAAAAATGAAGATACATGGATAGATAAATACACAGATGTAGGGAGGGAGAGAGAGAGTGAGAGAAACTATGGTCATATTTAAATAATATTTTCAAACGTACTTGTAATTTATTTCAATAAATGTCTTGATATTTGTAATAACTTTGTCTAAAAACAGTACTGATTGGAATGTCAGAAGGGCTATAAACACCTTTCGTCACAGAGCTTATTTTTCGTAAATTAGAAGGTTATTTCATATACAGTGAGTAACTTACCGTCTACAAACTGATTTCCCAGACGACAGCAGGTGTCAACACCAGTATTATGAGAAAAGGCTAATTAAAGCTCAAATACCGCGAGCTACGGCAAGTAGTGTTGACGTTTGGCCGGTATTAAAAAAAAAAAAAATGTATTCCTTTTTTTTTTATCAACAGATTCATTTTGAAGTCGCTTACTAATTTAGTTTGTAATTTGCTGCTGTATGAAAAACTCAGGGGGTATTTTTGATATTTCAAACATATATTAAGATTAGGGAATGCCTTTAGGGATGGGTAGGCCTGCCCGAGTTTCGAGATCCAATAATATTTCACGTTCCAGGCACAAAACAGTTGCGTTGAAATCGTTTAACAAATCAAAATAAGAAGTAAACCCTAAAATAAGCACTGGGTCGGGCCTTCCCTAATTTTAACAAACCGGCCGCATGTTACAGGTTTTTTCGGGGTGCCTCCTAGTTTCAATCAAAGCCTGGATGGTGGCAGCGATACTAGCTAGAAAGTCATGTTGGAAGAACAGATATATAAGGGGACCTTCTAGTGATTTTTCGGCGATTTTCGCCCCGCTTGCCGAAATTGACTTTAATGCATTTTCACGGTTTCTAGGCTCCCGGTTCTCCCCTGAAAATTTCAAGGCCCGACCGTTATTTTTTAGGTGGTAGCAGCGATTTTCGATGTCGACTGAAATATTTTTTTGATGTTACCTTAGAAAATCAGCAATTGTGACGCAATGATTAGAGATAATAAAAATATGAGGTTATTTTCCGAAAGCTTATCAAATTTCACATAAGATGAGACTAACCTTCTTTTTTTCGGAATAATTTCAAAAATCTGGCAAGCATCCAAAAAACGACAATGAAGAAATTTTCCATGCAAATAACTAAACATATGTTATTCATATGCTGTATTTTCTTTTCTTTATGTTTTCATCATACATAGTTTGATCTATGAGCAAAACATTTCGAAAATGCAAACCTCCCCCCCCACCCATGAGGGGTAGTTTTGCCAAATGTTCCGGATCACCACCAAAATTTTATGGAATATTAATTAGGCTAAGACAAACCTCAGGTTAAAATCTGTTCATAACTTTTCAAGTTAAAAAAAAAAAAAAAAAAATCCTGGATCCAAACCATGGTCCGCATCATCACCAAACTGCAATAAGCGTCTAAGTTAGGTTAAAACTCCCCTTTGGTTAAAATCTCGTTAAAATGTGTGTTATTAGTATGGAAAATTTCTTCATTGTCGTTTTTTGGACGCTTGCCGGATTTTTTAAGGTTGGTCTCATCTTATGTGAAATTTGATAAGCTTTCAGAAAATAACCTCATATTTTTATTATCTCTAATCATTGCGTCACAATTGCCGATTTTATAAGATAACATCAAAAAAATAATATCTCAGTCGACATGGAAAATCGCTGCTACCACCTAAAAAATAACGGTCAGGCCTTGAAATTTTCAGGGGAGAACCGGGGGCCTAGAAACTCCTTGAAAATGCATTAAAGTCAATTTCGGCAAGAGGGGCGAAAATCGCCGAAAAATCACCAGAAGGTTCCCTTAATGGTAAATTAAAAAGAGCAATAATATCAGTTGATGTGGCAACATGTCCCAGCAGCACTCCCCGCTTCTAGAAGCTTGTCGAAAAATAGGATAAATTTGGGAACATGAAAAAATTTTGTACCCTACATACACAAATATATATATATATATATATATATATATATATATATATATATATATATATATATATATATATATTACCTGTGTATATGTATATAAATATGTGTATATATGTACATACTTATGTGTGTGTGTGTGTGTGTGTGTGTGTGTGTGTGTTTGTGTGTGTGTGTGTGTGTGTGTGTTTGTGTGTGTGTGTGTGTGTGTGTGTGTGTGTGTGTGTGTGTGTGTGTGTGTGTGTGTGTGTGTGTGTGTGTGTGTGTTCTTACCTAGTTGTTTCAGTACGGGTGAAGAGCTAAGCTCAGGTGGTCCCATCTGCTATATTTAAATTGTCGTATAACTATTCAAATTGATGCACAATTTTGGCACATACTACATGCTTGGGGAGACTGTTCCACGCTTCAATAGTTCTGTTTGGGAAACTATATTTTTTTACATCTTTATCACCTCTTTTTACTTTCAACTTTTTGTTGTGTCCTCTCGTTCTTCTGTTCTTCTTGTGTTCAAGATCAAAAAGTCATCTTTATCTATCTTCACTCCTCCTGTAATACAGTTGAACAGCATAATCATGTCTACCCTTTTCCTTCTTTCTTCCAAGGTAATAAGTCCTAATTTCTGTAGTCTATCTTCGTAACTCATATCTCTTAGAGTAGGTGCCCATCTTGTGGCCGCTCTTTGAACTCTTTCCAGTTTGTCAACATCTTTTTTGAAGTGTGGACTACACCGTACTCATGACTTTGTCTTATGATTGCTATAATGATTTTTACCATATATTCGTCCACATACACGAATGCCCTCTTCATGTTGGCAATCAGTCCTAACATTTTGTGGACCTTTTCATTTATATGGTCAATATAGTTTAGGTTTCTATTTATGATTATCCCAAGATCTTTCTCCCTGTCAGCTGAGTTTAATAATGCGCCCCCTAACTTATATTGGAATAGTGGGCGATTTCTACTTTCTCCAAACCTGACTGTATTATTATGTAAATAGGGAATTATGAATGTGTGCATCTTTGTAAATATTATTGGAACCTATGTTATTATTGTGTATATTAGAAATATGTATAAATTTTGAAGATTACCAACATATGCCAAAGGAGTGTGGAAACTACCTGAAATTGTATCCACACACTCTGGTCGAGATGGTTGGATGTGTAATGTTAGTGTAAGGTATACATTACAGAAGCCAGGTTTAAAGTATACTGGTGCACGTGACTATACTGTGAAGAGATGAGCTCATAAATTAGTGGTGAACAAGCCAGTCGTGTTTAATTTGTCTTTTCTTGTCCTCTTGGGGTGGGAGTGTATTATTATGGAAATAATAGCGAATTGTGAATGTGTGCATCTTTGTAAATATTATTAGAACCTATGTTATTATTGTGTATATTAGAAATATGTATTAATTTTGAAGATTATCAACATATGAAATATCTATTGTTGTGATTTTGTTATTGAGTTGTAAACGAAGAATTGTCAAATTTAAGTTCTAATGATGATATATTTAGTTTCGGAAAACGTTGCGCATTGTAAGTTTCTTTTGTCACGAGGAACCGTTGTTTACAAGCTGAAATGAGCGGGACACGTGGAGGCTGTCTCTGAATAAGACGTGTTGAAATTGTCAATTTTGATTCATAGATATGAGGTAGGAACATTATTTGAGTTTTATTTCTTGGGTATATGATTAATGAAATTCTAAGTTTTGGTGACTTGACATAGTGATTTATTGAGTATTGAGGAGATTTAAATGTCAGTGTTGGGGATATTCAACTGACATTTTCCATAGAAAGCTGCATGGCATTATGTTGATTTTGTGCAGCCTGATGACTGACGGGCCTGGAACGGACTGAGTTTGGGCGAGAATTGTTGTGTAGCATGAACATCATTCAGGGGCGAGGTGCCATGATGTAAGTAAGCTGTTGTTGTATTTGGACCTGTGTGATTCTAGATTAGTACTGCAGATTTTCTTAGGAGATCTTGTGTCTTGGCTTCCTGTATGTGAGAAATTTAATCACTTTCATTTTGAACAAGTATCCAAAGTTTTGGCCTCTTAATTACTTATTTATCTATGTGCTCATTGACTTATCATTTGTTATTTTGAAATATATTGTTTACAGGTTGAATAAAACTGAACCTACATGGAAACGGCTGCATATTATTCTACCCATGGTGTAATGTGAGCCAGTCCCGGATTGATGCAAGTCTACTGTTACACCGACTACATGGCATTTATTGGTATGAAATTCCATTTTCCATGTACAACTCCACGTGACTAAGTTCTCGATGTTGTTGCACGTCACTTGAAGAATGCAGAAAACTCCACGATGAGCACCATACTTTATTCAGTACCTCAGTAAGATTCAATATGCAAGGTTATATATAAAAAATACTTATAATTTTACAAAGTCCAACAACACATAACAATGTATAAATTTAACAATTATACAAAATATATTAATCAGTGTTATGAAATATTATATGCATTAACCATTGATGCACTTCAGGTAATTTTCTATATTACGTCCGTATAACCGATATCGACGATTTTGGTATCGTTGGATTCCTCTCACTCTATACAATGCAAATATGTAGGTTTTATTGCGCGGAAACCCCCCGTTAGCGACAAACTTGGCCCCGATAGCAGGAGAGGGCATGGAAGGTTCCAGGGAAAATGCGGGGTTAAATAGCATTAATAATATAACGCACAGTGAAAATAACCATGGTTATTCACATAACTTTCCATTGCAGGGTGCTGCCGCCCCCCAACCCCCTCCGAGGAAAGAAAACCTCCACCACGTATTCCCGGCAGGCTAGAGCGTTACACAATCATCGTCGATGTCGGAGCGGCGGGCGTAATATTTCAATTACCTTGTAAAATTCCCGATGAATCAGCATATTAACCTTTGCATAGTCAGCATTGTATAAAGAGACGATTGCGCCTTTTTCGATGTTACACCGATGGCTTCAAGGTCGAGTTTCCCGTGCTCTGGAATGACGACATCCGTATTCCTAACCGAAATAACCGTCGCGTTCAGAAGGCAGTTACAGCCGCCGCGATGGCCGAGTGTGGAGGGTGCTCGTATTCGGAGACGGATTTTCTGCTTGAAATTGCAACTAGGCAGTAAAAATGCTAGGGATATGCTTCCGCCACGGCTTCCTCTGTCGGGAGAAAGCTGTATCCTCCGGCCTAGGACATCCTGCCGGACGCACCCTGCCTCCTTAACATTTTGCGGCAAAGGAGCACCCTCCCCACTAATTAGCGGCATTAATCAATCAGGTTAGTACCTTAAAAATCCTAGGTTATTGTAGGTTATCGGCTCCACATCTAGTTCATCTAGTTCGTGTGCGCTCTATCCTGCCGTGAATACGTGGTGGAGGTTTTATTTCCTCGGCGGGGGTTGGGGAGCGGCAGCCCCCTGCAATTGAAAGTCATGTGAATAACCATGATTACTTTCACTGTGAGGTTATATTATTAGGGTAATTTTATATATTACGTCCGCCACTCCGACATCGTCGGCCCCGCTATCGGGGCCAATTTTGTCGCTAACGGGGGGTTTCCGCGCAATAAAACCTACATATTTGCATTGTATAGAGTGAGAGGAATCCAACGATACCAAAATCGTCGATATCGGTTATGCAGACGTAATATAGAAAATTACCAACAAAACTTTTACTTACATCGTAAATCACCACTGGACTCGTGTAAGGAAGGTTATCTAAATCTTACATAAATTCACACATTCTAAAATCAAAAGTACATAATTCTTAACACTGGAATCCGCACATATGTCACAATCCTTGGTCTGCCATATATTTATTACAAACATTTTCTCAACAACTGAGATTCTTACCAAAACCCTGGACATGATGATACTCTACTATTGTACATACGTGTTTAACATAAATCTCTTTCCTTTCTTTAGCACAAAAGTTTCGATAGATACATGTGCATCTTTTCCACTGGTTACATTCTGTCTCTTCAAATAACATAGTCTAATTCTAAATCAAAGTTTCCGATTTCCAAAGGTTCCTGTCACCATGTGTTTCTGTTCTCCCATGGTCTCCTCTACCCATAATCCTTCACTATAACAAAAAAGAAACGAGAAGCGCAATACTCGCTTCTATTTAATATCATAGAGTTAACTTAGGAAATAGAACTAAATATGCATCTGCAATTTTCTTAGAAACATAATTTCATATTCTTAATACAGATGTCATTTCGGAGGCATTGGCATGAGATGTCTGTTATCCTTTTTTGTAACTTTTCGTCATCTGCAAACCTGGGCATATGTTTGCCTCTAAGGCCCGTACTTTTAAAACCTTTCGCCAGTGCTGGCGTTCGCCTGGCGAAGCTACGCCAAGCGAACATCTGAGCGAGGGAGGCCTTACTTTTAAACCCAACGTTCGCCAGGCCTGGCGAACGAAAGGGATCGCCAGGCGATAACATCTTGCATGTTGTCTCTGTAATAGTCTCACTTTATACTATAACAAAGGAGTTTTAAAAAATTATACTATAACAAAGTTTTTATACTTTGTGCTGTACTATACTTTATACTATAACAAGGTTAACTTTATGGCCCGTACTTTTAAAACTTTTGCAAGTACTGGCCAAAGGTTTCGCCGGGCGATCGGGAATTTCGTACCATTAAGTGTTGCCAGGCGAACTTTCGACAGGGCTGGCGACCGATCGTATTGGAACAGCAAAGTCGCGAGAGCCCTCCCTTTCCCATGTTTGAATACCATTTTCTTGCTTTCAAATTATAAATTAATAACATATTTGTGTGTCATATGATATAGGAATCACATTGTAATTCTAAAATATCTTAAAATCATAATTTATTATGAAATAACGCATATACGCAGTTTTTTCAAGACCTTCGATGTTCCAGTCGAAAGCTCAAGACCAGCTTTATTCCTTCCCCCCACCCCCGAGATGACTTATTTAGATTTAAGTTGTTATTTTGGTTGTAGGGATAATTTTCTTTTCGCAAATTTTACCAAAAGTGTTTTGATGATGGCATGTTTGCTACGGGCTATATAAATACCACTGTAGTGCTCCACCGCTCTATAATGAGGCTTGTCTAATGATACCCTTGTAGGCCTACAGTTCAGTATCTTATATCAGGTAAGTATAGTAAAATGGTCATTTTTAACTCCATTGTTAAAGTATAAAGTTACAATGTGATTCCTACATCATATCATACACCAATATGTTACTAATTTATAATCTGAAAGCAAGAAAATGGCATTCAAACAGCTCTCGCGACTTTGCTTCGCCAGGCTATTTCAATACGATCGTTGGCCAGCTCTGGTCAACACTTGTCATGCTTTTAATGGTATGAAATTCCCGATCGCCCGGCGAAACCTTTCGCCAGTACTGGCGAAAGGTTTTAAAAATACGGGCATAAATCACTGACGAAAATAGTAAACATAATCAGCGCCAACACCGATCCTTGAGGCACTCCGCTGGTTACTCGTCGCCTGTAGAATGTTTCCCTCTAATTATTGTGCTCATTTGTTTTTCATGAAGAAAGTCTTTCATCCATGCGAGTAGTTTGCCTTTCACTCCACCTAGGTGCTTTCCATAGTAGTCTTCTGTGAGACACCTTATCAAAAGCCTTTTTAAAGTCTAAGTACACAATCCACCCGTCTCTTTCTTGATTTTTTTTAGATACTCTATCATAAAAACAGAGATTTGTTACACATGACCTTCCTTCTCTAAAACCAAATTGTTTATTTGATATCATTTCGTGTTTTTCAAGCATTTCAACCCATTGTTTCCTAATTATTCTTTCTAGCAGTTTGCATACTACACTGGTTAACGAAACTGGCCTATAATCTAGTGGGTTTTGTTTGTCGCCGCTCTTATATTGTAACATTTGCGAGTTTCCAACTTTTTGGTTGTTTACCTTATCTTATTAACAATAAAGGAGTACATAGTTCTTCGGCACATTCCCTGAGAACCCAGTTAGAAACTTCATCTGGACCCTCTGTTTTTGCCTTGTCTAGTCGTTTTAGTAGATCTTTTATTTCTTTCTTTTTGAGGATGATATTTTCGATGTTCTTTACGTTTGTACGGGTATTTGCCATATCAAATTATGGATTCTGAACAATCACACTGAAATTTCTCATTTATGATTTCACACATTTCTTCTTCCTTAGAATATATAATGTTATTGCCTGATGGCGCTAATTTGATCTCTAGTCTTAGTTTTACTATTTATGTAGTTAAAGACGAGTTTGGGTTGACTTGTACTTGTGTTTGTGTGTGTGTAAGTATATATATATATGCATATATATATACACAAAAAGAGATGGAAATATGCAGAAAAACAGATAGATAGGAAGAGAGAGAGATTA
>NC_091550.1:31675842-31678342 GCF_042767895.1 Penaeus vannamei | reverse complement strand
CTGTTACCAGCAAGAAAGACACCTCATCAGCAAAATAGCTGTTGGATAACAAGTACTTCCTACCTTTTCTAATATTGCCAACATGACACCAACACAGTCAGATATACTTTACAGTTTTGCTTGACCCTTCTTGGGGACTTTCAGAAATCTTACAACACTGCTTCGGTTATATTTCACCGTTACCAATTCAATGTCAAATGTTAAGAGCATATATTCTCTTCCATAAGCTCTCCCCCTCGGAAATCGGAATGCAAAACAAATATACTGTTAGAAATGGTGAGTATTAATGACACGGAAGTCACGGCAGCTGTAAGATCCTTTGGGTTGCAGGGGAAAGTCTTCATCGATTCGACAGCAACACGCGCCCTGTGCTTCACCTGCAAAGGGTGGGAGCAAAATGAGACGTTTTTTTTCTCTCTCTCTCTCTATTTTTCTTTTTCTTTTTCTTTCTCTTTTTTACCAAATATTTGTATGAGGAATTGTTAACAGACATGAATACGGAAGTATGTTTCAGATGTTTCGTAGAGAGCCGTATTCAGCAAATAAGTTGGGGAGATATTGTTACTCAGCTGAAACAAAGGGAGAGAACAGGAGCGTATCAAGCATTTTGGCTTTGGTGAGGAGTCGATGTTTCTTCCCGACGCCATGTTTACGCTTGCCGGGCGAGGAATGATGTCCTCCTACAAAAAAACTATATATAATATAAAACAAAGATGTTTTGCAAGCCTCTTGAAGAATAACACCATCCAACAAAGTTTTCATTTTGCCCGAGAAAAAAGAGGAACAAGTAGGTAGATTAACTGAAAGAGAAAGAGGAGGAAAATCTCGCCAGTTGGATGGGCTTTTGATTCAGTTATCTCCCCAAGTGAACCCGCCGTGCAGTCGCTTCCCGGGCCTTCTTTTGCGTCCTTCCATCAGACGGGAAGATCAGCTTGCTTGAGCTGCCTTCGCAAGTGCACGAGCCATGTCACCTTTCTTCTTTCTGCGTAGTTTCATTTGATTAATTGCTTACCTTAGTGGTACAGAGGTAAGTTCACCTCTCTGACGTTCATAGTACAAAAAAAGTTTCGGGCTTTTAGCAGGCATAGGGGAATTCTCCTCACTGTTCTGGGAAACGTAGCATGAGCGGCATCATGTGTTTGTGTGTGTGTCTTTATGTATGTATGTATACGTATGTACTGTATATATACGTTTTTATTTTTACACGGTTAATTTAGTGTCTGAAACTGGCCTTACCCACAAACCCCAGAGTTCCACAGAGATTAATTTAATGCGTATTGTTCTCTACGCTCTTACATTACTTCACATCGCCGTTCGTTTGAATTTCGCCATGAAAAATATGACTACACCATTTTCAAAGTAGATTAATTGCAGTCAGTATTCTTAGCTTTGGGATACTCTTCATTCCCTTTTTTTTCACGGTCCCTTGATGTGCAGACCGGAATCCCGGCTTAGCACGCAGTTTCGCAGTCCTCAGCGTTAAGCCTTTGGGTGGTCTCCATCAAGCAGGTTACATGAGCAGCCTAAGTTGGCCTTATCTTTGAACGGAGCTTCTCGCCGCAAAGGATTATAGACCCAGCAATTCTCTCACCTTTAAAAGGGACGCTTAAGGTTTTGTTTGCTCGTTCATCTTCTTATTAGTATTGATTTATGTTATGTTTTCATTATTTTATTGTATTTTGCATTTATGTTGCTTTAATTTCTTAATATCACATGACAAGTGAATTATTTTCGATTCCATAGCATGCAGACGCCCTTCCGCGTACGGGCTATGAAATAAAAATGGACGCCGTGTTCAGTGCAGTTCAGCGACTGTGCATCGTTTATTTGTAACCTCAGGCACCGCACACGGGGTCGTATGGAGGGAATAAGGGCTGGAATATTCCTGGATTATTTAGTCAACCGAGCACACACGTTATGTAGGATTGGAGAATATACTTCATCTCAAACACGCACACGCACACGCACGCACGCACACACACACACACACACACACACACACACACACACACACACACACACACACACACACACACACACACACACACACACACACACACACACACACACACACACACACACACACACACACAAAATCCACTTCCATACCATTTCTTTTGTTTTCGCAGGACGGACCAATATCGTCAATATAATTTTCTTTGTTATTTTTAGTTTTTATTATTGCTGTTACTGCCATCATGCTTATCCTAATCCTCATCCTTATTCTTACTACTATTCTCATGATTAATGCCATTATTGTTTTTGACTATTATCATTGTTGGTTTAGCATTGTTGTTAGAATTTCTTGTGCTGGTGTAACTAGTGTTACAGTATTGCTGCCAACATCATCTTTATGTTATTGTGTTTATTATTGTTGATTATTTTATTGTTATCCCCATTATCACTACTATTATCATCATTATTTCATTATCATCTTTGACCGATTTTTTTTGAGTGTGAGTGTGTGTGTGTATGTGTGTGTGTGTGTGTGTGTGTGTGT
>NC_091550.1:31665842-31668342 GCF_042767895.1 Penaeus vannamei | reverse complement strand
CGGGGGCGGGGTTGGGGGTGGCCAGGGAAGAGTCGGGGGCGGGGTTGGGTGTGGCCAGGGAAGAGTCGGGGGCGGGGTTGGGGGTGGCCAGGGAAGAGTCGGGGGCGGGGTTGGGTGTGGCCAGGGAAGAGTCGGGGGCGGGGTTGGGGGTGGCCAGGGAAGAGTCGGGGGCGGGGTTGGGGGTGGCCAGGGAAGAGTCGGGGGCGGGGTTGGGGGTGGCCAGGGAAGAGTCGGGGGCGGGGTTGGGGGTGGCCAGGGAAGAGTCGGGGGCGGGGTTGGGGGTGGCCAGGGAAGAGTCGGGGGCGGGGTTGGGGGTGGCCAGGGAAGAGTCGGGGGCGGGGTTGGGGGTGGCCAGGGAAGAGTCGGGGGCGGGGTTGGGTGTGGCCAGGGAAGAGTCGGGGGCGGGGTTGGGGGTGGCCAGGGAAGAGTCGGGGGCGGGGTTGGGTGTGGCCAGGGAAGAGTCGGGGGCGGGGTTGGGGGTGGCCAGGGAAGAGTCGGGGGCGGGGTTGGGGGTGGCCAGGGAAGAGTCGGGGGCGGGGTTGGGGGTGGCCAGGGAAGAGTCGGGGGCGGGGTTGGGGGTGGCCAGGGAAGAGTCGGGGGCGGGGTTGGGGGTGGCCAGGGAAGAGTCGGGGGCGGGGTTGGGGGTGGCCAGGGAAGAGTCGGGGGCGGGGTTGGGGGTGGCCAGGGAAGAGTCGGGGGCGGGGTTGGGGGTGGCCAGGGAAGAGTCGGGGGCGGGGTTGGGGGTGGCCAGGGAAGAGTCGGGGGCGAGGTTGGGGGTGGCCAGGGAAGAGTCGGGGGCGGGGTTGGGGGTGGCCAGGGAAGAGTTGGGGGCGGGGTTGGGGGTGGCCTGGGAAGAGTCGGGGGCGGGGTTGGGGGTGGCCAGGGAAGAGTCGAGGCCGGGGTTGGGGGTGGCCAGGGAAGAGTTGGGGGCGGGGTTGGGGGTGGCCAGGGAAGAGTCGGGGGCGGGGTTGGGGGTGGCCAGGGAAGAGTCGGGGGCGGGGTTGGGGGTGGCCTGGGAAGAGTCGGGGGCAGGGTTGGGGGTGGCCAGGGAAGAGTCGGGGGCGGGGTTGGGGGTGGCCAGGGAAGAGTCGGGGGCGGGGTTGGGTGTGCCCAGGGAAGAGTCGGGGGCGGGGTTGGGTGTGGCCAGGGAAGAGACGGGGGCGGGGTTGGGGGTGGCCAGGGAAGAGTCGGGGGCGGGGTTGGGTGTGCCCAGGGAAGAGTCGGGGGCGGGGTTGGGGGTGGCCAGGGAAGAGTCGGGGGCGGGGTTGGGGGTGGCCAGGGAAGAGTCGGGGGCGGGGTTGGGGGTGGCCAGGGAAGAGTCGGGGGCGGGGTTGGGTGTGCCCAGGGAAGAGTCGGGGGCGGGGTTGGGGGTGGCCAGGGAAGAGTCGGGGGCGGGGTTGGGGGTGGCCAGGGAAGAGTCGGGGGCGGGGTTGGGGGTGGCCAGGGAAGAGTCGGGGGCGGGGTTGGGGGTGGCCAGGGAAGAGTCGGGGGCGGGGTTGGGGGTGGCCAGGGAAGAGTCGGGGGCGGGGTTGGGGGTGGCCTGGGAAGAGTCGGGGGCAGGGTTGGGGGTGGCCAGGGAAGAGTCGGGGGCGGGGTTGGGGGTGGCCAGGGAAGAGTCGGGGGCGGGGTTGGGGGTGGCCAGGGAAGAGTCGGGGGCGGGGTTGGGTGTGGCCAGGGAAGAGTCGGGGGCGGGGTTGGGTGTGGCCAGGGAAGAGTCGGGGGCGGGGTTGGGGGTGGCCAGGGAAGAGTCGGGGGCGGGGTTGGGGGTGGCCAGGGAAGAGTCGGGGGCGGGGTTGGGGGTGGCCAGGGAAGAGTCGGGGGCGGGGTTGGGGGTGGCCAGGGAAGAGTCGGGGGCGGGGTTGGGGGTGGCCAGGGAAGAGTCGGGGGCGGGGTTGGGGGTGGCCAGGGAAGAGTCGGGGGCGGGGTTGGGGGTGGCCAGGGAAGAGTCGGGGGCGGGGTTAGGGGTGGCCAGGGAAGAGTCGGGGGCGGGGTTGGGGGTGGCCAGGGAAGAGTCGGGGGCGGGGTTGGGGGTGGCCAGGGAAGAGTCGGGGGCGGGGTTGGGGGTGGCCAGGGAAGAGTCGGGGGCGGGGTTGGGGGTGGCCAGGGAAGAGTCGGGGGCGGGGTTGGGTGTCATTCCGATACCGGCGTGTATATACGTAGGAGTGTTTTCTTAAGAAATCTTTCATTGGCTTCTTTGGAAATGCACACCCTGGTACTGTTTGGTGTAACCTAATTTTCTGGAGTTTGTATGTGTATTCGCACATCCTGTAAGTTTCCCCCTGAACACCACAGAGTGAAGTCATCTACTTACAAACACCAAATGACCTTGGCAGTGTCACTGATAGCAATAGCAAACAGGGCGACACGCAGGACATACGTTCGTGGGACTCCTTTCAGATGATTTCCCTGATTAGAGAAGTTATTTCCACTTCTACCCTAAAGGCAGCTTCATGTCATACACCCAAGTGAAAACATAAACCTTCTTTAGGTCAAACAATAT
>NC_091550.1:31643342-31655842 GCF_042767895.1 Penaeus vannamei | reverse complement strand
AGGGAAATCAAATGAGCCAATTAGATTAGTGCGTGAACGTGACGTGAACACAGACACAATAGAACCAATAACGTGATAATAGAAGCTAGGCCTAGGAGAAGCCTTTTGAAATTCAAATCAGTTCCATCGTGGCTAGACAGTGTGTAGGTTGTGAGAACAATTATTTCCATATCACCGCGAAATATCAACAAAATAACGAAGCAAGCTTACTAAATGTACTAGATAACGGTGTACTACCAGTGGAAGTACAATGCCCGCACTGTAAGATATCGTGTCATTACAGAAATGACAGACACCAGTGGGTTTGTGGTGCATGGTTCAAAAAACAAAACGAAGAAAGCAATATAACTTTACTGTAAGCGATCGCAATTCCCACCAACAACGACCTGGAATACCCCGACGATCCCAGTGACCCGCAGGGAGTTGATCCTTCAGGTAAGACGAGGTTAAAACTGTCCCTGGGTCTGGGCTCTCTCTTGTCGGAACATACGAGGTGAAGATTTTGCAGACCAGGCGGGGGTGAAGGGGCGGCAGCCCCCCCTGAAAAGGGGTGTAAGACCTATATCTATTGAAAACGTGTCAGATACCTGGTTTACCCGGGCTCTATCCTGCCGCAACATACGAGGTGTAGATTTTGTGGACCAGGCGGAGGTGGGGAAACCTCTCCCTGAAAAGAGGTTTAAGGGGGCAGAGCTCCCTATAGACCGATTCATTGTGACGTCACGAGTCGGAGTCGCCATTCTATTTGGTGAAAACAACCCCGTCGCTCGCAGATACCTTGCTACCAACGTGAAGGAAAATGGCGTATGAATGTTTGATTCTTCAAAAACCGAAGTGAAAAGGTGATATGAAGCAAAACTAGAAGCAGTGTAGCTAAAAGAGTACTTACACCGAAATCTGGATCGATGATCCTTCGAAATGACTTAAAATTGAATATTCCGACATCTACGACTATTCCATCAATAAACCAGATGATAATAATTCTTTGATAACATAATTTGCTACAGTCATGTATGACGTTTAGCTACATAGGGTATTTTTCTGTGAAATCAGTGCCATTTCCTAACATCACTTTTCTTCCCATTTACTAGGTGTTTATACAAAGGAGACAATGAAGTCACGTAAAGGCCTCAATAATTTGACTTCAAGAGATAGGCCCTCTTCAGTTGTTTCTTCAGCTGGACCACATGACATTTCAGACAAAGGCAACAGGCAACTGTATACCTGCTTTGTTTTCATTTAATGGGCATTGTTTGAAGGCACTTGGGATAAAGTTTGGGTGAAGTGGATCCGAGGATGGTTTGCCTGTAAATATAAATTATGATAAATCAATCTATTACGAAAAAAGGAATCAAATGAAAATAATAGAATTGCTTTTGTGCTTTTTAGAATATATGACTACTGCCAAAACCTAATGTCGACAATGTTAATCTCGTTTGGCCTTGATAGGTAGTGTAGAAAGACAGAGTTTGAAAGTGATTATCTGTTTCTGGAATTTGAAAAGGTGTTATATATTAATATGTAGATCAATAAAATGTTCTGAGCAGATGTAAACATTTTCCAACAGGCGCCCAAGCACTTCCATCAGTGTTTCATGGCTTGTAGGCCTACCCATCGCTTCCATTATTCATGTTTCTTTTCGCGATCTGGGAATATATGAAAGGTTAAACCTTTCTTTCCCATCATGTTGTGGTTCGAACAACCAACGGCAACACACTTCCTTGGCATTTTCACGCAAAGAAACGAAATTCTCAGAAAAATTCAGCGACTTTGTAAGCAAAACGCAGTGATTTTTTAGAACAAACGAGGGTTTGTTTTCACCAAGTGCTCGTTGCTAGGCGTTACCGAATCTGATTTAAGATTTAGTTTTAATTCCATTTGTTACAATGGATATTCTTTGATGTGACATACTGTATGTTTTATTTTGCCCAAATCTCCCCCTGTGTGCAAGGAATGACCAGGGATACCATTCACTGGCCGGGCGTGGGATTGAACGCAGGTCCGCAAGATTGCTAGACCAGCACCTTACCGCTGCGCCAGCACAGCACAACCCAATATATGTTAATATACTATCCCAGTTTACAACCCAATATATATTAATATACTATGCTTGTTAGTATTCCATCGTGATGTCTCGAAATTCCCTGATATATAGGCCCATTATGCCATCCCCAGTTATCGAGACTGATACCGTAGTTATGCTTCGTTTGCGAAGGAAATGAGTGCTAGATTCGTTCGAAATGCGTCTTAGGCTATTGGATAATTATTTTATTCACCCAAAACATGGTGTGGGGTTGCATTTCCAAATTTACCTAGTACTGTTTACATACGAGATTCGCCGAAGGAACCTAAAAGATAATGTATGGCGCTCGCTGATTAGTGGCATTGCTTTATTAGAGCCCTCTGCTGGCTATGATTAGAATGAGTCGATTTACGATTATAACTCAGTCGATGCAAATTACCATCTCTGGAAAGACTAGATCAGTAGCAATTCGAAGAGGTGTCATGACGTCTGATTTTGATGACGTCACAAAAGTTACGATTATATTTTTGGAAAAGCACACAGGGTTTATTATTTATTTTGGTCTTTTCAGTTTTCAAAAAGGATGGAAAATAATGATATTAATGGTTATATTATCACTGAGCAATCATCAAAATAGCGCTGTGGATGAGAAGATTGGGTGATTATGTTTATGTATGAATGATTCTCAAGTGGAATTGCTCGCAGTGGGAGTCAACCCAAAGGCCTGTACTTTTTACTCAGCTTGAAGGAATTAAGTATACCTACTTTTATTAATTCCTCTATGAACTCAATGAATGAATGAAAGGCATTTTACTTAATGTGTAGGATACCAGGCGGCCAACAACATGAAGTAAAAAATGCCTGAGAAAGCCATTGAAACTTCAACACTGATGGATATTGTACAAAATGTAAACATAGACATGTTCTATTCTAAAATAGCCAGGCCTAGTATCCTGCACATCAAATAAAATGCCTTTATTTCATTCATTGAGTGCATGGAGGTATTGATAAAAGTAGGTATACTTAATTCCTTCAAGCTGAGTAATAAATACTGGCCTATGGCTCGACTCCCACTGCGAGCAATTCCACTTTAGAATCATTCATGCATAAGCATAATCGGCCACTCTTCTCATCCACAGGGCTATTTTGTTGATTGTTCATTGAAAATATAACCATTCAAGTCATTATTTTCCATCCTTTTTGAAAACTGATAAGACCAAAATGGATAATAAACCTCATGTGCTTTTTCCAAAAATAGAATCGAAACTTTTGTCATCAAAATCAGACCTCTAGTTGCTACTGATCTAGCCTTTCCCTTACCATCTCTTCGTGAATCCCACTTTTCCATCACTGGAAAACGCAATGGTAAATGACCGCTGGTAAATGCGTTATGATAGTATGTTAGTGAATCCGACCCCGAGATGGATAGACTGATAGGCAGATACAGACCGATAGATGGACAGAGATGGAGAGATAGACAGGTAAGATAGAGAGATGAGAAGTTTGATAAATAGATGGAAAGAGAGTTAACATAAGCCAGTTATACGATTTTCTGAATGAATGTTACAGGCAAGAATTACATCGAAATTTGTTTGATGGGCATATGGCCATTACTAATTCTGAATCTATCCCATAAGAAAAGAGCTTTTAATTTTTGTAGGAGAAATTTCTACGAATCAGACTGAAAATAAACAATGAAACCAAGTTTAGAGACCAAAATCTCAAGCCACGATTAGGCTAGGTGTCCTGTTTGTCACAGAAATTTAAGTCTAATAAAGCAGGGCTCAAGTGAACTGAATTTGTGTAATAAGCAGGGCTCTAACTGGATTGTTTCTGTCTTTGTCTCGTATTATTGGCAATAGAGCAATAATATTTTTTCGTCCCACTGCGTCAAATTGGAAAATATTTACCTAGCTGTGTATAAAGTATTCACGTACTTGAGATCGAGAGGGAGGGTTTTGGAATTACCGTTTTCAGGAATAAAATGGAACGAAGAGTTAACAAATGGCTAGAAATATTTGAGATGTGAAATCCATGGAAATGCTAAAAGATCGAATCAAGTGGTTTGGTATGCTTTTCTTCGATACAAAAGATCTCCAAAAGTATTAAGCTGTACATTTTATTGCAAACCTGGCAGCCTGAGTACAACGCTAGACTAGATTTTAATTCATCTCATCTCTGAACTTATTGTTTCACATTTTTACCTTAATTTTTGCCCATCTGATTCATCATTTGCTATATTTTATTTTCTTTGGGTTTATTATCTTTATGAAGTACTGTAGTTTTTGTTATTCATTGTATTTCAATCTTGTTTCACTATATTTCAAATTGATTTTATGTCGAAACTACCGATGAATATATATGTATGCATATTGTCCTACAAGAAGGCTCTCTAAGATGTGTGATAACTGTCCAGAGCCTGGTCCGAAGATCTATATTTATGTAACCCTTCTGTATCCCTTTAGACCAAATAAACTTTGAATCTTAAATCTTAACTCCAATCTTCCGGCAACTGAAATGTAAACCGGATTCTTGGATTTCCTGCGATTGTCAAACAAGGTTATCTTGTTCTGGTACTGTTATCAATATTATTATTATTACCTTTATTATTATTACTATCATTACTGCCATTGTTATTATTATTATCATTATTATTATATTATTATTATTATTATTATTATTATTATATCATTATTATTGTTATCATTATTATTATTATCATATTATCATTATTGTTATTATTATGATAAGCATTGTTGTTATCATTATCATTACTATTATTATCATTATTGTTATTATTATTATCACTGTTATCATTATCATCATTAACATTATCATTATCATTTCCATTATCATCATTAACATTATCATTATCATTTCCATTATCATCATTATGGTTATTATCATCATAGTTATTATCATGATCATAATAATAATTATTACTATTGCCATTATTATTATCGTTGTTGTTGGTATCATTATCATTATAATTACTAATATCTTCATTATTATTATTGTTATTATTATATTGAAACTATATTGAAGTAAATGATACTAAAGTTTTAGAATCCTCCTGGATTCCATCTTCATTGTGGATTTTATTACCATTGTATCAACACGGTGTTTTTTTATCCAGTATTATCATTATCACTTATTATTGTTATTATCATTATTGTTATATCTTTATGATAATGACGATCACCATCACGATATTTCTTATCTTTTATCATTACCATCGTAATGTCATCATAGTAACAGTACAATTATAATTATTATTGCATCATCGTTATTATCACTGCTATTCCTATACTTCCGCTGAACTGCGAGGGCAGGGAGAGAGAGAGACATGTGCACCGCCACGCTGTGCACACGCAGCCACACCCATGGAATGTTCAGCAAATAGTTGAGAGCTGTAATCTGCGCTGCCCTCCTCCGCTCGGCCCTCGCAGCCTCCCTCCCCTCTCCGCCTGCCTCTTCCTCGCGCTGCCCTCTCCCATCACTCTGTTCGTAATCATGTATACATTTAATGACATCACTTTACGACTCTTGAGAGATTTGACGCTTGCGCCCTTGTGCTCGAGGGCTATTTTTGTAAACAGATGGACGGCAGAGCAGTACTACTACTGGTATTGTGGCATAATGCTAGTAACACCGGTGCAGTCACTGCTGCAATGGTCGCTGGCCGCCGGTCACCAACTTCTTAGATACAAAATCCGTGTTCAAAAAGGCTCACTCACCGTGACAGTGCAGGAGTCTTCTGTCTGTGCTGAGCAACTTGGCCGTCAGCGCAGCAGTTACTTGCAGATGAGGTATTTAGGCCATGTGACGGAAAATGAATTTGTCAGAATGTTCTCAGGTGTATAGGGAAATTATGGCCATACGCCACTCGGGGCCATTCCGACAGCGAAGCGGATGAAGAGACAGCCGTTTCGTCCATAATTCCAAGCAAAACTGGATAAGCAGTTCTGCTTGAGGGTTTCAGAGGATTTGCTCTGGGCAATGAAAGGTGATTTACATTTCAAATAAAGAAATGAACTAACATGAATGATAAACCGCATTTCACCGAAAAATGTGTTAGCCTCCAACGAAAACTTTTACTTTTCTCAATCTTATTGACCGTAAGAATAGCTTTGACTACAATTTGACAATAGTGATATGTTAATAATGTTACAATGATTCTATACTTTTGTTAATAAATGTCTGGTACCTATCATACATTTTCTTAATCATCGTGGTATTGCAGAGCCATTTATAACTATATATTTTTTTGATGACTATTTTACTGTTGCCAATTTATCGTTATTCAAAGGGAGAAAGCACCCTGCACCCCCCCCCCCTCCCGCCTCATACACGCATGATCCTTAAGCTATTTTCTAAAAAAAAAAAAAGCCCCTATTGCCCTCTGGCAATAGTCCCTTTTGCCCCCTATAAATCCGGCTCCGCATTACTGTGACTGTTATTATTGACTGGGCAATTGTATAATCCTAATACTGTTATTACTAACTCTCGTGTAGATGCGTACCTTTTCCATTGTCTTCGTACGGGATTTTCCATGATAGCCTAATGAAGTTTTCGATTTTTCGATTCGATTGTATGTTTCAAAATAATCTTTTGCATATCCTTTCCGTAGACCGTTCTGTTCTAACCCCTTCAACAGATGATAAAAAATATCAAATTGAATGTGATATATTATTGTACGTCTGTGTGTATGTGTGTGCGTGGGTGCATGTGTGTATGCATAAGTATAAATACATACACACATATAGAGTGAGTGTGTGTGTATGTGTCCATGTGTGCGTACGGCGTATATGTATGCATATATATGAGCAGGTGATTGTCTGTGTCAATGTGTGTATGTCTGTGTGTATATGTTACAATGAAATAGAAGTACCGGGGAAAGCTATCCATTTCAGATTAATAATCGTTGTTTTCCTTCCCACGACTGGCCTTGCCCTTCCTTCCTCTTCTATAAACGACCGGAAATGCAGTACGATACAATATCTATTACTGTCATAAATATTTTTTCTTTTGTGGATACGCTGCTGCACCCCCCCTCCCCCTTTCTCACCCTAAAAACAAAATATTGGATTAATAATCTTTGCATACATATTGTCTTTCTTTGGGGGGTCTATGCAAATGAATGTGCAGATCTTTGCATATAGAGTCACTATCATCCAAAGAGTAATTTTGCCGAGCTGCATTTCATTTATCAAAGGCATTTACGTTGTCTTGTCCAAAAAATATGATACGTATTAAACGCTGATGTATTCTGATAGGATTTTATACAAAACTATATCAACTCGAAAATAAATCCACTCTTCGACTTTCTATCCACTCCTTCCTCCCTATCCACTTTTCCACGTTCTGTCCTCTCCTTCCTCACAGAAAGAGGACAGAAAGTGGTGGCTTGAAAAGGGCCACAGAGGGTACATTGATATCAGTTCAAGAACAATAAGAACAAGAACTATTAAACACCACGTAGACAGGAAGAACATCTCCCCTCCGCAGACTATGTGGAGAACGAGAGGCGGCGATTGCACACGATATCAGAGTGTAAAAATCTTGCCCAAAAACAGTACAAATTCTGAAGACATAAGATAGCACAGGCACTGCACTGGCAACTTTGCTGGAAATGCAAACCAGAATATGCAAAAATGTGATATGAACAAAGAGCTGCTGCAGTGGTTGAGGAATACAAGGAGAAAGTTCTCTAGGACATGAAGATCCAAAATGACAAAACTTTGAATCATTCTAAGCCAGATATAGTCTTCGAAAAAAGAATGTCGTGTTTGTAAAATGTCGATGCTTCATGTCCATTTGACACCAGGGTCACTGGGAAAGAACAGGAGAAAGTTGATCGATGCCAAGACCTGATAAGAAATAGAGGATAGGGGATTGCAAGGAAGTGAAAGTCAGCCCCATTGCCATTGGGGCAATTTCAAAAGGATTCCACTGGTTTGGCCAAGTCAGCCCTGATATCATCTTGGGAACCTTACGTAAAGCATGCCTGCTGGGAACAGCATGAACCCTCCGCTGTGAGCTGAATATCTGACACACTTACTTTCGAATAAGAATATTGATAATACTGATTATCATTATGATAACAATAATATTAATAATGGCGTCACTAATGAAGATAATAATAGTAATAAGATTAATGACAAAATGTATAATATCAATAATAACAAAAGCGAAAACGATTTGCAACAAATGATATTTAGATACTTGTAATACCTCAAAATCAACATTTCTCTTTTGATGACATAATTTCGAACTTCGTGCTTCTTCATTTCATTTCCTTCTTAAACACCGAGAGAATGATACGATGAGGTTATTTGTTTTGTATTTCTGTTTTCATTTACAATTTTCATTACCTTTTTCGTGTTTCTCTCATCTGTCTTTCTTTCGTTTAAGTACTGTTGTTTATCTTTCCCGATCGTACTCGCCTTTCTATTTCGTTTATTTTTTTCTTCTTGTTTTTTTTTTTCTCTTTTTTTTTCATGTATCGAAAAAATCTTTTGTTTTTTTCGTTATTCTTCACCGGATTTTTTTTTTTTTTTTTTATATATATATATTCTTGTGCTGGTTAAGGCTAGCAAATGTCATGCATTATTTACGTGAGGTGACGACGCGTTGAAACTTATTTAAGCAATGCGCGGATTAGTATCAGGAGGAGAAAGGGAGAGACGAGGAAAGAGAGATAGAGATAGAGACAGACAGATAGACAGATACATAGAGAGACAGACGGATAGACAGAGACAAATAAACAGGCGGGCAGACAGATCGAGAGTTCTAAAATCATTACTAAAGCAGACATTGTTTTTGTGTCGAAAACGCCCTCCGACGCTAGGCTGCTACCCCGATCCTTGGATACTTTTGTTTCTATTGTTGAAAGTCGTTGCGCTGTGGATGTCGTCACTCTCCTTCGCAAAACCCTGCACTGCTTGACTTCCTTATAGTGAATGTAGATCATACCATGACTTAACATGAATATTTTGTTTATGGAAGATCTGACCAGAAACAATATATAGTACAGCTGGCTGTCTTTGACTTTCAGGTCCTCTTAATTAACTTTGCTCTGTGTTTAGTCCATTCCTCCCTGAGTCCGGTAGAGACCGCCCACCCTCCTGATGCGACTTCCAGCGACTTCTGGCTGCGCGGAAGCTTCTGACCGTGAAGCTTTCCTAACATCACGTCGAGGAAGCGAGAGATGGCCAATGCGCCCTAATTATGGCAAGCTGATTGGAGTAACTGGTGATGTTATGAGCAGGTGGAACGCTTCACGACATTGCTTCTCGCTTATCTTGGCTTGGGCTGTGTTGCTCTTTATCAGATACAAACTATTATGCTTGGTTTCAGCAAAAGATAAAACGTGAACATAAAAACGAGGCTGACTAATATGCTAAGAAATGGATTTTGGTGAAACGGGATGAGGGGAATAGCGGGGTCATTATCCTATCTGAATCCTACAATGGCGGATGGTGTAATATCCTGCCCAACGGTCTTGTAGGCAATTTAAGGCTTTATGTACACTGATATACTGTATTTCATTATACAAGTAAAGACGAATAGGGTTGTGACAAGTATAGAAGATGCATATTGTAATTACTGACTGAATATGCGAAATAAATCGTCATCAATAGCGGATGAACTGGAAGACATACGTGGAGGAATCGCAGCAGTTGGTCACCAAAGGTCAAGCCACTGACAACAATTTGTTATTATCATCATTATCATCATCATAATCATTATTATTATCATCACTGCCACTCTAGTTATCAGTATCATTATTATCATTATAATTATAAATATCAATGTTGTCATTGTATTATTTTTATTATTATTATCGTAATTATTATAATAATTAAAACTGTATTATAATAATTATCATTATCATTATTAAAATTATCATCATTAACATCAACATTACAATTAACATCACTATCGGTATGGCTGTTAGCCTTACTGTTGCTGCTGTCATTATCATTATTTCCGTCAATATTACGGTGATCAGCCTTTTTGTTAGCAGAGAGAGAGAGAGAGTGAGCGGGGAGGGGAAACAGAGAAGGGAGAGCGATAATCACTTTCCCTGTAGCATTTCGTAGTACTCAGAGATTATAAAGTACCAGAGACAGGTAGCGAAAAAAGCAAAACAGAACTTTAAAGAGATTATTACACCTGCCAAGTGGTTGTTGGCTTCATATACGGGCGAGATGTTAACACGGGGCAGCAACACACTAAAGTACTTCCGAAGACACTCAGTCAACCGGCTACATCATGGCCCGGAGTAACCAGGGGGTACAAGACTCAATGCTGCGGAGCTGGGCAGGAACAGGTCTTTCCGTTAGGGCTGCTGAACTAGAGCCGGCTTGGCAATGCCCGGTCATGGCCGCTCAGGACGAGAGACAGAGAGCTAGGTCACCCGAGATCACGTGAGCTATATATTGTCACATTACTGGCTTGAGGAAGCCTACAAGTTAGTACAGTGGTAACGTGTCAGCCTTTCATCCCAGGGGTCGGCGGTTCGCGCCCCGCCCGGGCGCGAGAAGTTGCAATTGTCGCCTGGAGGTTACCGCTGTGACTGGGTACCACGGTGGGTAAGGACTAATCTCTGTCGCGCCAGCACTTGCTGACACACGGTGATCGAGTCGACTTTAATCGGCACAGGCCGGGCTTCTCTCAGCCTGGGCGAGGCTCAGCTTCGCATATCGGACTTATCCTTATCCTTATGGCTTGGGTATATCGCAAAGGTTAATACTACGGCTCTAGTAGCATGATCCACCAGTTTGTTGTGTATTATGAATTACTACTTACATGGAGGTTAACAGCCTTTAGACTTCGTGTATGTGTGAAAAAGAGACGGATAGTGAGAGAAAGAGAAGAGGGAGAAGGATAGAAAAGGAGAAGGAAAAGAGGGAGGGAGAGAAAAGGATAGAAAAGGGAGAAGAAGAGAGAAGCAGAAAAAGAGAGAGAGCAAACAGACAGACAGAGAGGAAAGAACATATAATCTCTATACGCTTTTCCAAGTTTCACATAACATACATAATAGTTTACACTCCTTCTCCTTTAGTTATGCCTTCAGGGCCACATGGCAAGTGTTGGCTGTCAGGCAGGATTAAATTTTGCACGCAGGACCCCTGAGGGAGGCCAGGATTTGCATACCGGCCCGGACCGCTTACAGAGGTGATCCTGCGCAGCTTCGGGGAGGACAAGGAAAGGGAAGGAGAGAATAACAAAGACGAGGAAAATAAGGAGGACGAAGAATCGAGACTGAAAATGAAAGGAATGGAAAAGGGAAGTAATAAAGATGCAGAAAGGTTATAGTGACAGTTTTTATTTTTTATTTATTTTGTGGGGGATAGGTAACGAAAGAATTGTCATTGTAACATTAGTGATAAAGATGATGATACTTATGATACTAGTTACAAACATGATAGCAAAACAAGATAAAATGTCGAGTTGATAATAATGATGGTAATAATGATACTGATATTGATAAAATTATAGAAATAATGATAATTAGATAATCTTGATGATATTAGTAATAATGATAATGTCATAATAATAATAATGATGATAACAAGCAAAATAATAGTAACGACAATAATAACGATAATGATGATAATATCAATATTATCATAATCATTATTATCATTATCATAGATAGTAAGAATGATAATAATACTGATTATATCAATAATAATCATCACTGAAAAAATGAAAAATAACTGATTAAGGAAATAATGATAATGAAGAGAAATTATGATAAAAGTACTAATTATATAGTAATTGTCAATGATGCAGAATTTATCAAAAACCCGAGGAAAAGGTGAGAACGGCTGAGGCCACTTTGGACATTTGCCGGCAAAGACCATGGAATCAACGTCAATACTGCTAGTCTATCTTACCTGTCGTGCATACAGTACGCCATAGAGTATCACGCTGTACCTAGTTTTGTTCAAGCATCGGAGTTAGTATAGAAATTGTACAAAATGAGGCCATGAGGCTCACTCGCGGTGCCCTAAAACGAGGATTGTGAGTATGTTCACAGAACTTGATTTATCTTTTGTTTACGGAAAAAAATATTAAACATAAATAACACATTTAGTGTCGAATCAATGAGAACCCCTTAATTGTACAGAGTTCCAAAGAAAGCTATAGCAAAGAATAGTGTAGCTAATTTCGAATAACAACATCGATTCCTACTTATATTCAAGGAAAGTATAACTAGGTATGAGCACTCCAGCTAGATGAAAGTATTATAGATTAGTTTTATTTCTTTTTTCCTTGGTTTCTCTTTTGATAATCTTTTTGCCATTGTTATTACTGAACCATTTTCAAAATAATGCACTGAAAAGAACTTACCATGAAGTATCACACAAATTGTTGGGGTCAAGAAATGGGGCGGAGCTAATGATGTCACCACGTTTAGCCAGTGAGAGTGCGCTGTGAGATGCTCGATATAGCTAGATGACTA
>NC_091550.1:31600783-31603283 GCF_042767895.1 Penaeus vannamei | reverse complement strand
AGTCATTACCATTACCCCTGCTTTCATCTGAAATATTTACAGCAGCAAGCTCATGTTACCCTATTCCCAAGCCAATTTTTTTCATGTGATCTGGATCATAGGGGTTAAGGAAAGATTTTTATTGGTTCTGCTTAAATGATAATGATCTTATATCAAAGCTACTCTTTAAAAAAGAAAGAAAGAAAAAAAAAGAAATATCAATGACTAGAAAATTTGAAAAGTAATCAAGACAATGTAACTAGAAGCTTTACCATTTTCATTTCCATTGTTGAGACTGCAAATCATGAATGTAAATGCTTGATGTATTAGCTTATGATCTTGATTTGAACTGCTGATGTGTTATGTTGGCATTTGACTTTGTTGCCTGTAAAATGATGCATCAGCTATCCACTGGCTTTATGAGCATAAATCTTCAATTAATTGTCATATGCTTTTCACATACATAACTAAAAAAGTATCATAACATTTTTATTCTATCCCTGAATGTATATGATAATTGTTCCTTTATTCTACCTTTTAAGATTAGCATTATTTGAATAGAGCACAGACTTCAACTCTAATTTGAATAGACAGGCGGAACTTTAGTAATTATATAATGTACTGTAAGAGATTCATAACATCAAGGAAGATATTCATCTTTATATAGAGAATGAATGTCAACTAATTGTATTAGGGTTTATGAGGTAGTTTGGATTTTTTTTTTTTATCCAGTTCTAGATTGAAATGCATACGCTACAAGGACATAATATATTCTTGTGTTGATTAAAAGATTTAATCAATATTTTACTACTGTTCATTGGATAAGTGGACACTGTATTAAACTGCTGAAGATCATGATATCATGATTAGTTAAAAGTAAAAGTAAAAGAAAAAAAAATGTTTGAAAGAGATAATCATAAGACTAGAAAGTAATTTACACATTTTTTTTTTTTTCATTTTTGATATCTTGCACCCTTTAATCTTGAGGATCTGGACGCATCACTTCCAGCTCGTGGCACAAAATACAGGCATTAGGCTTACTTGAGCCACTCTGATGGGTGTGTGACTGGTAGACCACGTGCACATGACCACCTATGTGCAGTGACAAGACTTCACGCCTCCTCTTTCTAATGTTATTTTCTCCTTTTCTGTATAAGCATTTTAGCAGTTTTAATGATTTCGAATGTCTGTATTAGTCAGTTTGCTTTATCCAGATGGTAATAAACTGTTTTCCTTGTATAGATGCCAGGTAGTCCATAATTTAGTGCAATAATGATAACACTATGTAACCTTCTGTTATTTGTCATATTTTGATTTTTTTTTTTTTGCTTGTAATACTCCATTTTCCGTAATACATCCAGTGCTGCTAGCTATGGCAGGCTGGAATAGGATCCTGAGCATGGAAATAGTGTCCTCCCTGAACCAGTCATGATTCATGGATTGTACATTTTACATTTATTAATGGAAATAATGCTAATGCTCCTTTCTAAATTACAAATAAGTCTAATCACCCTCCAATAGCTTTGTGCACTTGTTTCGGGAGTCATTCCTGTCACCCTGGCCTTCAGCCAAAATTCTCACGATGACAAATCCCCCGTCAACCCAGCCCACAGCCAGATTTTCCTATGACAGCATGTTCACGTCAGCCACCCTTCAAGCCAAATTTTTCATGACATGAAGGTCATGCCATCCATAGGGGTAAAGAAAACCTATTTGACATTATTCTCAGAGGACCAAGGAAGTCATGTGAAGGGTAGTGACGAGGATATGAATTACACAAATATGTAAGAAGTTTGACTGAATGGCTTGTCATTTAACCTGAAGGCACTAGGTAATAATCATCTAAACTCATACACAGGTAAAAATTTAGAAGTAAATTTCTGCTTCTCTCCTATGACTTTGATTCTGGGCAAACCAGTTACTATTATTCAGTAAAAGCATTGAAAAGCAAGAGCTTAAACCAGCTTTGGAGGTTTGAGTCTGAGAACTGTAGGTTGTTCACTTTGGGTATGTTAAAGGTCCTGCCTTTTTCTAGGGTGTAATCACGTAGTTGGTAGGCTGTACCAAGACTGATGATTAACCCATTGGAAAAAATCTGATGGGAATGACTCGCCATGAGTGCACAAAGATCTTTGTGGAAGATTAGGCACAGTGGGTACATCTATGCTCAGGATCCTTTTTCTGCCTGCTGTGATGGGTGGTGCAAGGTGTGTTATAGTAGTTTTAAAGTGAAAATATTGAAAAATTACACAAATGACAAAATGTTATTTAACCCACTAACGATGGGTGTCCCACCTATGAGACACCCGAAAAAATAAACATTGCCGGGCGTCCAGCTAGTCCAACGCAGCAGCTGGCCGCAGCCGGCGGGTGGGCAGAGTCCGAGCCAGCCCCCGCACCGATTTTGCAGCCACCCGGAATCTTTTATTTTCGGCTTCAAAATATAACGGCATTAATGGGTTAATATTATTGTTATTACAAAGAGTAGTAGACTACCTAGAGAAATGATATGGAGTCTTGC
>NC_091550.1:31597155-31600283 GCF_042767895.1 Penaeus vannamei | reverse complement strand
TCTCTCTCTCTCTATCTATTTACCTCTGTCTCACTATCACTATCACCATCTCTCTATCTCTATCTCTATCTTTATCTCTATCTCTCTCTATATATATCTATTTATCTCTCTATATATCTCTATCACTGTATCTATCTCTCTCTTTCTCTCCATCTCCGTGTGTGTGTGTGTGTACGTTCACGCACATATGTCATTTCCCAAGGTCTATATTTGTCCTTTTGTATCCTGTATCAAGATGGTGATAGAATGCTTGTTTTGCACAAACTCCATATCATATCTTCCCTCGAATCCAATAGGTTTATAGTGTTTAATTACATAAAGGGGAGAAAGGTTCAGATTAGGGATAACTGTATATCTTATGATGTTCTGCATATGTCTGCTTAGGTATGCCAACCATAACTCACATGCATGGTGAAGTTTGGGGAGGAAAGGGTAAGGATGTCACAGGGAGTGAGAAGTTTGGAAGGAGATGGGTAGCATACTAAATAACTCAGGCCAAAATTCTGTGCCACTGTGCCAACATTCTGATTAGAATAATATTTTCTGCTCACACAAACCTTTAAAATGGTGTTGTTGGTAAAGACTATCATGTTATGCACTATGGATACATTAAAGCTGAGATGTCTTGAGATCACAAGACATGGCAATTATTCAATAGATTTTACTTTTTCCATTTAAAACATTTACTATGTTTGTATTGAATTCAATTAGTCAGATTCTTGTGCTTACTTTCATAAAGCTAATTAAGTGTTAATGAAGTATCCTTTGGCATAATTATCATGTGCTGACTGCCAGCTACAGTAATAATTCAAGGCAATCTTGCATAACACAGTGTTACCAGGTGTGTGGAACACCTATCAGGAATCAAACTGACAGTAAATCCTGTATGTAACTGCTTTCAGGGTGGCTGAAAGGCAGGAGAGATTTGCGCAACAATAAGAACTTTTCCAAAAAATGTCAAGCATGAAGTAACATAATCCTTTCAAGCATGCCTCAAAGAAAGACCAGTCAGCTGAAGCTCATATTCCACTTACCAAACCACATCTATATCTAAACTGAATGTACAATCACTGGAAAGATGTGAAATAAAATTTCAAATCAACTTAGATCCAATCTTACATGTACAACTTGAATTAAGGAAAGCATGATTTTACTAAATGTATGTTTTAAGTAAAAACATGAGCTGATGTTAAATTAAGGTATATAATGTATGTTATCACTGTAAGATGTTGTTTAATCAAGTAATCAATTAATAGATTTACAATTTTTCTTTTCATGTATTATTCAGACTGGGAAATGCTTTCGCATCGGCTTTTTTGTGTGGGAGGGCATAGACTGTACATCTAGCTAAGCGAAGATATGCATGATATTCTCAAGATTCAGCCAGACACTGAATTGTTATTCATTTTAGCATTCCATAAAGACAATTTCTAAAACAAAACAATGACTGCCCATTCAATATACTGATAGCTTTATAAAGATATAAATAGCAGTACTACTACTACTAGCATTCTTTATCATGAATAAAAAAATAATTCTAAAAAATTCCAAACTTCACCATATAAACAATGTAGACTTTTAACCCAACTGAAAAAAAGGCAACAGAAAAATAATCATATATACTGCTCTTCCCCTCAGTAAGAATAATCAGACATTATACAAATACAACAGAACAGCAACAAAAGTTAAACAGAAACTGCAAATCTGCTTCAGATTCTTGTAGCACATACAGTCTCCCTACCATCTTTGGAGATCACATGGTAAAGCAGGTTTGTAAGGGAAACACCAGAATTAGTTCCAGTCCTGTGGAGATGCCAGGCTGAGCAATACAGTAATAAAGGACTTGTATTCTGACCTAACCCTTAATCAATTTCTCAGGCATACCAACAACCTTATGAAAGTCACCTCTTGAACTAGAAGAGAGCTTATAAAACTGACGGTATCATGCAGAAAAATGCCTCTTTTGGCAGTTCAACAATCCATTTCTGAGTCACATGAAATGTAGTGTTTCCTTTAATATAAATGTAAGAAAGACACCTGGGAGCCAACAATAGGATTTATGAGCAAGGTGCACCAGATAAGATATTATGGTGAGGGTAATAACATAAAAAATTATCATAACTGACTTGAGTTAAGATGTAGTGCTGTGATTCAGGTTCATGGGATTATCTGCTCAGCAATGTATCAAATCATAAAGAATAAATAAATATTCTTCACATATATAAACAACAGCATGCAATTAAAACCGAGAACATTTGTGAACACATTGCTACTTCCCAAGACAAGTGTTCTCAATTCTTAACCACTAAAGACCAACTGAGCAAACTGTTAAATACCATTCTTCAGCTGAGTTGTCTTGATTAAGTAACAGCTTTTAAAAAAAATTGGCTGGCTGTTTTCCCACCTCAACTTTCGTGTGAATGGGGCTAAGTGTAAACTACCACATTTGGTACTGTCTGGTATCTTTCCTCAAACCTTAGAGCCACAGAGAGCTGAACTACCCTCTTTCATTATGCCTTCTCCCACACAAAAGGGCTTCTCCTTCTGCTGAATCCTCCCTCTATACCCCATACAAGCCACCACAGGCTACTTCACTCACCACCTCATCCCCTGCTCTCTTTCCCTAAAGCCCCTTCTTCATCTGCACGGTCACCTCCCAGTAAAGCTGATCAGTATTATTAAAAAATATATGTTCATTAGTTTTAAATGCTTTTCTTTGTATCTTATATATACATCTTTGGACTCACCATATAAATTATGTAGAATGTTCTTTTTTTGCTTTCCCATGTTTCCTTTTATACAAAGAGGACTTTTACACCTTTGGGGTTCCATTCTCCAGTAACTATCTGACATATCAGCTTAGGCATATATTTTCTAAGAGTATATAACAGACCTCTTTAAATACTGAAGACCAAATGTGTCCATATAAAAAGTTGAAAATTTGGGGTTAACTGTAATTTTTTTGGGGGGGATAGGCTGAGGAATTGCAGTCTTTAGAGGTTAAGCATGAGTTTCTTCAGGAATAACAATGTATATATGCTGTATATCTTTAAGACAGAACTAAATGTAGCCTGAACAAGATAATGTATAAAATGTAGTAAAAAAAATCATATATATCAACAGACTAA
>NC_091550.1:31532155-31557155 GCF_042767895.1 Penaeus vannamei | reverse complement strand
TGTGTGTGAGTGAGAGTGAGAGTGAGAGTGTGAGTGTGAGAGTGTGAGTGTGAGTGTGAGTGTGAGTGTGAGTGTGAGTGTGTGACTGTGAGTGTCTGTGTGAGTGTGTGTGTGAGTGTGTGTGTGTGAGTGTGTGTGTGAGTGTGTGTGTGCATGTGAGTGTGTATGTGAGTGTGTGTGTGCATGTGAGTGTGCGTGTGCGTGTGCGCGTGTGTGTGTGTACTGGTGTGCGCATGTGAAAGTGTATATCAGTGTACTTATGATTGTGGCACCTGAGCTTGACTGTGCACGTCAGTGTATATGTAAGTGTTTCAAAATAAAAAATATTGGTAAATTAAATAAATACTTAAATCACTTTTTATGAAAATGAGAATATACATATATATACTTACTCAAACACGGAGGAATCATTTTGATCACCCCATATGAGTATTTCTGCAATTGACCGAAGTGTCTCAACCAAGAGACCCCGGTTGCTGTCTTGTACAACTTGGTTCTTGCTAAGCACATTGTACAAATACCTAAAGAAAAAAAAAAAGCATAAACAGGTAACCCTGTACCTTATTATCATTATTAGAAAAAATTGATTTAACACCAAGGCAGATACAGTTATTGAGCATTGATAATCAATATATATAAATGAATATACAAATAAATGGATATAAGTAAATTGATTATAACTTGAAATATGGGGAGAATAATTAATAATGCCTGAATATAATATTTTTCTTTCACCTATTGACAAGACACCGAACATATAAATATGCATAAGATCAAACTATTAGCTCTGCACAAGCTCTTTTATGGATGAGCCATAAGCAACAAACCCAGGCTTGGGCCCTGGGCTACCTTCAGCTAGCTAGGTTCCCATTCTTAATGATAAGTTATAACATCAAAAACCACCTTTCAGCAAGCTCTGGCATATGAAAGTGTGAAACACACAATGTGCAGATAATTCTAAATAAGTGTATAGATAAATCTTAAAACACATAAATGAAGTATAATAACATTAATAAAAAAGTCTTTCAAAGCATAAATGTGTAACAGCAGTCACTGATAATTAGCCAAATATTGTTTTGACAACCACGCACTAACAAATGAACTACTTCAGATACTACAGTAATGAGCTAAGCAGTCAGTGTTCTATTATTCCTAGCAAGGTAAACCAGATATGCGGCTTAGAATCTGAGCGGTGATATACAAAGTATATTTTGTCCTTTAGCAGTGACTACAAGGCCACTGCAGCTTAAACTATGTTCTATCCTATTCAATTTCTTTCGCTCTATAAGATGGCCATTTCCCTCTACCTACACACGTCGCTATAAGTAACTTATGCCACAAAAATATTTACAAAACAATAATGGTCCTAAAAATGATAATGATAGCATCAAAAATAACATTATTAATTACAATACTCAAGATGAAGAAAAAGAAGATGACATGAAAATAACAATATATTAACAGTAACGCATAAGAAAGTGATAACACTAACAAGAATGATGATGATTATAACAATGACAATGATGATAAAAATAACAATAACAGTATTAACAATAACAATAAATATAACAATAACAACAACAACAACAATAATAATAATAATAATAATAATAATAATAATAATAATAATAATAACAATAACAATAACAATAATAACAATAACAATAATAATAATAGCAATAATAATAATAATAATAATAGTAATAACAATAAGAATAATAACAACAAGAACAATAACAATAATAATAACAATATTACTACTAACAATAATAACAATAATAATAATAACAATACCAACAGCAAAAAATTAAAGATGTTTATTACTATAAGTATGCCTCATATATGTCTATGATATACCTCATATTACCTAAACTAAGGTAAAGTTGTATTTTGTTAAGTTACCCATAAAAAAGTATATATTCTTTTATTAATGCCATCTTACGGCAAATTTTATACTCGTGTAATGTAAACAACCCTATGTAGTGCCATGTAGATTCTCCTGAATACATAGAGTTAAATGCATCAACTCTGTGTTTTACTGATCCCCACAGAAAATCATATATGCATTGACACATCAAACTTGCTTAATACACGCAGGGAATATGAGTTCTCCCACTATGTCAACAGGTTATGGGCCCAGATTTATGCAGTTTGATGGTGATGCAAACAAATATGATTTGTGAGAAGAGCACTTCCTTGGCGCGTTGGACATATTGGAACTACATCTCGCGCTTGATTAGTATGCTTCAGAACGTCCAGAAGGTTATAATCTGGATCGTGCCAAAAGGACAATCTATAGTCATTTAACTGGTTGTCTTGACAGAACGTCACTTGGCATGATAAAATGTGAAGCGAAAGGAGATAGTGTGAAGGCTTTGGCAGTACTATGAAAGTATTACTTAAGGGAATCAGACCAGAGGTTGTATGCTTTATTAATGTCATTCTTCACCAAAAAGACTAGAGAATGGCAGTGCTATGGAATATCTCTCATTCCTTGAGGAGACAATAGCAGCACTCAGAGAAGCAGGTGAGAGCATCAGTGATCATATCTTAAGTGGCAATCACACTAAAAGGACTTTCATAGAAATACAAGAGTTTTATTGATACAGCTATTTTAACTTATGAAGATACTCTCAAAGGAAATTCTGATACAGAAAGAGTAATGGTTGCCCAAGGTAATAATACATTTAAACAGAAGAGATGTAGTGTGTATTGAACCAGGCCATTTTGCATCAAAATGCTACTAAGGTGGTGAATATAAAAGAGTAAACAACCTGAACAAGCCTCAAAATGTCAAGAAAGAATCCCAGGAGGAGTAATAACTCAGTAAATTCTGCTAATAATACAAGTGAGCCACAAAACTTTGAATATTCTTTCCATATAACACACTCAAAGTTATGACCCGTCGAGGGGACCTCAGTGATGTGACATTGGAAAACAAAATGTATGAGGCTTAGAAGCAGATGAAAGTTTGATCATGATTGAGTGGTTGCACTACACATACAGAAATAAATGAACCAAAATTTGTGAAATTTGAAGAGTCCTTTGATCCACAAAACCATTACATAGAGTTGGCAGATGGCCAAAGGCAACAAAGAAATGTGCAAGGAGTCGGTGATGTCAAGGATTTTATTCAAGATCGAAATGGCAGATCGAGAAGTGTTTTACTAAAAGATGCTCTATACATACCAGGATTTAAACAAGACATCATGTCAGTCTGGAAAACCATTCAGAGTGGATGCAGCATTACTTTTTCACCAAATGGTAGTACACTAACTACCAATGGTGGCACAGTATTTGACATTGTTGAGAAAAACAAATTGTACTACTTACGTAGAGGTAAGCAACATTCAAACTCTCATATGGATAAGTTCAACAAGGTCCATTTAAGGGAGGCTAAGCACGCCCTAGAGGAATGGCATAAAATTCTAAGACACTGTAATGTGACTGATGTGCAAAAACTTGAAGCAACTGTTAATGGCATGCATATTTTGAGTAAAGATAAGTTCAACTGTACCACACGTGCTCTTGGTAAAATGACACAGTATAGAAATAGAGAGCCTGACAAAAAGGCTAAGCAGCCCTTAGATTTAGTCCACTGTGATGTAGTAGGACCTATTGATCCAGCAGCTAAAGGAGGTTTCAGGTACAGTATCTCTTTCATTGATGACTACTCAGGAGCTCTTAGGCCTGTACTTTTAAAACTTTCGCCAGTGCTGGCGTTCGCCTGGCGAAGCTTCGCCAGGCGAACCTCTGAGTGAGGGAGGCCTTACTTTTAAACCCAACGTTCGCCAGGCGCTAACATCTTGCATTCACGCTAAATCTAGCGCAAATTTGTTTACATCTGCAGTGCACATAACTTAACGTAAACTTAATTATTAACCTCGAGAGAAGACGAAAATGTTGTTTCCGCAATAGTCTCACTTTATACTATAACACAGGAGTTAAAATTTAACTTTATGCTATAACAAAGAAGTTGAAAATATCTTTATACTATAACAAAATTAACTTTATACTTTATGCTATACTACACTTTATACTATAACAAGGTTAACTTTATGGCCCGTACTTTTAAAACCTTTTGCTTTTTCTCGCGTTTTTTTTTATTCGCCGAAGCGCTAGATTTATCAGGAATCCAAGATGTTAGCGCCTGGCGATCGCTTTCGTTCGCCAGGCCTGGCGAACACCTGCCTTAGTTTAAAAGTAAGGCCTCCCTCACTCAGATGTTCGCCTGGCGAAGCTTCGCCAGGCGAACATCTGAGTGAGGGAGGCCAGCATTGGCGAAAGGTTTTAAAAGTACTTTATACTATACTATATCAACCTTATACTTTTATACAAAAAATAACTTTATACTTTAACAAGAGTTTAAAAATTACTATTTTACTATTCCTAACTGATGTAAGATATTGAACTGTAGGCCTACAAGGGTATCATTAAAGACGCCTCATTATAGGGCGGTGGAGCACTACAGCTCTGTTTCTATAGCCAAAAGTAAACATGCCGCCATAAAAAACACTTCTGGTAACATTTGTGAATAGAACATTATCCTTACAACCAAAATAACAACAACCTAAATCTAAATAAGTCATCTCGGGGGTGGGGGGTAGGGGTAGGGGGGTAGGAATACAGCTGATGTCTTGAGCTCTCGACTGGAACATCGAAGGTCTTGAAAAAAATACGTATATACGTTATTTCATAACAAATTATGATTTTAAGATATTTTATAATTTCAATGTGATTCCTACATCCTATCATACACAAATATGTTACTAATTTATAATTTGAAAGCAAGAAAATGGTATTCAAACAGCTCTCTTCGCCAGGCTGTTCCAATATGATCTTTCACCAGCCCTGGCGAACGTTCGCCAGGCATGATTTTAAAAGTACGAAATTCCGGATCGCCCGGCGAAACCTTTCGCCAGCCCTGGCGAAAGGTTTTTAAAGTACGGGCCTTAGAGTTTACTTCATAAAGAGTAAGAGTGATACAGTACAAGCCATGAAGAGGTACATGGCAGAAACAGCACGTTATGGCAGGATAAAAAGCCTGAGATATGACCATGGAACAGAATTAACAAATAATGAATTCAGAGCACTCCTTATAGAGAATAAGATTAAACAAGAGTTTTCTGCACCCCACTCTCCACATCAAAATAGAACAGTTGAGAGGTCACGCAAATCCATTTTTGATATGGCTCAATGTTTACTGATTGATGCCATATTACCCAAAGATATGTGGAGCTATGCAGTGAAAACTGCTTGCTACATTAGAAATAGGTGCTATAACCCCAGAACTCGGAAAACTCTAGTAGAAATGCTCACTGGAAAGAGGCCAAACATCAGCAGAATGAATGTATTTGGAGTAAGATGTTTTGCATATGAAGAGAAGAAAAAGAAACTTGATCCCAGGAGTAAGGAAGGGATATTTGAAGGCTATGATGACCAGAGCCCAGCATACTTAATTTAATTTAAGGACTCCCAGACAGTAAAGAAGATAAGATGTGTCAAGTTTATGGAAAACTCGCCCACTGTAGCTGAACAATCAAGTACCGAGCAAGGCTCAGATGAAGAAGATATCTTGGTGGAGACAAGATTTCAACAAAAACCATTTCCAGCATACCAAGATAAGCCACCAGAGAACATGAAGTGAAGAAAGAAGATATCCAACTCGAGAAAGACGGAAACCCTCACATCTAGATGACTACGTTACTGATGAACTAGACGACAGTATCTCCAGCGTGACACACAAAAGCTTCAATTATCATTGCTACCGAGTGTCACACAAACCAGTACCAGTCACCTACCAAGAAGCTATAACATCTCAAGAGGGACCTCAGTGGAAGAAAGCAATGGACGAGGATATATCTTCACTTCAAAACAACGATACCTATGAACTTACTACACTGCCTGAGTCACATACAGCAGTAGGTGGAAGATGGGTTTATCAAGTAAAGATCTGGACCAAACGGCAACAAAAAATTTAAAGCAAGATATGTTGATAAAGGATATTCACAAGTGAAGGACATTGACTACAGGGAAACTTTTGCACCAACATCAAGAATGTCTACACTTCATGCTTTATTGGATGTGGCTGTATAGAAGGACATGGTAATACATCAAATGGATGTTAAAACAGCTTACTTACATGCTGATATTGATCATGAAATATATGTGGAACAACCTGAAGGTTGTGAAGAAAAAGATAGTGCAGGAAATGTGTTGTATTGCAAACTGAAAAAGTCACTTTATGGTCTGAAACAAAGTGGTAGAATGTGGAATAGTGTAATCCATAATTTCTTCATTTCTGAAGGATTCAAACAATCACAGAGTGATCATTGTCTGTATCTAAAGCATGATATTATTGTGCTCTTATGGGTAGATGATTTAATTATTGCCAGCAGTAACATGCACAAATTTAAACAATCCCTTTGTCAAAATTTCAGAATGACTGATTTTGGTAAACTAAACTGGTTTCTTGGAATGTCACTTGTTTCTGGTAAAGATAACATTGAGGTGAACTAAATATGTAGAGAAGATTTTGGATAGGTTTAATATTTCAGATTGTTATGCAAGAAATATACCATGTGATCCAAGTATTGTTAACACCTCAACAGTAGAATCTGATGAGTTGGCTAATGCTACTCTTTACAGAGAAATAGTAGGTAGTCTCATATATATTATGACAGGTACTAGGCCAGATTTGTGCTATGTGGTCACTAAACTTTCACAGTATATGTCCAAGCCTACTAAAGCTCATTTAAATGCTGCTAAGCATGTGCTCAAATATTTGAAAGGTACAATGATGTATGGTCTTACATTCAAAAAGTCAAATGAATCAGTTCAACTTAAAGGATTTTGTGATTCAGACTGGGGATCATCTGAAGACAGAAAAAGCATATCAGGATATTGTTTTCAGTTACATAAAGATGGACCACTTATATCATGGAAAAGTAAGAAACGACAGACAGTAGCACTTTCATCTTGTGAAGCAGAGTACATGGCTATTACCTATGCCATTCAGGAAGCAAAGTTCCTAAGACAAATTGTGTCTGATCCATTAGGATTAAAGTTAAAATCTGTAGGCTTAGGAGTTGACAACCAAGGTGCTATTAATCTTGCCAAAAACCCAGTTAATCACCAAAGATCAAAGCACATTGATATTCGTTAACACTTCATTAGAGATGAAGTAGAGAAGGGTAACGTAAACTTGTTCTATGTTTCTACACAACAGAATCCAGCTGATGTTTTTATAAAGCCTGTAAGCCAGAAGTAGTTGCAAGCTTTCAATTATGTCAGGGGATAGATTCTCAGATAACATACCCATCTTTAATTAAGAGGGGTTGTTAGAGTAATTAAATATGTTTATTACTATAAGTATACCTCATATATGTCTATGATATTACCTCATATTACCTAAACTAAGGCAAAGTTATATTTTGTTAAGTTACCCATAAAAAAGTATATATTCTTTTATGTACGCCATCTTACGGCAAATTTTATACTCGTGTAATGTAAACAACCCTATGTAGTGCCACGTAGATTCTCCTGAATACACAGAGTTAAGCGCATCAACTCTATGTTTTACTGATCCCCACAGAAAATCATATATGCACTGACACATCAAACTTGCTTAATACATGCAGGGAAGATGAGTTCTCCCACTACGCCAACACAATACCAACAGCTATAGCGATAACGATAATGATAACGATAATAATTATAATAATAGTAATAGTAATAGTAATTATAATAATAATAATAATGAAAATATCAATAACAGAAAAAATAACAAAAATAAAAACAACAATAGTGGTGATGGTGATTACACTTATAAAAACTAAAATAATGATAATAATAACAATAATAACAATAATGATGATAATGATAGGCATAATAATGATAAATACAATCATAACACTAAAATCACTGGATATGGCACATATATCATGCAATCCCAGCATAAAGGATGCATCAGTCCATTATCTAACAATGAAGGACCAAGGGTGAAAGAGCTACCATTAGTAAAATCATATTTGTATACCAAATGACTTTTTTATTTTCAATTTCCACAGGAAATGCCACAGCCTAAATCCACTCGATGCCTCCAAGTTTCAGATCTGTCTAGCTGTGCATGCTAAGGTGAAGCCTTAGATTGTTGTATAAATTTTCTGACTTATAATTGGTGACTTTGTCCCTGGCAAGTGCATCCCCACTGTAAAGAATTACCAACAGAAAATACAGCAATTGGGTGGGGGCCTGGAGGCAGATCCTGACTATGGAAATATGGAGACTGGGTGGAGGTCCAGGGGGGGAAGCTCCTTGGTTAGCATAGTTTTGGGTTATACAGCAATGTCAGCTGATTCTCAGGAGTTCCCCTAACCTTGTTGGCTGGAGTATTAGGGCCTTAGTCTCAGTGGGGTGTGGTCAATTTATACACAATCATCCTGTACCTTTAGTTCTATAGTTATTTTATTATAGTCTGTTTTACTCCATAACTTCTCTGATACACTTAATGCACTCCCTTGCTATTAGGACAACAATATCAAGATTATAAGCCATAATTGGCATAGCACTAATCGAAATGACTACGTCTGTATAATACTTAGAAGTTCTCATTGAATATCTCCTCATAATGTAGGTGCATTTTTTCACTTCCAAACTTAATTTCCTGAACCAAAAAGACTCAGAAGTGCTGTCACCTTCCATTATCCTATGAGACTAATTATCATTTGTACACAAATATCATAAAGCAAAGAAAATTAATCCTATAGGTCTTTTCCACCACATTTACAGATTCACAAAACTTGTCTCTTCCATAACTACGAGTGGTTAACATGACATGGAGGGACTTGAGAAAAAAAAAGCCAAAAGAGCAATCAAAACAATAACAAATTGTTACTCAAGAGAAATTTCCAAATAATCTCACGGAGAAGCCGCCCTACTGCTTCTCTAACAACCATATCTTATCTGTATAAGGAACGACATCAGCTAACGCATCCCATTGATAATTCTCACGATCCTAAAACCACAGCAAGGAATCCTAGGAAAAACCCCTCCCGAAGGAGAAAAGGAGCTCCCACCTGAGGTGTTCAAGGGAGTGCGGGTTCTTGTTCTTCCAGAGCCCTCCTCCGAACCATCCCCTTCCCTTGAGCATTCTTGTGGCTCAGGAGTGGCCCATGCCTCTCTTCCACGTCCTCTGGAGAGAAACCGAAAGGAAAAGCCACAACCAACCACCGTATACCTCACACCTGTGTCAACAAACAACAGAGCCACCATGAAGGTTGTAGCCTGTCAGCTGAGTGGGAGAGCCACGGGAGGCCGCCGCTGATTGGCCAACGCCACGGTCAGCACCGAGCCCGCCAGGTTCAAAGGGGAAGCGAACGTACAGCAGTAGGTAGGAAGGGGGAGAGAAAGAGGACGAAGGAAACGGAGATGCAGAAGTGGGGGGAGAAAGGATAAACAAACTGAATGGAGAACGCCAATAGCCAGACTAAAAAGGGAGCAAGCTAGAGAACTACAAATGGCAGGAATGGGGCGAACTCTACATTATAGTTGCATTCGAGTATATATAATAGTGCATATTTGGAATTTTTATGATGAGCAACGTGTTTGCTTGTTTTACTATGTTTTAGTTTTGTAAATACATTTCCATGTCCTGTACGGACTCTTTGTCCTCGGGACACTCGCTCAGTCTACCAAGGTTATGTAAGTACTTGTTTAGACCTTTGTTTCTACTGTATACTCAGATGACTGACAGCACACACAAACATACACACACACACACACACAAACACACACACACACACACACACACACACACACACACACACACACCCATCCATCCACACACACACATATCTATGTGATAAAGTTGATAAAGGGACAAGCCTCAATAACCCCAATAAAGATATAAAATCTTCATTACTAGCTATTTTAACCCTAGAGCATTTGAGGGAGAGAAATGGCCCACCTCTCAGGGTCCCCTTGAGGGGTAAGGGCCAGACAACTCTACAGGGGAACACCCTGCCTATGCCTCCCCCAGGTCGTTCATTGCTGACACAAAGTCAGCCTTTCATCCTTTCAACAATATAGGAAATGGATAGTAGAATGGGTTGGTTACACTCCCCCCCCCACATAAATATGTGTTTGTGTGTGTGTGCATACATACATGCATATATATATATATATATATATATATATATATATATATATATATATGTGTGTGTGTGTGTGTGTGTGTGTGTGTGTGTGTGTGTGTGTGTGTGTATGTGTGTGTGTGTGTGTGTGTGTGTGTGTGTGTGTGTGTGTGTGTGTGTGTGTGTGTGTGTGTGTGTGTGTGTGTGTATGTATGTATGTATGTATGTATGTATGTATATATATATATATATATATATATATATATATATATATGTGTGTGTGTGTGTGTGTGTGTGTGTGTGTGTGTGTGTGTGTGTGTGTGTATACATATAGGTATGTATACGTCTCTCTCTCTCTCTCTCTCTCTCTCTCTCTCTCTCTCTCTCTATATATATATATATATATATATATATATATATATATATATATATATATATATATATATATATATATGGCGTTGGAGAAAGGGGGACAAGAGAAGACCGTGTATAATTGGTTGAGCTGAGGCCCAATGTAGGGGAGACCGCAACATTGGGTCTTGGTCTCAGTCTCCCAATCCCTCCATCCCTACAACAGCGGGAGGGGGGAGGGGGCACCACAGAGTACTGTAGGGCTGCATCCATCGAAGTTAAAGTGTTTCCAGATTCATGAAGAGGGCATTAGGGCATATTCTCAAAGCACAATCATTCTATTTAATTATCTGTTCTATATTTTACACAGTTAACCAGTTTAAGGGTCTAAGTACCCTATGACTTCATCTGTCATCTAAAATATGCAGAAAGGCATCTCTGGAATGGGTGAGAAGGCACTGTTGAAAGACTCTGGGTGATATAATTGACAAGGCAGTTGAGGCACTACTGGAAGGTCCAAAGAATTATCATAACAATCGGTCATATTCAGAGATAAGGATAGTCTCATATGCAAAGCTGAACCTCGCCTGGCCTGTACCGGCTAATGCCAACTTGATCAACATGTGTCAGCTATTGCTGACGCGACAGAGCTTAGTCCTTATCCCACCGTGGTACCCAGTCACAGCGGTAACCTCCAGGCGAAAATTGCAAGTTCCTGCGACTGGGACGGGCCCGAACCGCCGACCCTCAGATGAGATGCCGATACGTTACTACTGTACTACCCCGGAAGCTTGTTCAGAGACATTCTGGACACCTGATATGGAGAGCTGGACCAGCATCTCGTGCCTGTCAGCCAATCCTCGTTGAGGTGTCTCCTGCAGCAGTCAATCATCGTTAAGTTGCCTCGCGCTACAATCGATCAAAGCCGTGATGGTGGCGGACATCCACCGAAAAGGTGTCCAACATGCCTAAGCTAATGTTCCAGCACAGTCTTTATGAGCGTCTGTAGGTAATTTTAAACCATCTGCCTTGCAGCTGAGACCTGGCTCCTTTCAAGTCTTTCTATATCCAAACTTATAAAACACACAAAAAAATTGAGATTTGGGGGTTCACCTACCAATCCTTTTTTTTTTTTTTTTTTTTACAGGGTTTGTAGGGCAAATCATGAAAAATAACCTTTGTAAAATCATTTTTTCTGGCATTTCATTAAGAAATGAAACATAAATTTGAGTATTAAATTCTTTTAAAATTTAGTACAAAATGCAAATTAAATGGAAGGAAGAATAGGAAAAAAATTGCTGACGTTTAGTGTGTTTTGAAAATATCTGTATGCCTGTTTTTTTTATTGAAATGTGGTACCCATGGAGAAGGGGAGAATGGGGTGTGTTGGAAGCGAGGGGGAAGAAGAGGGGTAGGGGGGAATTTGAGGAGGAGGATGGGAATGGCGTCATTGTTGACATGGGGCCGGATTCTCAAAAGAGCCTTAAGTTAATGAGCGCTGGAGGCCTTAAGCCTTCCTGCTGTGTTTCCCTTGTATAAGAGCGAGGTGTTGATTTCCCGCCCGCCGTAAAGCGCTGAAGGCTGCTCTCCCCCTGCCTTAAACTGCACCAATATAGCGGTTTTGTTGCTCAGTGTATGGGCCGAAAGATCGCTCGGCCGTAAGTTAAGGCACCTTAAGGAGATACGGTGCCTTAATGCGTCTGAGAATCCGGCCCACGGGCACAATGTTTGTTGCCTTTAGTAGTGTGATAGGACAGGGCTGGAATTCTACGGAAATTCGTCTGCTAAACGGAAACAAAAGACGACTGACGGATGGTGACGTCACCGGATTTTATCCGAAGGCCGTATTTTTGTTATTTTGTATAACTACAGGTGGTTTGATGTAAAAGAAATGTTTAAAACAATATTGAGATATTTTCCCATGTTCAAATAAACTAAACATGAAAATTCTAAAAACATACGCGTGAACTGATCACTCTGATCCTACACACTGTAACTGTAATTAATCCGTTTATGATAGTGTATGGTCCAATATTACTATTTATATCCGTTTTCTCTATCATCATGTGTTTAGAGAACGGCAGAAACGCTGCTACGGAAAAAGGTAACAACCTTGGTCATAGACCTGAACAGGGTAGATAGTACATCGGCTTGGGACCCAGATGTAACTGTGACATGTCGTGAACGACTGCAGAAGGAAATGCCTATTTGTTTTGGGAGACAATGTTGAAAAAGTAGGGTACTGTCAGAGTAAGAGCGCGGTTCAACTAGCTTTGCCTTCGTCGAGGACATGACCTGGGGCTGGAATTCATACTGATGGGAATTCTATGGAAATTCGTCTGCTGAAGTGAAACAAAAGAGGACCAACGGATGGAGAGATCACTCCAGATTACACACACACACACACACACACACACACATATATATATATGTATATATATATATATATATATATATATATATATATATATATATATATATATATATATATACAGTGAACCCTCGTTTTTCGCGGGGGTTGCGTTCCAAAAAGAACCTGTGATAGGCGAAATCCGTGAAGTAGTAACCTTTATTTTTTTACAACTATTATACAATGAAATACTCTACAATACATTGAAACCAAAGAACAAAACCTTTTTACAGGGCCAAGCATTCGTTTAACAAATAAAAGTACTGTATAAACGTTTTTTTACAAATAACTACTATACTGTAAAATAATAATTTTAATCATCAATACGAACTGAAGGCTTCATGGGTTTTAGAGAAAATTTGCAAACTTAAATTTGGCAAGCTTTTTTACGTACATGTACATATTAAACCGTAACATTATTGACACACAGGTAGAGAAGAAGCGGAGAGACTGTTCAGCCTATCAGAATGCAGAACACAATGCACAAAGCAAATCCGTGAAGCAGCGAGAACGCGAAAGGTGAACCGCGTTATAGCGAGGGTTCACTGTATGTGTGTGTATATATATATATATATATATATATATATATATATATATATATATATATATATATATATATATATATATATATATATATATATATATATATATATATATATATTATGACTACAGATGGTTTGATGCAAATGAAAATATCTTAAGAAATATTAAAATATTTTCCCATGTTAAAATAAATTTTACATAAAAAAATTATGAAACCATTCTGGTATGAACTGATATAATGTGGCAGACAGAATGTCATTACGGCGGAAATTTCATCCTGTCACTTCAACTGGGTCTTCCAGCTGGGCCTCACCACAGGCAGAGCCACAGTCCCATATGACTTTACACCTTCAGCCTTGCAACACAATCACTATGGATAGTTGTATACGTTGAGCATTCTATGTTGAATGTTGTTACATTATTAGCGTAATAACCTACATATTGTATACTGTTTTATGCATTGTATTGAACAAAAGGAAATCATATCATCATCACAATCTGATCCTGCGCACTGTTACTGTAATAAACTATTCATCTGTTTACGAGAGGATATGGTTTCATTTCATTGTTTATATCCATTTTCGTTATTATCTAATGTTTAGAAAAGAAATGCTGATGCGAAAAGCACCTCCGTAATAGACCGCACATGCCTCTCGCTTAAATAACACCACGCATAGGACTTCTCGTTTGAGCAACATGGTCACAAGGACTTATTCCGTTTTCACCGTAGTTCCGTGTTTCATGGCATATATTTTGGTTAAGAAATAAGCACGGAAACCGGTTTAATAATTCAAAATTATTAATGCTAGGCTGACGGGCTGCCGACGCGAGTGTAGGTCTTGTCTCAAATTAACCATTTTTTTATTAATTTGTTTCGGTAGTAAAAACGAATTTTGGGATAATTAACGCTAAATGTTTTATATAAACTCTAATATAAGTTTTATTAACTTTATACTGATAATTTCTTTAACCGAATTACAGGCAATAGTATTTAATTGCAGCTGGTGTAGCGTGGTTAAAGTGTGGGGGCACCGACACTCACCCTACTACAGGAGCTGACGAGTGATCCTCGGACCGTAGAGAAGATGTGGGCATGGGCATGGGGAAAAGCCGGCCATTTCTACCTCCTACAGGAATGGACATAAACACTGATCATGTGCACGGCTTTATTCACGAAGCACTACTGCTACTACAGCCTCGAAATCACAGATGAGGCACGGGGAAACACTGGCAACAAGGTAGCACCGCAGTATATCAGAAAATGTCACAGCACAAGAAAATCAGGAAATCAGGAGTCTTCCCCAGCCCAAACTCACACCTCTCCAGAGTCACGGTCACCCGCCAACTGCCATCTGTGGCGACTCCATGGCGCGTCACGGCAGGTTGCCAAGCGCCCAAATTGTAAGTGGTTTGAGTGTGGGCTAAACGAGCTCCTATCGAACCCAAAACTTACCATATATACTTCTGGAGGTGGGGCGTTTAGAAAAAGAGCAAGGGTTTGCCAAAAGGGCGTCAGAAAGGCATTAAAATAAAAGCGAACACCCCAAGTGGGCAACACGACCACCCGTTCGCATAAGCGAATCCATGAATCCGGGTGCGTTCGTGTAACTAAAAATACATAACTCTACACTGGAAAACCCGAATATACCCGAGGAAAAGGCACGAACTTAATCGTGTCATCGCTGGTTCCCCCCAGTCCCAGATTTCGCAGCAAAGTAATGCGATTCGGCCCAGATAATCGCGCTTACGGTCAGACCTGCGCGCACACATGACCAGTTGAACCGGCGCGCCTTAAGGGGTCGTAGTGGGGATCACAAAAAGTGATCGATCCCACTTATTTGGGCTACACATCAAAGGACAGTCAGGGGTTGGCAAACCAGAGTAGTTCGGTTCAGGGAGGTTAGTTGATAAAGGGGCAAGCTTCAATGCCCCTAGAGGTGTGTACACACTTGTTGCATTCCCACATATCGTATCACCGTTACGTATCATCCAGTGATACGACACGGTGTAACAGGTTATTGTACCCACTTGTTGCATATCCACATGTTGTATCATCGTTCCGTGGTGCAACAGTGTCATTCAGTTTCTTTCTAACCGTAACCATGAGTGCAAATGTGCAGTTGGCTGCGGCCGCGTACATTTTTTATTTGTGAACATCAAGTTGATAAAGTAAAAAAAAAGTCCACAAGACAGAACATGCAACGGGACGTGCCACGCTCCCCGTCCACACGAGGGTTGATGAGTTGTGTATCATTCCTTTGGTGTGACGGTAAAAGACTGACAAATGACGGATCGAGCCTGTTGCGTGTTTGTATATTTTGACACAACCATGCAACGCTATCCCGTCCACACTGCTCGGCAACGATGATACTATACGTGCAAATGCAACAAGTGTGTACGCGCCTTAAGGGTATAAAAGCTTCATTGCTGACTATGGTAAGATTGAAATAAAGTGGGGAAGATATAGAGGTCTACCCCTCTGGCTGCCCATGAGGGGTACGGGCTAAAGACATAATCAAGGGAAAATCATGCCCATGGCTCACGGAGGCCGGCAGTCCATGACTGACCAAGTTAGGGAAGGTCACCAGCATTGGGCCTGTCTCTGCCCCCCCCCCCCCCACCACCACAACAACAGGGGATTTGGGGGAGAGGGCGAAGAAAAGTCCATGCAAAATTAGGCGAGGACTGGGTTTAAAGATTGGGGAGATCCCCTAAATTGGGCATCAGTCCCCGTCTCCTATGCCCCTCAACAATAACAACAGGCATGGGTTAGGGATGGCTCGGTAACGGAAGAGTAGTTCTTTCGGACCACAAAAAGCAACACGTAAGACTATATTTGAACTACCATCCTTTAATACTTAATGTAATTTCATGTTTCACAAACGAAAATTTATGTATACATGGTTTCTTTGGTTACTGTTTATAAATGAAGTTTTGAAATGGGGAAATCAGAGAAAAATCATGTCAGGTAAACCTTTGTTAATGTGATAATCTTCATGTAGTTTTATAAGCATTAAAAGGATACATAAGTATACAAGTACTTGAACACAGAAGTTTGTTGGTTTGCAAATCTGGCTGCCTGCTCCACTTGAAAAGAACAAGTGACAAAGGATTTGGTGTATCTATCTGATTTATTTAACAGTAGCACAACCCCTGACCTTTGCGTCACACAAAAGGATGCTTAAGCTAATGAAACGATACTCATACCGTTCAATTTTATTGACATTTGTTTATAAAATGTATGATTCTGATGCATGTTAAACCAAAATAATATTCTCTACAGACTCTGCAGTTTAAATTTCTTAATTCTACCTGATCTATGGAAATTTTGTAAGATATCTCTTCTTACAAGCTACCCTTGGCTTATATTATAATGCCTTAGTAAGCCAGTCTGCAAGTCAATTTGAATACAATACATTTAGTTTAAAAAAATAAGAATTTCGAAAGTAACTATTACCAATGTTTAGCAATACGTGCTGTTGCAGGCTTTTACACCACTGGTTGCCTAGAGCACTTACATGTTAGGAGTAAAATACTTCTTGACTACAATCACCTGAAATAGATATCTTGTTTGGGTGATTCTCAACAAACACACACTGAAGGAGTTATTTCTTAAATAATTTCCTAGAGTGCATTTCTGTCGAGTGTAAACAAAGGGTACACTAAATCAGTAGATTTAATTTGTGAATGAATAATTCATACCAGAAACAAATTAGAGGTTATGTCCAGGAATACTTTCAGGGATCCCTAATGGCTATTTCAACAGGAATCAATACAATGTTAGTATTCAAATGAAAAGGAGAAAGAAAAAGGCAGAGGTAGCAATTAAAGTTATACATAGGATTTAAAAAGTGAAAAAAAAGTGAAAAAATAAAGTTGCCACTATTTTCAATGTAAATGATCCTCCATTCCCTATCAAAGAAAGAAATGAGAACATTAAATAATAATTATGATCAATAGCAGACAAGTCACCTAGAAATAAAAACTACCAGTATGTACAAAACTGCATAACTGTATTCGGATATGATGATATTAACAAATCTAATGAGGAATACAAGATAATGAGTGGTTTAGTTAGATAGGAATTAATCAGAACTGAACAGCAGGAAATTTATAAAAGGAAAATAGTAAGAGAAACTGATAATGTAAGGAAGTAGGCAACTATGAAAGACTGATAAGAAGAAAAGGTAATGAACATTGGTACTTGTAAATCTCAAATAACCTTCCCATTCATGCATTCTATACAATGTACATTGTGAACATCAACCAAAAAAACATTTGACAGAAACTTAAATGAAAATACTGAAACAAAATTCATGATATGAAAACTCCCTTTAGCAATATAGTGAAATAAATAATACCGATGTTAATTAACACTATGCACTGCAAATGCTATACAGAACATTACCTGGTCTAAGCACTTAGGATACAAAAGCATCAACTGTCATACAAATATTGTTTTGGAAATCCCTGAACAAATAATGATCTGTGGTAATGACATGTACTCCTGCGTACTATCACACTTTCCCCTTTTTCTCACTCTCAACAGACGACCAATGCTGGCACACGTCCAACTCCTCAGCTCTCAAAGCAGGATCATCCACTAAGGTGTCACTAAGTACATCCCATCTTTCCTTTAAATAATACTATCCAAGTTACCATACAACATAACTGACATTACAAATTTGTTAAAAAAAAATCTATTGCAAAAGCTATTATGCATAAATAAACAACCATTGCACTGTACTGATAATCAGTACAATACCATTTGAGTGGGAAAAATGTTTGCTCTTGTAACTGTGTAACTGTACTCAGCACCTTTCCTCTTGTTGGCAAGTCACTCTTAATGGATCAAGTTTCCCTTATATTGTCTGCAGCTCAAGAATTAGGAGATCAGCTGAAGATTCAGATGTTACTTATGTTATCATCAAATGCAATATTCTCTTAGGTTCCTCAGTATTGAAAGCAAAAGGTATAATAAAATAAAATGTATTATACAAAGTCCCAAAGACAATAAAAATTATCACTTTGCCATCACTTCTGCACATCCTGACACAGGATGAAATGCACAGTCCAAAGTAAAATTATCTGCAGAAAAACAGTATCATTAAAAGTAAAAGCAAAAATCAAAATTGATACAAATAATCATATCTATAATGATATAGGCAATGGTACTAAAAAGGGACAAGGATGCTGAGTGCTTCCAGCCATCCCTTTCCTTCAAAAATTCTGAATGCTATTCCATCTTCATGAATAAGTGTCCAAATGGCAGGTACAGCTGTGTAAATAAATTTATACAAAAATATGCTACAAAAGTTCCAAACTAACTCAGTCTTCTTCCATTGGCTGGGCTTTATCTTCACCCTCCAGAGAACTTGAACAACTAACACTGGCAACATCCTTTTCTGTAGTATCTTCTTGCTTTTCAGTCGAGCTGTCTGTTGCCATTTTTTCAGTACCTTGAGAAACTGTGGAGTCTGAGTGAGATGCAGTGGACGTTGAGGCAGCAGGACTGGTAACAGAGGTAGGTTCTGGGATGTCATCTTCTTCACCAGATGATACACCATCTGAAGGTGAAGGAGGAAGTGGTGCTGCTGTTGGTGAAGGTGTAGCATTGGTACTCCCAGGGGGTGATGCTGCCTGACTGAGGTCTGAATCAGTGGTTCTTGTATGAGCTGATTCTGGTTCAGTGGCAGGAGAAGGATTGCCAGGACTGGATTCAGAGGTTTCTGAGCAAGATGTAGCTGAAACAGCAACAGAACAATCTGAGGGTTGGCTAGAGAATGCAGATGTCTGTGGATGGGATGTGCTGTCAGCCTCATGACTATCTTCACACTGCTGCTCCTGCATGGATCGTCCTTCTGACACAACTACTTCTGGTTCATTTCTGTCATTGTTGTCTGCTATTGCTGTTGCCTCTGAGCTGCCTTCTTTTTCAACCTGTGAACAAATGTAAACCACAATTAGCACAAAGCAAGACCAAATAATTTGTTTAACCTTCAAACTTCAACTAACACTATCATTCATTTTCTCTGGTCAAATATGCAATTTGCTTGACTTAATTTTTAATCTTAAACTTTTAATAGTTAAATCATTTTCAAAACTCCAGTAACATTTAAAATAAGCCAAGGTTAAGAATGCATTCACAGAAGTTATCTAATTTTCAAAAATCAATTAACATTTTGAGGGAAATAAATAAGAACTTTCTGTACCTGCTTTCCTGATAGATACTTTACTGTATAGAATGTACAAGATTGAATATTACCTTCTATTTAGGAAATATCTGTCAATAAAGCATTCTTATCACTTCATGGCTATTTATTCATCCAAAGAATTGTATTTATAAAATAACTCTTCCCCACCAAATATTATGACTTTTGAAATTACTAACCCCTGCTAACCACTAATCCTTCAGTTTGTCTACCACCTTGCTACAAATGTCTGATTCTTCAAGTTTCACTAAGGCAATTTTTTGTCTTTTTCTGAATTTTACACATCAGAAGAATATTATATTTTTCAAGATTTTTTTTCTATACTTTTTGGAAGGAAATCTTGAAGAAAGTCCTAATGTGATACTTTGGTGCACTTCGATATAATGATATTTATTGTTATATAGTCATCCTTCTCTGTTTTGGGGTTTGCTTTCATATTATTAAAAACAAATAAAAAAATATAAACAACATAAAAATCTTTCACCATCTTAGTTTACAGTTTTTCACTCTTAAACAAAATCAACCCAGTACCTTATGAATCAACCATATTATACATTCAGGATCCATTCAGACCAATTTTTTTTTCTTTCCAAGTACAAACCGTTATGGTGTGTAAAGCTGAAAAAAACATATGCCTCATCAGACGCTTAACCCCTACAATCCAGATGATGTGACCATAATGCCATGAAAAAATTTGGCTTGAGTAGCGGGTGACATGAACATGCAGTCGTGGGAATAATTGGCTAAGGGCCGGGCTGACAGGAACTTGCTGTCATGAGAATTTTGGCTGAAGGCCAGGGTGACTAGAATGATTTGCAATGAGAGCAATAAATGTGCATTTAGGAAGCAGCTATTGCATTATTTCTATCAATGAACAAGTGTAGAATGTACTATCCATGAGTGATAACTAGAAGAGCACCGGCTCCAGAGAGGAAGCTATTTTAATGTTCAGGATCCTATTCCTGACCACGGTGACTGGCTGTGCAATTTGTATTACAGAAAATTGAAAGTTAAAACAACAACAACAAAAAGGCCATAACAAAATATTGCTTATTGTTATTGCACTGAGTTACGGACTACCTTGAGAGATGATATGGAGGCTATGCAAATAGCATGACAAATATACTTGGAAAATAGGAGGGGGAAAAAAAAGCTTAAAAAAGTTTATGTAGAAAAACTGAAAATAATATTGTAAAGGGGAGGCATAGAGTCCTGTCACCATGCATATGAGTGTTTGTTTATGCCAAGCTTATTGTGCACGAGTGTTTGTGTATACCCAATCTACAAGCTGCAAACCTGTTAAAGTGGCCACTCAAGTAAACCTAATGTCTGTATTTTGGGCCACAAGCAGGCAGTGGAGTATCTACATCCAAAGGTTATTAATACTGAACAAGAAAAAAATAGAATATAACTGTACATTTAATTGGTGCGTGAAAAGGAAAGGGGAGAACAGAAAGAATGGAGGGTTTAGCTGAACAATATGCAATGTAATGCCAGAATCACCATTTCACACTTACGGCAAAATCACTAATATTTGATTGGGGAAAGGAGGGTCTACATGGAGAAGGGGATATGAGTAGGATATGGTGGGTGTGACTTGCCAAACGGGACCATACATTTCAGTTGAATATCTTGCACATGACTGCAGTGGATATGACTTTAGTAGTTTAATCAATTCACATATTCTTTCCAGTTGTGATAATTATGAATGTCAAGATGGGATATTGTTATGATCATGTGTTGTTTTGAGCTGTCAAAACAATTACTGGTTCAATAACATTTTGTCATAAATTAGAGACAATAATCAATTCTTACAACTGGCCTGATGATCTCATGATTACAAGTGAAGTCAACCACTCCAACCATGGGCTGATCAATTGTGTTAATAAAAGCATTCTCAAATGAATATATGTATGGTGACAATGCCAAATTGCTAAAGTAGTATTATGAAGGTTAACATGTTCTGAATCAAATTTAACTAAATTTGTGTAATGTGATAGAAATATAAGCCTTCACAAACTTCATAAGGAATGAAAAAGCAAGTTGTTCACTAATTGCCGAGATAAATGTTATACATATTATATGCTAGTCAGTGTATACAATGCCAATGCAATCAATTTTACCACTTTAAACAATATTGTCTACCAGAAAAGAAAAATAACATCTATTAAGCATGCATGGACACATCCATGTTAATGCTGACCTCTTTTCTCCCACAAAACAATAATAAAATAGATGCAAAAACAAACTGATTCCTTTAAAACTACCAAAGAGATTACTCTGATCTATACTGAAATGAATTTAACAGGATTTCCGATCTTTACTCTTATTGCTGCCATGACAGCAATTAACCCAGTCACGCCGGGTACATTTTGTAGCCAAAATTTAAAAAATACGGGCGGCTACAAAATCGGCGGGCGGAGCTTCCCCGGAGTCTGTCCGCCCGCCCGGCCACGCGCCGCTTCTGCCTCAGAGCGCAGCCCCGAGACAGCATCGCACTGGTGGTCAGCCCGACATTGTTTATTTTTCCCGGTGTCTCATATATGTGACACCCGGGACGAATGGGTTAAGAATACCCTTTAATATATCAGGTATGCAAAATCCTTCCCCTCTGTTTAAAAATAATGGCTCTTACTTTGTGGGTGTCCTCAGGCTGGTGCTGTTGGAGAATTTGCTCTGAGTTGTCCTCCACAGAATCTGGGCTTCCTTGGGTTGCCCTTGTTGGCGATGACTCTGGTGTTGAATTTAGGCTTTGTTCCTTAGAGTCCTCAGTGTTGTCTACACAGGAACTGTCTGATGAACAAACCTCTGGGGGTAATGACAAGACCATTTCCTCTTTCTCCTTTTTGGCTTGAATTTCCTCATTCCCATCTGCCAATTCACTAGCAACGCCTTCACTTGTGCAAACCTGCTGACCTGAAGTACTCTCTTCTACAGACATTTTACTCTCTTCTTCCTCCTCAGTCTTCATTGTTAAACAAGTGGCTTCAGCTTCAGCAGTTTCCATAGCTTCTTCTTCAGTTCTGGCACTACTACAACTACTGCTGCTACTGCTGCTGCTGCTACTACTGCTGCTGGTATTACTCCCATCATCGCTTGCCTCTGCTTCCATGTTGTCTGTTTCATGTGGTGCCGCCAAGGCATCACCTTTCTCTTGTGGCTGTGAAAGATCATCAGCAGAACCTGATGCTTTTACCAATGAGCTTTCTTCTGTTCTTGCTTTTTTAGCAGGAGGCTCTGAATTTTCCACCACTGGGGAGAGACTCATCTCTTCAGTCTGAGCAATACTTGGGCCATTGGCTTCTGAGCCTGTCACTTGGCTTTCACACATATTCATATCCGGGTCATATGCATCTAAAAGTATAAGAAAAACACAATCAATTCAAAGCACTTCTGTAGTTTGGAAAAACATCAAAGGTTGGAAAACTGGGCATAATGTGACTATATCTATCTTGAGTCAGCAGTTATACACCTTTCAGCAAAATATGAATAGTTCAAGCATGAGAAATGCTGTAACATCATAATTCCATCTTCCTCATAATCATAAAAGGAGAGTGAAGTAACAATTTGGTTTTCTAATTCTTAATCATACAAGCTTAAAAAAGTGAGGAAATACAATATCAAATTACCATTCATATTATTTGAGATGGAATGTGGGTGATGAGGAGAGGGCACCCTCTTATGGTGATGTGTGTGTGTAGACGTTGGAGAAGAAACACCTGAAACTGTGGAAGCATGGAGGCCTCCCTCTTGAAGACCATTCACGAGGGTTTGCCCATCATCTCCACCTCGACGCCTGCAAGAATTTGGTATTGAAACAAAAATGAGACAACATGCAAATAAGACACTGATTATAAGGTAGACTCAATGTGTACTAAATGTCAACAGAAAAGCAACAAGTAGTTGGAGAGAAAGAAAGAAAAAAAGAATGAAATAACACAAGAATTATTAACATAACTTTCATCAATATAGAGAGATTATAGATGTGCAATATCTATCCAATTTCTTTTTGGCATACCTATCTTTGTATACACTCCTTATGTCTTCCCTCAGCTCCCTCTTTCCATGTCTTATGCCCTCTCTGCCCTTCCCTCCCCCTTACTACCTCATCCACTGACACATCTCAATGGACTACAGCAATATTGGAATCTGCTCGGGACAAGAGCAACACATCATTCTGATTATGAAGGATTTCTGTAATGATTGCCATGCATACATCACCATTTAGATTCTAGAACTGTGGCAAGGAACCTTGAACCCATTGGAAAAGTAAACAAAGCCCCTTTCCCTATAAAAATGAAGGGGTGTACAATCTGTAAGACTTTCCTTTCTCAGGGATGGTTCCCTTCAACAAAAATATGTCAACAGAAAATTTTTGATTCATTTAAATCATTTGCTGCTATTTCTTTCAAATCACTTGTTGCTTTCATACTGATATCCAGCAATATTCAGATTTAATCTGGTGTCCTTATGCAATCGTACCAATTCAACCATGCAAAAATGAAAACTTTAGATAAACCCTTTACTTCCAAGATGGCAAAAATACATGACATGTTCATTGAATTTTTCGTCTTTACACATAGATGGCTCCAAAAGTACTTGATCATCAAGGAGTTAATTACTAGCCCTACCCATTTCACATGTTTACCTTTTTCTTAGATTTTTAAAAATATTTGTTTTAATCTTTTATTACTAATAGAATTGTTAATATTAAATAATTATCATACTTCATTAATAATACATTAATATCAACCAATTGAATCCTTGTGACATGACTCGTGTCATGAAAAATTTGGCTGAGGCCCAGTTGACAGGAATATTCTATCATGGAAGTAAAGTAGCTGAGGACTAGGGTGAAAGGCATATGTTCTCATGAAAGATTCTGCTAAAGGCCAGGGTAAAAGACATGACTAGTGCAAAAATGCCTTGGAAGAAGAATAGACTCTGTGAGCATTTAGGAAGGGGCTCTTACATTGTTTCCACCAGTAACCAAAGTTGGAATATACCATCAGTGAGCCATGGCTGGAAGATCACCAGCTCCAGGGAGGACACTATTTCCATGCTCAGGATCCTATTCCTCCTCATCTTAACTAGTGGTATAGGTTGCTACACAAAATTGACTAATATAAAATATTTCTAAAATTATAAAAACAACAAAATGTTACTTTTGGTTATAATTTTTGTAAAAAAAAAAAATTATAATAATAATAACTGCAAAGGGGGGGCAATAACTCCTGACACTACGCACTAGTATTCGTGTGGGCCAATCCTACAAGCCACACACCTGGGCAGTTCGCAGTAAACCTAATGCCCAGATTTTGGATAATATACAGGCAGCAAGACATCTGGTT
>NC_091550.1:31507155-31509655 GCF_042767895.1 Penaeus vannamei | reverse complement strand
ACACCCTTCAACAGGTCAGGAGGAACGGTACCGGACCGCCAAATGGCAGCCAGGACAGCATGTAACCCCCGCGCCATAGGTTTACCACCAGCCTTGAAGAGTTTAGCTGGGATGCCGCAAATACTTTGTCACTCTTCAGCTTGGAGGTCACCCACCTAACTTCAGTTAGGGAAGGTGGATCCTCACTGATGGGTGGGTCCGGCAACGCAATCACGGCACTACCAGCAATCCGCAAGTTAACTGTTGGTGAGTCAATCTGGTATAAATGCTCAAAATACTCAGCCCAACGCTCCCGCACCGCAACAGGATCTGAGACGATCTGGCCACTTACTAAGCGAACCGCTGTCACCTGTGAAGAGGGCTTAGAATTCAGCTTTATCAGGGTTTGATATGCATGACAAAGGTCATTTACTAAGAAATGGCCTTCGACCTCTGCGCTCCTGAGAGCGGTGGAAATCCCGATCCCCGGTCAGACGAGCCACACGACAAGCATCTGTAGCTTTCAGTGTCTCCTGTGAGATTAAATTCTGTCTTTCCCTCGGGCGATCACCAATCGATTCTTGGGCTGCACCAAGTGTCCCACAGAAGTACAGGGTCCGTCAGATTGTTGAGCGCTGTGAAACGACCAGAGATTGCCTCAGCAAACCCCTGAGCACAATCCCCTTTCTTTAACCTGTCCAAATGAAATGCCCTAGGGCAGAGGTCGGCAACCTTGGCACGCTTAGCACTTGTCTATGGCATGCGATGATATTCAGCGGAACAAGGAAAAAAGTTAAACAGCAAAATAATATGAGAGAGAGAGAGAGATTAAGTTCCCTGACACCAGTGTCTGATAAATTCAGTTGCATGAAGAAAGTAACCTTGACATTGCTCAGGGTTGTTTGAAGCTCAGTGTGTCTATATAACATGGTGAGAATAAATGTAAAATTATAAAAGATATACATTTTGTATGACAAAGAATACTAAATGCTACATGTCCAACGATGTGAGTCTGGGCGCTGGTACCAGGAGCCACAAATCCTTAAATTCTGGGACCTAGCAAAGTCCCGGAAAAGGAGGCTATTCTCGCTGCCGGTATCAGCTCCCGAGCCATGAGGACCGACAGACATCTCATAGCCAGCTCAATCACAGCCAGATACCGCATTGAAGTCACCCAGAACAATGCGAATATCTCGCCGGGGACAACTGTCTGCCAGAGATGCAAGTTTGGCGTAGAACATCGAGTTTACAAACATCGGTAGGAGCGTACACATTAATAAGAGACAGGAAGCCAAATGCTAGCTTCAGTCTCAATACCATTATACGCTCATCGACTGGAGTGACCTCTACCACCGAGGGCTGGAGCCTACTGGAGATGGCCATGGCTACTCCCTGAAGATGGTGACCGTCGCTGCGGCCCGACCAGTAATATAGGCCTGGCCCCAACTCTCAGCCTCCCCAGTTCCTTCGATATATCAGATCCGCAATGCATTATTCCATCTTTCATATATATATATATATATATGTATATTTGTGTGTGTGTGTGTGTGTGTGTGTGTGTGTGTGTGTGTGTGTGTGTGTGTGTGTGTGTGTGTGTGTGTGTACACATATGTAAATGATTATATATATACACATATATGCTTATTGAATACATATACACGTGTGTGTGCATTTACACACATATATGTACACACAGACACACACACAAACACAACAAACACATTTACACACAGACACACACTGGCATTGTGTAGTTACTTGCGAGTTTCCAAACACATTTAACCCATTTAAGTGGGATTCGAACGAGCATTACCCATCATCCATCAACATCATCCATGTTGTAATTTCGGGGGTTCTAGCCGCGCATACCAAAATGTGAAGCGCAAGCCCAGTGTCCCTAAACCCTTAACTTGGCAAATAGGCTCAATGGATGAGGATTCTTTATGCAATAATGATGTTGCTATATCGTGTTCTTGCATTTTACTGTCATTGAAGTAATTGTCGGTATTTTGTATATCACTTTTTATGAATATTCATGAAATCTTTTAAAGGTAACATTGATGAAATTTTTAGTAACTGCACGGTCCTTATACCCTGTCCATCATCTTACAGCTGATGGCTTCGTTTATCTAGAATTTTACAATCACATATCGTGACAGTCAGTTGAAAGCTTACAGAAAAAATAACAGAATATCTAAAATAGTTTAACGAGTTTAATGCGTAGTCTTGAAATTTAACTAAAGAACAGCTATTCATGAAAAGGGCTAAAGTCAGGCAACCGAAAACGGACCAACTCAGGAAATAGAGTCTGTTTTCAGAGATAGGAATAGAAATATTACGTAATTTTATTGATTGCGTAATCCTATTCAATTGTTTTTGTTTTCATTATTATGAATATTACTATTATCATAATTATTACTGTTATCATCATCATCATTATCATAATTATTATCAATATTATCATCATCATCATAATCATCAACTTCACTATTGTCATTATCATTTCCGTTGTGCTACATTA
>NC_091550.1:31499655-31502155 GCF_042767895.1 Penaeus vannamei | reverse complement strand
GAAGGGAGGAACTTTGTCGGGAACAGGTGATTTGTTAGCGTTCAGTGTCTAGTAATTTCTGAAGAATGGAAAAACACTCTACCGTGTTGAACCTATGATAGAAAAACCTACAATGCACATACTAGATTTATTGAAATAGGTGGGACCACAGTTTCGGATTCGTCCTCGATTCCATCTTCCGATTCCGAAACTGTTGTCCTACTTATTTCAATAAATCTAGTTTGTGCAGTGTGGGTTTTTCTGCCCTATTAATTTCTGTATTCCGTCTTCCTCATGCTGAATGTCAGGATGTGTGTGAAGCTGTTCGGTGTAATGTAAGTAAAACTGTGTGTTGAACAAAAGGGTGAAGGGGAAGTCGAAAGAATGGGTGGGGTGGGGTTGGGTGTGGGCAGTGGGAGTTGGCATGAGTGAAAGTGTGAAATCGGGGAGTTTACTTGATGAAGGCTTTAGACATTTAGGGCTGAATGTACCGAGCATTGTAAGGTGTTGGAGGTGGTGTATGTATGAGTGTGGATGTTGTACATGAGGGCTGTTCAATAAGCGTGTTGGAGTTGAAAATATGAAAAGGAGAAAGAGGAAGGAAATGTGGGAGTACTACTAGAGCCGCACCTACTGCAAATTCACGCAATACTGCTGTTGACTAGCCCTTTGTATATTTGTGTAAATGATCCACTGGTGCAATAGCAGCTAGCATGCTCGGACCGGTTACAACAAACGTCGCACTGGATGGCCCTTTGCCCCATTTCACGGCTTCTGTGGATCGCACGCAAGAGTGCTTTGGTTGGTAGGGGCCGGGGTTGGCAATAGCACAAGCGTCTCCACAGAGGAGAAGGGAGAGAAGGAAGGTGTCTCTAGTATGTGGACCTGTATTGTTGTAGATTGTTTGAATTATTGCGCAGCAGTGAGGATAAATGTTAATATACAGCTTGTGTGTTCCTTGGATGCTTGGTGAAGGGGCGTAGTCCATGTTTGCAAAGGATGTTTTAGTGCATGAAGAGTAAATGCTCATAGTGTACCTGTTATGATGTAGAAGGTAAGGCATGGCTTTATGTGGCATTCGAAATGGAGCGTTCTTACCTTGTGTGGGAGTGTGCGCGTAGTGTTGTCCCTTGTTGGCTGGAGTGACACTGACTTGTTACTGCTAAAACTATTACTTAAAATCTAGTGACTAAAACCTATCAATGTAAATAAAGGGAATTATAAATAAGCTAAAAATTGTTTTGAAAATAAGAAATGCGTATAGGTATCGCCTGATTTAACAACACTGCTGAGGAGAGGTAGGCGGGGGGGGGGGGGTAGGGAGCTGAAGTGGACATGCCAGTCCACCATGGAGACCAGCAACAACCCAATACACATACATATATATACGTATACTGTGTATATATATACATATACATACACGTGTGTGCATTTATGCAGGTATGTTTCGTGTGTATACATCTGTAGACATCTGTCTACCAATTAAATTTGAATTTACCTCGGGCATCACCAAGATAATTTCAGCCGAGGGTGCTTCAGAGTCCGGGAGCGAGGAGTGTGGAGATAACGTATGCACAGGTACATATTTATTTGTGCATCTGTGTGCACACACGCGTACAGATATAGGTAAACATAAATGCGTGTATGATTTTAAATGTGTGCGTGTAATTGTACTTATGCATTTGCGAGTACTGATAGTCAATGCTTCATTTACAGTGGTATGTTACGCAACTTAAAAGTGTAAATCTTCGCACCACAGTCGCACACTTGTTGAAGCCAGAAGGGTGACCTGTTCAGTGTTCTATTGTCTTGCAGAAGAAATAATCCATAAAATTATCAATTGTGACCTTACATTAATAGCTTCCATTTTGTCTTTGAGAAGTGTTAGAATGCTGCATCTCATCTGTATAAAGCGAGGTGAGAGGCGTCAACACATTTCCGTTTTCATGTTTTTTCATGTCTTTGTCGAGCCGTAAGAAGCATGATATCTACGGTGTTAGATCAAAACGTGATATTTCTGTTAACAGTGTTTCTTGATCTTGCATTATGATCAATCAGAAACTATGTAAATGTAAACAAAATGATTAATCATATTAATCCTGCCCTCTTTGCAGTGCTGAACTCTGGGAGCTTTGTAATGGTTGTAGAGGTCCTTGGTCAGAGTATCACTATGTGCAGATAGGCAGTTTAAATAGACACCTGAAGAAGCTGGTGCCTTAAAATAGTGCTTTAGGGGATCTAAAGATATTTTTCTGGTAAGTCTAGGTACTGAAGGACACGATGTATTTTTGGCAAAGGTCTAAGTACTGCATTGGGGTGCAACACTTTCCTGGCACATGTCTAGATTCTGGATAGGGACACATTCTTGTTACATCTGTGGAATGTGGATGGAGAGGCAGCACGTTCCCAGAGTACTTTATAAAGATAGTTTTGTAGGGCTTGTGGATGGAGACTTGAACAGTTTCCTGAAGCAATATGTGTAGAAGTTGGACATTATCACAGTGTAGCGGCACGGTAGAAG
>NC_091550.1:31477155-31479655 GCF_042767895.1 Penaeus vannamei | reverse complement strand
TAAAGTGGAAAAAATGACCTAATGAATTCATTTGAATCTAAGGAATCGGACAATGATAGATGACCGTCATTTAATGCCTTGGGAATCTATCTACCGGTGTAAAATTCTCGCGAGGAAGGGTCGCACTTGCCAACCACATGCGTCGCCTCATGAGCTGAAAGCGATATTCACTCACCTCGCACGTGGCATGTGGTATGCACTAACCTCCAAGGGTATGCGCACCATTGCTTACCTATTAGGTTGTGCATCACGGCGCGGAGGAAGGGCCGCAGGTGCAGCACGTGCCGCAGGCGGGGCCGCGACCAGCACAGGTACTCACTCGGCTCCTCAGCCACGATGGTCACCTGGCAAGTGCAGAGTGTACATTGCGTCACTCGTCTAATAGAAAACTGGTCATGAGGCAAAGCGAGAGTTCTGCTCACTGCATAGTCGCTCGTAAGCACAAAAGTCAAACTGAGATAAGACATCAAGAAAAGGGTGACAGGGTATGATAATACGATATAGAAGAAGCATAAATAACGAAGGTTGTGGCGAAGAGAGGAAAGTGGTCAGTGAGTGGAGCAAACGGAATGGAAAATGGACACATTAAAGCAAGGGAAGAAGCAAAATCGTAAAACGGAACGGGAGGAAAGTGGATGGGAACGAACCTGAAAGAGCTCGTCGGAGTCGTCGGCGCAGGCCTCCCACTCGGGCGAGTCGATGAAATGCGTCGGCAGAATGTTGTGCAGGTGGGTGTTGTCGCAGCTCACCCTCAGCCTGGGGAGCACGCGCGGAGGACGGTTCAGTTCCTTCTGCACATCGCTATACTTTTGCGAGGACTACCATCGTTTCAAGCTTTTCAGCAAAGTAATTCGACATAACGTAAATGAGGCACATATTTTTATTGTCGCAAGTGTTACGCCTGCATTTCTTCATGGAATGCCCTACTTCTGTTTGCATGTGTCTATGGGGGATGGGGTTAATATGTGCGTATTTTATGCCATGTTTTCTACGAACGCTTAAATTAAAACCCTTTGCGTGCCATCTAATATACAATATGAGCAAGGTTATGCATACAAAAAGCTTGTTACAGCTCACACATCGCTAAGAATGGATCATTAACAAATTACGTAGAGTAGCACATTATGTAGTAATGAAGTAATGCGGAGTGGTTGGGGTACATACACGTATATGGGAAGAGGGAAGAGGGAGAGAGGGAGAGAGGGGGGGAGGAAGAGAGGGAGGGGGGAAGAGAGGGAGAGACAGAGGGAGGAAGAGAGGGAGAGAGGGAGGGAGGAAGAGAGGGAGAGACGGAGGGAGGAAGAGAGGGAGAGAAGGAGGGAGGAAGAGAGGGAAGAAGAGAGGGAGGGGGAAGAGAGGGAGAGAGGTAGGGAGGGAGAGAGGGAGGGAGGAAGAGAGGGAGAGAGGGGAGGGAGGAAGAGAGGGATGGAGAGAGAGAGAGAGAGAGGGAGTGGGGGAGGGGAGGGAGAGAGAGAGACAGGGAGATGGAGAGGGAGATAATGATAAGGATAATGTTGATGATAACAATTATGATAACAGAAATAATAATGATAATAATAACGAAAATAATAATAATAATAATAATGACAAAAAATAATAACAGTAAAAACAACAAGAATGACAACACCAAACTAATAATAACAGTAGCAATACAGGTGTTTACGCATTTTTTTCTACATTGACATTTCCCTCCCTATTATAAGCACTAACTTTTATTTTTTTTAAATCTAAAATCATCTCTCTACTTGAAAAATCACATTTTATCATAAGATCTTCCTGAATCTTTATACCATTTACTCACAAACAAATCTACTTTAACTCTACCGCTATCTACCCTAAATCTACACATAAAGTCCATGACGAAATTAATCTACCCTAAACTTTTAAGCTCATTTAACTTGGATCAACACCTGATCGAAGCAGCTTGTTTTGAGGGCACAGGCAACCCCGTCTTAAATCTTCTTAACGTTCTATCAGTAAAGCGACGGTCACACTGATCATCTCTGTCCTGGGATCCCTAGACAGCCTCACCAAAGTCTGATCAGGTAAAGCATGTGATTGGTCACGCTACTAACTATCCCCTTGGAGAGGACCTTCGTCTCAGTCCAGCGTTCACAACGTTCATGGCAAAGTTATTTGCTTATTACATCCATTCTTTTTAAATTCAAGTTTTTATAATCCTTAGGAAGTGTTCCACAGCAGCTCTTTGGCTCTCACTTTGTCGCATGGATAACTTCTGAAGAGACCTCCATGTCTTTGGCAAGTTAGAATGAGTTTATGTTTATGCTCGTTGGTCAAATGAACGTTGATTTGATTTATCTATCAACAAATAATGAGAAATCATTGTTCGATGCAATACATCTCATTATCTAAAAAGTGATTGTTTTTAACAGGATAAAACAGTCATTTTTTTAGAATCTAAAGTTATAAATTTACTAAAAATTATATCATAGTTTTTGTTTCGGCCATATTTTTCCTGGTCTGGCTAGGGATGAAACTC
>NC_091550.1:31464655-31469655 GCF_042767895.1 Penaeus vannamei | reverse complement strand
CAGTCATGTCAGCAGCTGCGATGGGATGAAGGCTTGCGGATGTCATGTCAGTCATGTCAGCTACAAGTGCCGCTGCCCGGCGGGGATGGAGAAACTGCACGAAGGAACGGCCTACGAGAGAAAACACGTCTGCGTCGACTCGGCATATACAAAAACTTGTTTTTCAAGCGACAGGAAATCTATTGAGAAATATTTAATCTTACTTCACCCTCACTCACCCTCCCCATGCTGTATTTACTCCGCAATTGCGTCAGCAACTGTACGTGCATGTTAGTAGTTATATGTTCTCGGTTTTAATATATATTACACGAAAGGTGAAATATAGTGCGAGCCTTCCTACAGGTGAATCGCGCTGGGACGAGCGAGGGAAAGTCCCCGGCGTCCTCACCTTCCTGTGTACTGGTGCACTGCGTCAGCCAGACTGCTCTACTTGTTCTTCACAAGCTCCCGTTCCTCATAACATTCCTCGGTTACAAAAAAACATTACCTCTAATATTTACATTATCTATACACATAAAGGTGCGTCTGTTATCTCTGTTCCGAATACATCCGTGCACCTCTCTCTTCTCCTTTATTCATTTTCCCTTTGCCTCCCTCCGTCCGCTTGACCCCTGCTCGTGCCACTTGGTCGACATAACTTGCCCACGTTGGTCACCAGCCAGCAGAGCCTCGTGTTGCATAAACCGACCCCTCCTCCCTCCTGCTGCCCGCGCCTCCCCTGTTTTTCACTGCCCTTCTCTCTTCCTCCGTTCCTCCTTTCCGCTCTCTGCCGCCTCTTCCGTCTCTAGCGTTTCGGGCAGTCACGCGCAGATCATTGGGGGAAGTTATCCTGCGGTTCATACATTTCAACTCAAACGCTATGCTATTACCAGTAATATAATCAGCATGTCCACTGCATTTTTTGGTATTCAGCGCTTCACATATTTGGTTAAAGTTTTTTCTCTCTCCTTCTCTCACATCCTCTTTGCTGTTTCATTCTTTCCCCTATTATCATGTTCCCCTATTTCCCCATCCGGTTACGTCTTTTGAATCACTAGTCTGACGTATAAGTACTGTCACAGCATTTCATAATATGACATACTTGTTGCTTTTTCGCGATACTAATCTGAGAGAATGAGAGAGGAGAAGAAGGGAGAGGGTGGACAAAGAGAAAGAAAGAAAGAAGGAAAAAAGACAGAAAGAGATAAATATAGAAAGATTAATAAACAGAAAGAGAGAGCGAGAATTTTGATTCATTCACATTCACGCGTGAACGAACAAATACAACTACAAGCCTAAACACGCCCACAAAACACACACCCATAACCATTGATTTTGCAGTATTGATCCAAGAGTTGCGAGGGGAAGTGCCGTCCCTAAGGGCTGGGCCGAGCTGTAGGACATTTTTCTATGGTCGATGGTTGGCCGGATTCTGCACCGCATTCTCCGCTCTGCAGGTGGCGCTGGAGGTGAAGCCCCGTGCGGCCGGAGACGGATGTGATGATCAGACTCTTGATTTGCCTTGTAGCAATTGCACGTTCCGCTCTTGCACTTCCATGCCATCTTTATGCCTCGAGGTTTTCATTGCATGTCTTTCAGCGGTTGTACTATATAGTCTGCTCCAATTTCTATCCATTTTGAAGTCTGACGGAATTTGTTTCCGTATTGGAAATCGCATTAGTGAGTGTCCTCGCGCCACAAAGTCCCCGACTTTAAACTGCAGTCACCACCGGCGCCCAGGTCCTCGGCGTCAACGCCTGTCCCAGATGTCTGAAAATATTCCGGCTCTTTAGTGTCACATGCAATTCCGGTCCTAGTTTTTCCAATTCATCCGTGAACTGTTTCCTCGCCGTTCCTTCCCTTTATGACTCACCAGTGGCGGTGTCCTTCAGCGCTCCAGTCCCTTTCCGAAAGGTCCCTCCAGCGGTCAAGAAGACACATAAAATAAGTTTACAGTCGTGCGCCGCCTCAAGGACACACATGCCGTGCAGGACCCGCCCTCGTCCGGAGATTATACTCGTCGAGGAACACCATTAACCTGTTTTTAAAGCCGGGGCGCTGGTTATCCTACTGCAAATGTAGGTCGTCTGCTGGGCCACGCAGACTTTACACCAAGGTCTCCCTCTCTAGCCTTCCAGAGCTCACCCACAGGCGCTTCCTGGCCGTCCCCTCGGCCGTGCATGGCGACATCCCGGCCTTCTAGTTTTCTTTGATTATCGCCTTCATCTCCATATCGATCTTTACGGTTACGTTCACTTCTTAGCATCATTTCTGCATTTACGTAGCTATGCAAAATATAAAGGAAAATGAAAGCTATTAAATATAACGGGTCTCGGCAAGAATCAGGTCCTAAATGGACGGAACAAAAATAACCCTTTGAAAACAAAGTAATCAGAATTTACAACACCCGCAATAACAAAGGCGGGTCTTTGGGGTGATGTTAGGTAAGGATGACATAAGATTATCGACCAAACGCTTAAGAAGGAGTAAAAACACACCCTGTTGTCACGCTCTGCATTATGGCAAGAAAATAACTCTGTACCTTGCCACGCTAAGGTCACACGTCCAAGCGCCGCGGCTTTGTTCGGGCATTAGGCTGTTTGCACAACATATTTTGCCAGTTTGCCCTGCGAGAATATTGTGTATTTTACCTACACGTTTTTCTGTTTGTTTACTGGTATACTTTAGTTTGAGCATTTCTTGTGACCTGATCTTCGTATTGAGCCCGCCTCCCTGCCCATGGCAGGGTCATTCTACGCTGCTCACCTACCATGGGAGTTGCATCTAGAAGACTCAGGAGAATCGAAAGGCCGCCTCAGGTTATGCGGTCGATAATATGCGTCCATTATAGACATGGAGAAGTCGTCTCAGAGCCTCCTCAGTCCTCCTCTTTAAATGTCGTAGTCTCCCACTTTCTCTTCTTTTTATTTTATTTTTAATGCTGATGCGTTTCTATTTCCAGAAATGACGTCATTGCGCGATGCTCACTTGTTTTGCGGAGATGGAAGCGGGAGGTAAACATGGAAAAATGTCAGAAGGGTGAGAGTACAGACCGTCTACCAGCTCCAGTTTTCCATCCCTGAGGTAATAAAACCGTACTTTAAATTCAATATGTACAACGTTGTGGTAAAAACTAACATATCCTCAAAGTTTCTTGTTATTTTTTTCCTTAGCCTTATCCACCAACATCGACACATAACTGCAAACATACAAATACATTTACTCTCTCTCCCCCCCACCTCCTTCTCTCTTTCTCTCCCTCTCCCTCCCACCTCTCTCTCCCATGTCTGTCTGTCTCTCTCCCATCTGTCTGTCTATCTGTCTCTCTTTCTCTCACAAGTGTCTGTCTACCTGTCTGTCTGCTTCTCTCTCTCTCCCTCCCTCTCTCTCACAATATTGCTAATTGACTCTTGACACCCCTGACCCGTGCCAAGGGACCTTTGCAAAGCAGCCTAACCATGATGGGAGATCCTGGACTTGCCAAACAGAAAGTAGAAATACCTTTCTGTTTGACTAGGTCATATTTTGTCACGCACAACACCAGTGATGGTTCGTATGTCTACAAATGACACGGAAAAAAATGGCGGTAAGTGCCATAGCCCGTGTGAGTGCCTTGGGTCGAGGGCTACAGAAGGAAGGTCTTTGCTGGATTTTCATTACCTTTTACCTTCTTGAAAACAACTCGATTTTTTTCTCTTCTTTCCTCTCGTTCTTTTCTGTCATCTTACCATTTCCCCTCCCTATTCTCTTTTCGCCTTCTCGTCAAATCAGTGTCTTACTCTCATTCTCTCTGTCTCCGTCTCTGTCTCTGTCCGTCTCTCTCTCTCTCTCTCTGTCTCACCTTTCTTAAGACCACTTTCCTCTCTTATCCAGGGCCAATTTCACGCCCCGAGGAGAGGAGAAAAGGTCAAAGTGGACATGGGGACGAAGGTGGAGGAGAAATAACAAGAAAGTTAAACAAGGGAAAAGGAGAGGAAGCAGAGCACGTGGAGAAGGCAGAACAAAGCAGCAGCAGAGGGCTGGAACTGGGATGTCTGCATGACAGAGGATCAATACCGGAGTGAAGCAAGTAAAGCCGGTCACTCCAGCCTTGCACACCCTTCTGTGTGGCACTCCTCTATGAGGCTCTGAAGCCACTACCCCGTCTATGATGTCTATGCAGCCCATTTCCCGCCGTGGGATCCTGCTGTCACTCCCATTTCTGCTGCGAGAACGAGAGGCACCGAGGCGACGGGGCCAGTCTGAAATATTCCGACTCACGTGCGTGCGAGAACAAGCACTTCCTCCTTGCCGCCCTCAGCTCCACTCCCTCGAGCATGTACGCGATCCATGCTCTCCCTAATTGCATCACGGAATGACGACGGTAATGAATCACATGATCTCGGATTATCAACGGTTTCATCTTAAAAAGAAAGACAGAAAAAAGAACGGTCGGCAAAAACATCAACGAGACCCGCTGACGGCCAATCTTTCCAACTTATCACTGTATAAATCACCCTGGCCAAACATGCGGGTGATGAAGGCTTCAAAACATAAACTAGAGGAGGAGCGTGAGATAGGAGGGAGGGGGTTAAGGAGGGAAGGCAAGTGAAAGGGAGGAACGGAGACAGGGAGGGAGGGATGGAGGGAAAGAGCGAGGACAAATGGCAGGAGGTTGGGAAATAATGGAGAGGGAAAGTAGGGAGATAGAGAGAGGAAGAGAGGGAGATAGTGACTGAAGGAGGGGGAGGGGGAAGGGAAAAGGGAAGAGAGAGGGAAGAAGGTAGGGTTTGGAGGGAATGCGAGAGAGAGAGAAAGAAAGAGATAGATAGAGAGAGAGAGAGCGAGCTAGCAGAGCCATGCAGTTTTGTAATATGGCAGCCATTCATTCCCCCACCGCGCACGCAAGGCGTTTGTACCGCCACAGTACACGGCATCCGTAAGAATGCACATCTGAACCTTCTTCAAAGTGAAAGAAAAAACTCGATGGGATGTTTTCCGCTCACGACCGACGCTCGAGTGGGAGCGAAATGCACAGCCGT